>NW_028317928.1:4508125-4836250 GCF_062004578.1 Staurois parvus | reverse complement strand
TTGATGTGGAAATGACTGAACCTCCAGTACCCCATCTATTCTCCTACTATTAACCCACCATATTTGAATCCACTCCAGAGTCAAAGGAGTTATTTATATTAATAAACTTTATTGATCATATTTGGTCTGGTTCTTGATTCCTTGAAGTGTAGCCCACTTATCTGGTCATCCCTGATGGAAACCTACATTTGGTACCCCTAACAGAACACTAAGGCCACTAATGATCAGATCAGCTGCACTGGGAAGTATCTGATCTCAGATCCTTCTATCTTTGTATGCAAGATGCATCCAGAGGTGATGGATAGAGATGAGCGAATCGAACTTGGCGAAG
Organism: Staurois parvus; assembly: GCF_062004578.1. Lineage (NCBI taxonomy): Eukaryota > Metazoa > Chordata > Amphibia > Anura > Ranidae > Staurois > Staurois parvus. Next base: position 4,835,919 of record NW_028317928.1, on the reverse strand, counting down.
TGGAATTCGTTTCGAATATTAGGAAAATTTCGATTCGCGACGAATCAGAAAATTAGCAGACTTCGCGACGTGTGCGGCGACGGAGCGGGGATGTCTGGGAAGGCGCGCAGACAAGGCGCGCTGACCCATAATGCATTCATTCATGACATGCGATCGCATTAGCCAATCAGCAGCCAGCCAGCCAGCACTGTGTAATGGTCGAGCTATAAATGGCGGCCATTTTAGAATTCTCCATTTGCCTCCAGTCATTCAAGAGAGGCAGACCTGGCTGTATTGAGGGAGAGAGTTAGGGACACAGAAACGTGACTTAGGGACAAAGAAACGTTACTTAGGGACACAGAAACGTTACTTAGGGCCACAGAACCGTTACTTAGGGCCACAGAATCGTTACTTAGGGACACAGAACCGTTACTTAGGGCCACAGAAACGTTACTTAGGGCCACAGAACCGTTACTTAGGGCCACAGAATCGTTACTTAGGGACACAGAACCGTTACTTAGGGCCACAGAAACGTTACTTAGGGCCACAGAACCGTTACTTAGGGCCACAGAATCGTTACTTAGGGACACAGAACCGTTACTTAGGGCCACAGAAACGTTACTTAGGGACACAGAAACGTTACTTAGGGCCACAGAAACGTTACTTAGGGCCACAGAACCGTTACTTAGGGCAACAGAATTGTTACTTAGGGACACAGAACCGTTACTTAGGGCCACAGAAACGTTACTTAGGGCCACAGAACCGTTACTTAGGGACACAGAAACATTACTTAGGGCCACAGAAACGTTACTTAGGGCCACAGAACCGTTACTTAGGGCCACAGAACCGTTACTTAGGGACACAGAATTGTTACTCAGGGACAGACACAGAATTGTTACTGAGGGACACAGAATTGTTACTGAGGGACACAGAATTGTTACTCAGGGACAGACACAGAATTGTTACTCAGGGACAGACACAGAATTGTTACTGAGGGACACAGAATTGTTACTGAGGGACACAGAATTGTTACTGAGGGACACAGAATTGTTACTCAGGGACAGACACAGAATTGTTACTCAGGGACAGACACAGAATTGTTACTGAGGGACACAGAATTGTTACTCAGGGACAGACACAGAATTGTTACTCAGGGACAGACACAGAATTGTTACTGAGGGACACAGAGTTGTTACTGAGGGACACAGAATTGTTACTGAGGGACACAGAATTGTTACTCAGGGACAGACACAGAATTGTTACTCAGGGACAGACACAGAATTGTTACTCAGGGACAGACACAGAATTGTTACTCAGGGACAGACACAGAATTGTTACTGAGGGACACAGAATTGTTACTGAGGGACACAGAATTGTTACTGAGGGACATAGAATTGTTACTCAGGGACAGACACAGAATTGTTACTGAGGGACACAGAATGGTTACTGAGGGACACAGAATTGTTACTGAGGGACAGACACAGAATTGTTACTCAGGGACAGACACAGAATTGTTACTGAGGGACACAGAATTGTTACTGAGGGACACAGAATTGTTACTCAGGGACAGACACAGAATTGTTACTGAGGGACACAGAATTGTTACTGAGGGACACAGAATTGTTACTGAGGGACACAGAATTGTTACTCAGGGACAGACACAGAATTGTTACTCAGGGACAGACACAGAATTGTTACTGAGGGACACAGAATTGTTACTGAGGGACACAGAATTGTTACTGAGGGACACTGAAGTGTTACTGAGGGACACAGAATTGTTACTCAGGGACACAGAATTGTTACTCAGGGACAGACACAGAATTGTTACCCAGGGACACAGAATCGTTACTCAGGGACACAGAATCGTTGAATTAAAGAGTATGTCAGACAACATGCAGAGGAGTGGCAGAGGAGGCAATGTTTTAGGAGCAAGCAGACGTGGCAGCAGAGGAAGGGGTCGAGGCAGCACTAGTCGCAGCCAGAGGCCAGTGCTCCCGGTGTCATCCAGCGGTCGTGTCTCCACCGACAACCCTGCCGTCATCGATTGGTTGGTCGTCTTCCTCTTCCCAGGTCACCTCTGACACCTACAGCCAACGGTCGGTGGGTACGTCAGACACAACCGTTAGTTGGCATGGCCCGGGAGCAAGCCCACTGAAATCACGTGTCCTCTACCTGCCCCTGTCCTTTGGTGTTCCCTCACCAAGCGAAGTATCGCATGCTGTGGGCTCAGCCCAACTGTACAGTGAGGAAGAGCTAACAGAGGGCGGTCAGGAACGGGGGGAGACATCCGCCTCTTCAGCAGCCAGGCGAAGAAGTAGTGGCGAGGAGAGTGGCTCGGTAGCCGGTCTAGAGACAGGTCTGTCTCCTGACCCACACGCAGCCGAGGGGGCTAGTAGTGAGGCGGAGACCCTAATTGATGATGATGAGGCTGATCGCACTTGGCAGCCTCGTCGTCATCAGGCTATTGCTTCCGCATCATCAGGAGAAGAGGGTGGCAGCTTGGCAGCGAGCAAAACAGTCGGTGGGTTGCCCAAGAGGCAGCAGGGTCGCAGCAGTGTCAGTGGAGGCAAACGGCCACGGAGTAGAGCACCAGCTCCACTGCAGCCTACCACCATGGCCAGTAGTGGTGCCGGTGTGCACGGAGGAAGTAGCAGTCAGCCAGTGAGGTGTATCGGGGGCAAAGTTTCCTACTCGGCGGTGTGGCAATTTTTCGTCAAGCCGCCCGAGGAAGTAAAAGTAGCCGTATGTCGACTATGTGGCCAGAAAGTCAAGCGTGGCCAGGGGGCCCATGTTGGGACTACAGCGTTGCGTCAGCATATGCAGCGTCGCCATTTGGTGGCCTGGGAAAACCGTGATAAAGATACAGCGGTTCTGCCTGCCCCAGCCCCCGCTCCATCACCCGCTCCGTTACTTGCTCCGTCACCCGACGTCAATCGCCCTCTATCAGCCAGTAAAGGCTCCAACACCTCAGCTGAGGGGAGTTGTCGCTCGTTGGCATCTTCCACTCGTTCAGATGCTCCTTCTCCTGCTACTCCTCTTCACGGATTCCGTCAGCAGTCTTTCTTGGAATCCGTTTCCAAGAGACAACAGTTTGCGAGCACGCACCCGACGGTGCAAAAGCTGAACGTCCTCCTGTCCAAGTTGCTGGTGCAGCAGTCCCTCCCTTTCCAACTGGTGGACTCAGCACCTTTCCGAGAAATGATGGCTTGTGCCGCGCCGCGGTGGAGAGTGCCAAGCCGGCATTTCTTCGCAAAAAAGGCAGTGCCAGCCCTGCATTCACATGTAGAAGAGATGGTGGGCCAGTCTTTGAGCATGTCGGTCTCTGCCAAAGTGCACGGCAGCGTCGACGTGTGGAGCTGTAACTACGGTCAGGGACAGTACATGTCATTTACGGCCCACTGGGTGAACGTGGTGCCGGCACAGCTGCACCAGCAACTTGGACAGGTCACGCCGCTTTTGCCTCCACGTTTGCACGTCCTTGGTCCACAAAAGATGTCCGCCTCTACCACCTCTTCTTCCGCCGTGTCCTCAGCCGCCACCCCCGTGCCAAGTCCCATTACCCGACCGGCATATCACATGTGCAGGGCGCAACGGTGTCACGCTGTGCTGCACCTGGTATGCCTTGGCGAACGTAGTCACACAGGGGAGGAACTTCTGAGTGTAATGAACAGAGAAATCGACAGATGGCTGTCTCCGTGCAAACTGAAAATCGGAACCATGTTGACCGACAACGGAAAGAACATGGTGTCTGCTCTGCGTCAAGGAAGGTTGTGCCATGCGCCATGCATGGCTCACGTGTTCAATCTGGTTGTCAAGCGGTTCCTAAAATCCACCATCCCACTGCAAGACATCCTTAAAATGTCACGTAAACTTTGCATGCATTTCAGCCATTCCTACACCGCAAAGCACACCCTCCTTGAGCTGCAGCGGCAGAACGGAATTCCACAGCATCGCCTGATCTGCGACGTTGCAACAAGGTGGAATTCAACCCTACACATGTTAGACCGCCTTTACGAACAGCGAAAGGCCATCACCAATTTCCTGATGTTACAAGCGGATAAAGGTACTCCCCTGTGTAACTTCGATGTCAGCCATTGGCAGCTCATGCGTGACACCTGCCGCTTGCTCAGGCCCTTTGAGGAGGCCACGCTATTCGTGAGTCGGCAGGACTATGGGATGAACGACGTCATTCCTCTGTTGCACGTCCTGGAACAAATGCTGTTATCAATGGCTGGTCAGGGTGCGGTAGACGTGGCGCACAGATCTCAACGCCACATGACCTCTGTGGGGGCAGGACAGGAAGAAGAGGAGGAGGTAGAGGAGGACATTTGTGCTCAGGAATTATTGAGTGAAATGGGTGGTTTTTCCACTCAGCGGACAGGAGTGGAGGAGCAGGAGCATCTGGTAGAGGAGGAGGAGGAGGAGACAGAGGACCCAGACGCACCGTGGCAGTATGCTGTGGAGATGGAGGCAGGGAGTCCCTCGCATTCCTTGGCACAAATGGCCCATAGCATGCTCGGTTGCTTGCGTAGCGACAGCCGAATAATAACCATCAGACAGAGGGATGACTTTTGGCTGTCCACCTTGTTGGACCCTCGCTACCGTTCAAAAATGGTGGCCTTTTTCACACCTGCTGAGAGGGAGGCCAAAATAACGTACTATAAAAACCACCTATGTAGTCAGTTGGTCTCTGCCTTTGTGCGCCAACGTCCATCCTCAGACACTGTGGGCCCTGTGCGCTAGCGTTCCGCTGCCATGGCAGCAGGGGAGGGGTGGGGTGGTAGGAGCAGTGGCAGCTCCACCAGCAGCGGCTGCCTCAGTCTGCAGTCGATGATGAGTAGCTTTCTTCACCAGCGCAGTGAGGAAACTACTAACCAGCCGCAGCAGCAGCAGCATCAGGTGGACCTGGAGCAGGACCTCAAACAACAGGCTTGGGCCTACTTGGACAGCACCCTGCCAACCGAGGTAGACAATCCCCTTGACTACTGGGCAACGAAACTTGACCTTTGGCCCCAACTAGCTGAATTTGCCCTTGAAAGGCTGTCATGCCCGGTCAGTAGCGTGGCATCGGAGCGTGTGTTTAGTGCGGCAGGAGGTATTGTAACTCCGCGGAGGACACAACTGTCCACCCAAAGTGTGGAGAGACTCACGTTTGTGAAAATGAATCAGGCGTGGATTAGTCTGGATTTCAAACCACCAGTTCCTGACACAACTGACTAAATCCGCCATGAATCATGCCCCAAACATGTGCCACTTTCAGGTCTCCTAACACTGCTGGTGTGTTCCATTTTTTGTCATAGGGTGCTGGCAGATTACGGGCCTCCCATTGCTGCTGCCAGGCCTGTAATCTGCCATGGGCCCCTGTACCGCCTCCTCATGCTGCTGCCAGGTCCACAGTGTCTCATGGGTCCCTGTATGGCCTCCCATTGCTGCTGTCTCCATCGCCACACTCTGCCATGTGCCACTTTCAGGTCTCCTCACACTGCTGGTGTGTTCCATTTTTTGTCATAGGGTGCTGGCAGATTACGGGCCTTCCATTGCTGCTGCCAGGCCCGTAATCTGCCATGGGCCCCCGTACCGCCTCCTCATGCTGCTGCCAGGTCCAGAGTGTGTCATGGGTCCCTGTACGGCCTCCCATTGCTGCTGTCTCCATCGCCACACTCTGCCATGTGCCACTTTCAGGTCTCCTCACACTGCTGGTGTGTTCCATTTTTTGTCATAGGGTGCTGGCAGATTACGAGCCTCCCATTGCTGCTGCCAGGCCTGTAATCTGCCATGGGCCCCTGTACCGCCTCCTCATGCTGCTGCCAGGTCCAGAGTCTCTCATGGGTCCCTGTACGGCCTCCCATTGCTGCTGTCTCCATCGCCACACTCTGCCATGTGCCACTTTCAGGTCTCCTCACACTGCTGGTGTGTTCCATTTTTTGTCATAGGGTGCTGGCAAATTATGGGCCTCCCATTGCTGCTGCCAGGCCTGTAATCTGCCATGGGGCCCTGTACCGCCTCTTCATGCTGCTGCCAGGTCCAGAGTGTCTCATGGGTCCCTGTACGGCCTCCCATTGCTGCTGTCTCCATCGCCACACTCTGCCATGTGCCACTTTTAGGTCTCCTCACACTGCTGGTGGGTTCCATTTTTTGGCATAGGGTGCTGGCATATTACGGGCCTCCCATTGCTGCTGCCAGGCCCGTAATCTGCCATGGGCCCCTGTACCGCCTCCTCATGCTGCTGCCAGGTCCACAGTGTCTCATGGGTCCCTGTACGGCCTCCCATTGCTGCTGTCTCCATCGCCACATTCTGCCATGTGCCACTTTCAGGTCTCCTCACACTGCTGGTGTGTTCCATTTTTTGTCATAGGGTGCTGGCAGATTACGGGCCTCCCATTGCTGCTGCCAGGCCCGTAATCTGCCATGGGCCCCTGTACCGCCTCCTCATGCTGCTGCCAGGTCCACAGTGTCTCATGGGTCCCTGTACGGCCTCCCATTGCTGCTGTCTCCATCGCCACACTCTGCCATGTGCCACTTTCAGGTCTCCTCATACTGCTGGTGGGTTCCATTTTTTGTCATAGGGTGCTGGCAGATTACGGGCTTCCCATTGCTGCTGCCAGGCCCGTAATCTGCCATGGGCCCCTGTACCGCCTCCTCATGCTGCTGCCAGGTCCACAGTGTCTCATGGGTCCCTGTACGGCCTCCCATTGCTGCTGTCTCCATCGCCACACTCTGCCATGTGCCACTTTCAGGTCTCCTCACACTGCTGGTGGGTTCCATTTTGTCATAGGGTGCTGGCAGATTACGGGCCTCCCATTGCTGCTGCCAGGCCCGTAATCTGCCATGGGCCCCTGTACCGCCTCCTCATGCTGCTGCCAGGTCCACAGTGTCTCATGGGTCCCTGTACGGCCTCCCATTGCTGCTGTCTCCATCGCCACACTCTGCCATGTGCCACTTTCAGGTCTCCTCACACTGCTGGTGGGTTCCATTTTTTGTCATAGGGTGCTGGCAGATTACGGGCCTCCCATTGCTGCTGCCAGGCCCGTAATCTGCCATGGGCCCCTGTACCATATCATGATGCTTGCACAACCATGCTTCACTGTCTTCACAGTGTACTGTGGCTTGAATTCAGTGTTTGGGGGTCGTCTGACAAACTGTCTCCTGCCACTAGACCCAAAAAGAACAATCTTACTTTCATCAGTCAATGTGCTCTTTGGCAAATTGTAACCTCTTCTTTTTTTCAACAGTGGGACTTTGCGGGGCTTCTTGCAGATAGCTTGTGTTAGTAACCACCTAGCGGGGCCTCTGGCAGTCCACAGGACAGGATTCCCCAGGGCGCGAAGTCTAAACCCCAGTCTGCTTGTTCACCAGGGCCCCTGATGGTGGGGATGGGCTTGGAGCAGACAGGGACCAGGTCGCGGCCCCTGAGTACACCCGCCCGTGGTAGAGGGATCCACCAGAGGTATATGCAGGTAGAGAGCCCGACGTGAAGAGGCGGAAGGCTGGAAGTTCAGATCAGGTATGGGGATATCCAGAAGAGAGGTCAAGAGAGGTCAAACTAGCCAGGGGGTCAGAGCAGGAGAAGTCAGCGGAGGTCAGGTTCAGGCAAAGTCAGCAACGAATCTCAATAGCAGGAATACAGGAACACAGAAGCAAAGACCATACGGCAATGAGTGTAAGTGTAGGGCAGGTTTAAATAGTGCGCCCTGCCCTGCCATTGGTGCCAGGTGAGCGGCCGCGATCGCGAGTGCGCATGCGTGGCTGCCTCTGTCCATGTCTCAGTGTCCGCCGGATCTAATGGATCGGCATGCGTGGAGTACACCCAGCCCAATGGCTGAGACCCTTGTGCTGCACAGTATGGCTCCTTCTGATGGATGAAGGTAGAAAGTGAAGTAATTTACCTACTGGCGGGCACAAATAAGCTGCCACACCTTACCTGTTATTACCCTAAAAGAGCAGGAATCAGTGTATGGGTGTACGGTATGGGCTAGCCTGCGGTGCAGCACAACAGCTTACAATCTTACACAAATCTACAGTATTCCCCCTCCCATATCTGGTCCTGTAGCACGTGCCAGAGTATTCCTTCTGAGCAAAACGCCAGTCTGGCTTGAATTTGTAGGATTTTATCAGCTCTCCAATGTGAAATGTCACTTTAAGTTGTATAGTCCTTCCAATAATCAGTAACAACATTTGTGGCCTGACACAAACAGAGACCCTAACTAACTAACTATAGGCCTGGACTCAGTCTCAAGGCGCCAACACTAAAATGAGGTGCGTGCACGATCTTACCGACCCGAGTCTGCTTTTCATCCACTGGTGACTCTAAACAGAACAAATGTTGCTTAGTTCCTCTGCTCTCATCAGCCTTTCTGGCAGCAATCTCATCAGCATTCCTGGCAGCAATCTCATCAGCTTCCTGGCAGCAATCTCATCAGCATTCCTGGCAGCAATCTCATCAGCTTCCTGGCAGCAATCTCTGGTTAGTGAGGGACGCATTCACACCTGGATGTCATCGGATTCTCAGCTCACACGGCCCCTTTATTCAGCATCGTCCGAAACATGGCTGCAGTCTCCTCTTCCTGTTCACTCTCAACTCTGTGTGAAAACCCCACCTCTTAACCAATACACAAACATCTATGCAGTCTGAGCCTGTGTTAGAAAAACAGTGACATCTTGTGGCCAAACCGCAGAATGTCAGTCAAAACATCAATTTACTTCTACACAAACAGTGTTCAAACAATGAGAGCTGTTTCCTCATCTCACAGTACGCTTTTCTTCTGAACAATGTCTGGAACGACCCATTTCCCTCAGAACTTCAGAGAGAAATGCACTGTAACCAGCATGTACAACATTTGCTGCCTTCCTTCCTTAAATAAGGGCAATAATTGCCACCTGTTTTTCAAAGAATGAATGACCTCACTAATAGAACTCCACACTGCTATTATTTTGAACATGCCCCTTTCAATTAGTGATTCAATTACACAGAATCAGCAGCATGCATGTCATGACTGTCGGGTCTGTTGGATTTCTATTACTCTACTACACCTGCTAGTAAATTATTTGCCATGTAGAAATATCAGTTCTACCAAAAACAGTGATTGATCAGGTTAGTGATGTCTGACTGCTTTTATTTTAAACACAACTGTACATCCAAATCCCTGAAAATGAAACGTTCGTCCAAAAAATTAAAAAGTTAGGCATACACAGGGTAAACTTTTTTTTTATTATATCTTTTATTCATTTTTTCAAATGCAAAAAGAGCATCTAACAAACACAACAATAAAAAGAACTTTACCAATACATAAATTCCATTTGGTTCATCTTATCCCCTACCCCACCCTTCCTTTCACCCTCCTCCCCTCCAATTTCCCAGTCCATACCAAAATCCTAGCTTCTATTCTTTCTCGTGATTATCTATCTATATCTGTATCCCTTCCCTCCCATCTCCTTCTCTCTGTTGGGTATTCCATTAAAACTCCCTCTGATACTTTTCCACCTATATTCCCACCAGTTCCAGATATCTTTTAGATGTTTTGAAAATTAACCAGCTACTCCACATTTTCCAAACTTTTTCGATTTTCTCCTCCTCCTCCATCCTGTAGATATTTTCCACTCTGTTAACTCAGTCATTTATTCTTGGTGGGTCTGGGGCAAGCCAAAATTTGGGAATCAAGCTCTTAGCCACACTAATTAAATGATATAGCATCTTGTTCTTATGTGGTTTTACTAAAGGATCAAATTTATAAAATAAACATGTCCACGGGTCTCTCTGTACTGTAATCCCACATATTTCCTGAATTTATTGTAATATTCCCTTCCAGTAATCCTGTATTTTCGGGCAATCCCACTATATGTTTACCATTGTTCCCTTTTCCCCACATCTTCTCCAACATAAAGGTGAAATATCTACTTGTTGTTTACGTGCCTTACATGGTGTAATATATCATCTAGCCAAACATTTGTAATTCATTTCAACTGTGCTCATATTCATCACCTGATTTGAAAATGTTATTCTTTTGTTGCTCATTCAGTTTTGTTCCAATCTCCTATTCCCATTTTTCCAGAAACTCAGGAGGATCAGTACCCTCCATATCCATAAGAATCTTGTAAATCCTGGAGGTGCCTTGTTTAGGGACTATAGTTACATTCAACAGTTTTTTAAATAGGTACAGATCCTCCAACATCTTCAGTGGTCATGGGAGCGTTGAAACAAAATTACCTAATTGGCCATACCGCCACTCATCAATGTGAAAAATAAATCTTTTTTTTTTCTTTAAATCAGAAAAAGTTTGCAATTTACCCTTACTTAGTATATCTTTCAAACGTGCATTCTGATCTTTAATCCATTTCCCAGAAATATTATCCTTCCCTGGGGAGGGAAATACTCTGTTCCCGCCAAGGGAATCAAAACTGAATTATATTTCCATCCCTTTTGCTGATGCATTCTATCCCACACACTGAAAACTTTCTTTGTCAGTGGACTAATATTCACATCTAATGTGCGGAATTTATGTGGTAACCAAACCATCTTCCCTAACTGTGCCTTACTCAGGATCCCTTCCATATTTACCCAACCTTTCCCTTCTGAATTATATATCCAGTCTATTATTTGTGATAATATCACCGCTTGATAATATTTCTTAACATTTGGCATACCCAAACCTCCATTCCCTTTTGCCCTACACAATACCTCGTACCTAATTCTCGGTTTCTTGTTTGTCCAGATAAACTTTAGTATCTTCTTTATTATCCCAAAGAAAGATCCTGGTAGATGTACTGAGAGCATGTGAAACTTATACAGGATTTTTGGTACTATCACCATCTTTACCAGATTTATACGACCTATCCAGGAAGCGCCACCTTTTGACAATCTCCCAAGCTCCTCTTTTATTTTGTTTACTAAAGAGATATCATTTGCCTGGTACAGGCCTTTTATTGAAGGAGTTAGTTTTATTCCCAAGTAGCCTATTTCTTTTTCCCTCCAAGTAAATGGAAAGTCTTTTTGTAGACTCAGCTTCTCAACTTTTGGTATAATGATGTTGAATATTTCTGACTTTGCAGGGTTTATTTTCAGATTTGATAGCCCGCCATATTGTTTTAATAGTCTCATTAAATTAGGCAACGTTATTCTAGGATTTACAACATAGAACAACATGTCATCTACGTATGCTGCCACCTTATGCTCCATTTCCCCTATCTTTATTCCTGCTATGTCTACACACTTTCTTACCCTCGCCAGGACAGGTTCCACGGATAAAACAAATAATGAAGGAGAGAGTGGGCATCCCTGTCTGGTTCCATAATACATTTTAAAGAACTGAGAGAGGGATCCGTTAACCTTAAAGTGGAGCTCCACCCAAAAGGGGAAGTTCCGCTTTAAGGACTGCTCCCCCGCTCCCTGTTAAGGATTGGCACCTCTGGGGGGCGGGGGGGAGCGGGTACCCGAATTTGACAGGTACCCGCTCCCATTCCGGTCCGATCACCTAGGCGATCGGAAACAGAAGGTGTCCTCCCTCCCTCCCTGTAGTCTTTTGGGACATGTGACAGGTCCCAGAAGACTACAGGACCATTTATGAAGCGCAACGCTACTCACGCATGTGCAGTGGGTACCCGGCTGTGAAGCCGTAAGCTATCACAGGCGGGTGCCCACACTGAAGATGCTGGCCTACTAGAATACAGGATGGCTGGTGAAATGGGCTGCGGGGGGACACACCGTGGGACCAAGGGACAGGTAAGTGGCTGTTTTTTAAAAGTCAGCAGCTACAGTTTTTGTAGCTGCTGACTTTTATTTTTTTACAAAGAGAGTGGAACTCCGCTTTAACCGCTGCTGTCGGAGCGCTATAAAGCCCTTTTATCCACTTTAACATTTTGGACCCTATTCCTAAGACCTCTAGCGTATCAATCATGGAACCCCAGTTAACCCTGTCAAAAGCCTTTTCGACATCAATTGACAGGAATAATGTCGGCAGTTTCTCTCTCTTTACTCTTTATAGGAGGAGCAATTGTCTCAGACCATTGTTTGTATATTGTATAGGGCTTGCTTGTAGGAGCTCAACCTCTGTAGCTGTAAGATAAAGGTGTCAGAGGTCTGAAGAAGGAGCCTATTGAGCATGCTCCGAAATGCATTACTACCCCCTTCACCTGCTACATCTGACTCTGCTCTCCAAGCTTCATTTTTGATGCACAGGCATATCCTGGTCTTTACTTCCTGATCCTATAGGCATAGTCTGCTGCTGGACAGCTGGATGTCCCACCTGGATCTAATTACCACACGATGAGTCTTTTTAACAGTTTATCTTGTAAGTTCAAATTTTCCATTGTTTACTGAATAAATTGTCAATACTACACTTAGAGGCGCCTTCCTCTCTTTTTCTTGTCTCAGACCATTGTCCCCATCTTCTCTTCCTGGAATGAATCCTACCTGATCCAGGTGTATTAACTCCTTCAGTCTGGTTGCCAATACCTTAACATACAGTTTGGTGTCAATGTTTAGTAGCGATATGGGCCTGTAACTGGCACACTGTGTGCTATCTTTCCCTTCTTTAAGTATAATTGTTATATGTGCCTGCAATGACTCATCCCTCATTTCCAGCCCCTCCCCTATTGCATTCATATAACCACACATTTTAGGGACTAGGAGATCTCAAATTTTTTTATAATAGCTCACAGTATATCCGTCCAGGCCAGGGCTCTTTCCTGCAGCTGTATTTTTTAGGGCCAAGGCGATTTCCTTCAGGCTAATAGGTCTCTCTAGGGCCTATAATTTTTATTCTGCTGTTCTTGGCAACTCCACTTTATTTGCATATTTCTGTCTATTTTTCTTCTTTTTCTCCTCTGTTTCTTTTTGTTTTCTGGGGCTCACATCGTACAGCCGGCTATAATATTTTTGGAACCTATTAGTGATATCAGTGGTGGTGTACACCGTTTCTCCTTTGGCATCTTTAATTCTTTCTATAAAATATTTGGATTTCTTTACCTTTTAGTTTCCTCAAATATTTCCCAGGTCTATTCCCCCACTGATATCTTTCCTTTGAGACCCTGTTAAATATCCAACAAACAAGAGATCCCTGTGCTCAAATCCATACAGCTAGTGCATGCATTTATCCATCAGGTGCTAAAGGGGTGTAACCACATTAACTCTAGAAATTCTGAAGGACCCTCTGCACACTGGTATATACCCTTTCAAGCAAACTATGCAATAAATAGGGATATTTGGTTCACACATATTGCAATACATGCTTAAGCTGGCCAACTGCGTCAAAGTAATCCCTCTATGGCCAGTCCTACTCTGCCCTGCCTACACAAGTGCTAATGTGGACACAATGCTAGCATAGGGGAAAAGACACAATGGGGAGAGCTACAAGGTTCAGGTCTGGCTACTGACCCAACAATACAACAAACAAGAGATCCCTGTGCTCAAATCCATACAGCTAGTGCATGCATTTATCCATCAGGTTCTAAAGGGGTGTAACCACATTAACTCTAGAAATTCTGAAGGACCCTCTGCACACTGGTATATACCCTTTCAAGCAAACTATGCAATAAATAGGGATATTTTGTTCATACATATTGCAATACATGCTTAAGCTGGCCAACTGCGTCAAAGTAATCCCTCTATGGCCAGTCCTACTCTGCCCTGCCTACACAAGTGCTACTGTGGACACAATGCTAGCATAGGGGAAAAGACACAATGGGGAGAGCTACAAGGTTCAGGTCTGGCTACTGACCCAACAATACAACAAACAAGAGATCCCTGTGCTCAAATCCATACAGCTAGTGCATGCATTTATCCATCAGGTTCTAAAGGGGTGTAACCACATTAACTCTAGAAATTCTGAAGGACCCTCTGCACACTGGTATAGCCAGACCTGAACCTTGTAGCTCTCCCCATTGTGTCTTTTCCCCTATGCTAGCATTGTGTCCACAGTAGCACTTGTGTAGGCAGGGCAGAGTAGGACTGGCCATAGAGGGATTACTTTGACTCAGTTGGCCAGCTTAAGCATGTATTGCAATATGTGTGAACCAAATATCCCTATTTATTGCATAGTTTGCTTGAAAGGGTATATACCAGTGTGCAGAGGGTCCTTCAGAATTTCCTGTTAAATATCCTTCTCGACTCCTGTTCCAAAAGATCGTTTAATTCTTCTTTTGTAATACTTATCTTCTGATATATGTCTGTACCTGTCTTCTTTTTGTGTGACTGTTCTAACTTGTAGAGCTCCTCCATCACCGTCTATTTTTTTCCCTCGTTCTTTTTTTTTTTCTGCTCCCATCGAAATCAGTGTTCTTCTGATATATGCTTTATGTGCTTCCCAGATTGTGGCCACCGAAACCTCCTCGGTCTCATTGAGCTTGAAGAATTGCTTAAGTTCCTGCCTTAACCTTTTTTCTAATTCAGGATCCTGTATAATTTCATTTAATCTCCACATGGTTATTTTATCCTGATCCCCTCCTACCCGTAGTCTCATTGTGACAGGAGCATGATCAGAAATAGACATATGTTGGCACTAACCAATGACTCCAAGGCCCTGATTTATTAAGAATTGAGTCTACCAACAGACGCTGAACATTCAGGCAGACTCAATTCAATCAATCTAGACCTGTCAGTCATCAGACAGGCATCTAGCAAGCTCATTGAAAAGAGTCTACTTTGTAGACTCTTTCCCATTAGTAAATCCGGAATCACGTCAGGCACATTTCTAGATGCAATACCGGATATGTTCGCTAGGTGGCGCACAACCTGTCAGGGATGCGGGTGTGAGCAGAAGTGTGTGGACTGACACAGGGAAACGCAAGCTTCAGATATGGTATAAATAAGACAATTTATTAAGACTAACAATACAAACATAAACGCAGTGCACCAAACCCCAAGCTAACACAAATACATACAACAAGGTGAAACAAACCCAAACCTAAACTGATATAGATACAAAGGTACATACACATATAGAGCACAACGTAGTCAGGCAGGCCGGGTTGATAACTATCGGGCAGGTAGGTACAGGAGGAGCAGAAGGAGAGTAGTCAGGTCACGAGCCGGGTACAGCAACTAACGGACAGGTAGGTACAGGGGGTCAGGCAGAGAATGGTCAGGGTCACAAGCCAGGGATCAAACAGGAGAAGTCAGCAGAGGTCAGGATCAGGCAGGGTCGGCAACAAGTCAGGCAGGAACAGGAATGCAGGTTACAAGATACAGGGGCCCATGGAAAAACACACACCAAGGCACAGACTGCAGGTCTGGCCATCCCTTAAATACACCACCTGCAATCAGCCCTAGGTGATGGCTAATTGCCGAAGTGAACCTCTGGTTGTTGAGAGCACCCGCTGGCCAGCCCTGGTACTGCAGCCCACAAGGCAGGTGAGTCCCACCACTATTGGCAAGTCCATTCCTGACACAACCGCTGGCTTTGTCCCGTTGGAGTTTTTCTGTTTGCATATGAGAATACTTATAATTTAAAATAAAAAGCACACCTATATTATAATTTTTTTTTTTCATGTTTCTCCAAAAATGATTGGCCAACTAATGCATTTCCTAAAGAATGTCATACATTCTACTTTCAAATGTCAAACATTTTCACACTTTTATCTCAAATAATTTGAATGTCTAGTTCTAATTTCCCAATATAATTATATATCTTCCTTCTCTTTAATCATGTAACTATTCTACATTCCAGCTCAAACTCTGTCTCCTACAGTGGCTTAGTGGTTAGAACTCAGAACGTACAGCACTTGGGTCATGGATTCTAATCCCAGTGATGGCTGCGCCTGGCTGTATGCCAGTTTGCATGCTTTCTCTGCACGGGTGTGTTTCTACCAACACTCCAAAGACATGCTGTTAGGTTAATTGGGCCTAGTATATGTCTGAGTTTCTGCCCTCAGATTGTAAGCTCCTTGACATTTGTAAATGCCCAAAATATGGAGATCAATTTCCAGGCTTCTGTCAGTGCCAGGAATATTGATCAATCAATTGGAGTGAATCTTACCTGTGTCCTGTTCTTCTGACAAGTTTGAAACTTTCAGTTTTCCTTCTGTTTATATTTAATTGCAACTTTTTTCTCTTCTCTTTGGCTACGTTCACACTAGCTTTGTCAGCAGGCGTCAGCAGGTGTTTGGGAAAAATTCTGCACATGTCAGCACACAGTGCTGTTCACACTGAAGCATTAGCATTGCGTTGCAGCAAAACTGGCTCCTTATGTCAAGTCAGGAGGAGTTGAAGCCTCCTATTCAAGTCTTTGGTGCCGCTCCTCAAACGCCTGGCAGGTTGCGACGCGGTTGTGGAGTGTTAATACCATTTAACTTCATTACAGGCATTTGTGGTGCAGTTTTAAAGCTTGGCAAATGCCTATCAAATGCCTCAAAACCGCACATAGGGTGTTTGGGGAGCATTTGAGGAGCGTTAAAAAGGCTTCCCAAACGCCTGTCAAACACTATAGGGGCATTTGGCAAGAGTTAGAAATAAAGTCAAGTGTGAACAAGCCCTTAAGCCTCTCTCCTTATACAACTTGACCCCCTCCCCCACCCCACCCCCGTCATCACCTATTCCATCTGCAAATCTTTTTATCACCGCCCCACTCTTTTTATTTAACTATTTTTTTTACTGATCAAGTTAATGTGTCTCATTTCCTATCACCTCCATCCCAGATCTCACATTATTATAATTCCTGATTGTATCTCACCACTAGTCTGATTGAATTCACAATTCCTGGTCAATCCCGTTCCCTGACCTCTAATAACCTTTAGGGCCAGATCACACTACATGTGTTTCAGTTGCTTTTTTGCATCCACAACGCACAGAAAGAAGGTTATATAGTTGTCAATGTCATAGTTCACATCAGCGCTTGCAGTTCCAGTGCGTTGCAGGTGCTGCCAAAAAAGTCAAACAGGCTGCATTTTTTATGCATTGAACTGTACTTGGACGCGGTAAAACGCCCTGGAACGCACTAAAATGCACATGTCCCCAATTGAATTGAAGAAAAAGAGGGGAACAAATTAACTGGAATGCATAAAAAAATGCACTGGAACACATCAAAAATGCATTCAAAATGCACTGGAACACATCAAAAATGCATCCAAATGCACTGGAAAACATCAAAAACGCATCCAAAATGCACTGGAACACATCAAAAACGCATCCAAAATGCACTGGAACACGCTAAACATGCATCAAAAAAGTGCATGCAAAAATGCATCTGGAACACATCTAGACTGTGTTTCTATAGTGTGAACTGGTCCTTAGGACTCGTTCACACCATTTGTGGTGCAGAAACGCATGCAAGAGCACGCATTTTCTTGCACAGCAAAGAAATGCAATGCCCTCTAAAGATGTGCGCGGGTACCATGATGAAAACTTAATTGCACCTCCACACGTCTAGTAAACACTGGCGCATTCACAGCCACCAAAACGCATGACACCACACTACTGTGCGGTTAGGTGCAACACACTTTTACAATAATATGCCTGCAGTATTTTTGCATGTTCCCACATGTTAGGCAGCCAATTGAAATTAATGAGCTGAGGAGTAAAAAATGCTCCATTCACACAGGTCCTCTGGCCTGTACAGCATGAATGAGGGGGTTGTTCATGTGGCTGGAGCTACCTGTTACACTATGGGGAAACAGCTGTATGAACACAGGTTTTAATCTGACAGGTGTGAAGGCGTGGGGCAGTGGCCCTGAATGCTCACTGTCTGTGTTCAGGGCTGTACACCTGCATCCATATGCTTGTCAAATTAGGACCTGCAGCATTTCCATAGTGTAACATAGTGCGACAGCCACAAAAACAAACCACTGATTTACTCTGTGATTAGGCCACAGCATCAATGTGAATGAGCCCCAAGACCTCAATTACACACACAGCTTTATTTATGAACTCAGTACAGTTTTATCAATTAGATTTCACAGGAATATGGTTGGGATTATGTCCATTCATAATGTTTTTAGTGTATTTTTACCATAAATATAATTTGGATATTTTCTCTGGTGGTGGGGGGCTGTCAGGTATGCTGTACGGGGCCCCGTGATATCTAACAGTGGTCCTGGGTGTATGCTTGTGTCTGTGCCACCTGTATAGTTAGGAAGAACAATAACTTCTTCTTTGGAATACCTTGAACCTCTGCTATGTACCTCAATGTATCTAGGAATCGGACATGTTTTCAACTGAAAATACAATTATTAGTAATGTTTCCCCTGAAAACGAGGATCAGCTCCTCGGTCAAGAACAGCGATCTCGCCATGTCCAGATGTGGTCTGGAATTCCACAAAAGAACAATTCACAAAGCTTGAAAATGTTAACAATAATATGTGGAAGATTCTAAAATCTCTTGTTATGCAGGACTTTTGACAGTTCTTTTCTGGTCCTCAGTATCTAGCCTAGTCAGTGCTTCCACAGACATTCAAACAATGTAGGACAAGAGGAATACATCAGGTCCAGTACGATTCAGCTAAGCTATGTATCTGAGAGGTTTCCACGGTGGTATTCGGGGCTATCCCAGGAGTGACGTCCACTAACCAGACCAATACCAAGAGGGGGAGAGTCCGTTATAAGCGGTGCAACTCATCAATCCCATCCCATGCGGGGGACCTCTGGTTATTGATTACATGCGTACATGAAGATACGCATCTGGTGAGTGCGTATTTTAACTACTCTATCACCTCGCCACCTGGAACGTACAGTCACCAATATCTCCTGTATCCATCACTTATCACAGACTGTCACCATTTTTTACATTGGCTTCACTGGGATTATTCATTCAGCTTATCCTATGGATTGAAATCATTCATTTATTTTGTTTTATCTTTAGCGCTGCACTTTCTTTTACAGTATTTTATGAGGTTTTATTCTGGTTGCCTTTTTGTGCTTTTAGCTGCTATTACTACCAAGCGCTCACAGAGTATTTTGTTTTATTCAGTATATTGAACTTGAACATGAAATAACAAAAAATATACATAGTCCAAACGTTTATTGATCAAATATATATTCCACATTTATTTGGAAAGCAGCAACAAGTAGGTAGTCAATTTCTTGGTGGGAAAAAAAAGCAGGATTGATGTGGATAAAATAGAACGGTCCTGCTCATAAGAGCTTACAATCTAAAAGATGATACTTCTAATGAACTGTGCTTTCACAGGTTACAGCAGGAAACAAACGGTTAATATGAATCACGTAGTAGGCTTACCTATCCACAAAACAAGCTGCAGATCAAAATATCAATATAAAAATACATATGTGCCAAAATAAAACACCTCCCACCTCCCCAAATCCCCCACACATACATTTCTCATCAGGTTTGTCTGAAAACTGCATTTCAGTCTAAATAAGCAAGCAAACTATAGCCAAGTGCAGATTTGGAAGAGCAGAGCAATTGAGATGTTAGGATTACAATGCAAAGATAATAAACACACAATCATTGTACAATAACACACAAACACACCCTAGAAGGAAAAAAATGCAAAACATTTACAGCCCACATCAAAACACAGCGTGAGTGTGGCCTGGGGCAATTCACCACAATATCTCTTCCTTCTTAACCACCAAAGGCAAGGATTTGCTGAAAATAACCTGGCCTATACAAGACAAAATCACCCACTACTGCAACTCTTTATATAAGGTAGGCCACACCCACCACTGTCATTCATTTGGTCAGAGAAAGTGTTTGCACCTGATGAATCCTCTTCCCACCTGGGTTAACCCTTGGTATACAGGCCCCACAAATCAGAAAGAAAGCCACAGTGAAGTGTACCTGTGCAGCATACAACAGAACATTGAACAGGGATGTGAAAGGGAACCCCATGGCAATATTTATTGGCACTATGGGCACAATTCACTTCAGATTATCGCATGAGTTAAGGCAGTCACATGACCACATCTCGCATGCAATACTGAAAATGTTAGTTCACTGTTGCTAGTATGCGGGATTTCCCATAAATAGGAAAAACACTCAGGAAATCAAACATTAAAAGGTCTTACACCCCGGTCACATCAAAGCCGATTTAGAAATTGTGCGATGTACAGTGAAGAGGCCGATTTCCTTGCGATTTGCAAGACATCTGACACAGATATCTATGCAAATTGCCACAAAAGTAGTACATGTACTACTTTAGAGATCAGTGTCGGAAACGCACCCATGTGACTGCTGTAATAGCAGACAATAGGGTGCGACTTGGCATACAATTTGCAAGTCGCATGTCATGCAAATCACATGCCGAGTCGCACTCAATGTGACTGCTATTAGAGCGTTGGCAGGTCAGGAAAGGGTGGGGGACGAGTGAGCACCACCCCTCTCCTGAACTATACCAGGCCACATGCCCTCAACATGGGTGGGTGCTTTGGGGCAGGGGGGGCTCCCCCCAAAGCACCTTGTCCCCATGTTGATGGGGACAAGGGCCTCTTCCCCACAATCCTGTCCGGTGGTTGTGGGGGTCTGCGGGCGGGGGGCTTATCAGAATCTGGAAGCCTCCTTTAACAAGGGGGCCCCCAGATCCCTGCCCCCCCACGTGAATGAGAATGGGGTACATGGTATCGCTACTAATTCACAAAAAAAAAAAAAAAGAGTAGTGTAAAAAAACACAGGACACGGTCTTTGACAAGTCCTTTAATAAAAGAAATATCTCAAAGAATGTCCCCAGAAGTAGATCCAACGTCAATCACGAAGCCCACCGCCAGTGACCCGAAAAAAGAAAAAAAAAAGGTTCCGCTCCCGACGATGGCTGCTCAGCTGTCAGGGTCAGGAGTTCTGGAAGATCTGGCATTTCTGCCAATACTCTACATGGCCGCAGATGGACACATCAGCCTCAGTCTGGTGCCAGACGGCCTTTATAAGGAGTCTCATCACTTCCTCTGGTTGCTGGATGATCTCTGGCTCCCCATGCCCTGTTCCTGGTTCCTGTGATTCTGACCTGTGATTAACTGTTACCGACTCGGCTTACCCCTGGACCTGTCTACTCTGATTTACCCCTGATCTGACCTCGACTTGACTTACGGATACTCTCTCTCTCTCTCTCTCTCTCGCTCCTCTGTGAATGACCTTGGCTTCCCCATCTGACTACGTCCGCTCTGATTCCCACCTGGTACCTGACCTTGGCTTGAACTGACTACCCAGCAAACATCCAAATCTCGAAAGGGCTTGCATACCACACACAGGCGCCTCCTGTCTGCAGACCTATCTCCGTGCACCAGCTGTACTTCAGAGTGGACCACCAACCAGCACTCCTACAGGCGACCTGTGCAACTTTGGGCCTGACTCCCGCTATCCCACTCTCAGGGGAGTCTGTTACTTAGCCGCAAGGGAAGTCCTCTCTCCATTGGCCTCCATCACCAGGTACGTGATAATATCATCCAGCCAGTATGTCCAAGGCCGAGAGAGGCGCTTCCGCACTAGAGGCCCTGTGCCAACAGATGATGGCACTTACCCAAGCAGTGAAGGATTTACAGCAAGGATACTTCCAGCTAGAAGGGCGTCTTTACTCCATCTCTACTTCCACGGACCAGTTTCCCTCCGCCAGTTCCAACCCAGTAGCCGCACCTGCCAGTCAGTTTC
Organism: Staurois parvus; assembly: GCF_062004578.1. Classification (NCBI taxonomy): domain Eukaryota; kingdom Metazoa; phylum Chordata; class Amphibia; order Anura; family Ranidae; genus Staurois; species Staurois parvus. Next base: position 4,814,419 of record NW_028317928.1, on the reverse strand, counting down.
CTGCCACCACTCCTGCTATTGTGTTACCTCCTCCGGAACCCAGAGTTCCTACTCCAACGTTTTCTCAGGGATCGACGTAAGTTCAGAGCTTTTAAGAATGCCTGTGAATTATATTTTGCTCTGCAACCCAGGACCTTTTCTCTGTAAGCGGTCAAGGTCGGGTTCGTCATCTCCCCCTTGTCTGAAGAACCTCAGTCTTGGGCACATAGTCTTCTGGAACAAAAGAGCCCAGCACTCAAATCAGTGAGTGAATTCTTTGAAGCCATGGCTGCCCTCTACGACGATCCCCAGAAGACCTCCACTGCTGAGTCCGCCCTCCATGCTCTACTACAAGGTCGGCGGCCTGTGGAGGACTACATAGTGGAGTTCCGTAAATGGTCTGCAGACACCGGTTGGAACGATGCAGCATTGAAGTACCAGTTCCGCCTAGGCCTGTCTGAGTCCCTCAAGGACAAGTTAGCGAGGGTGGAAGTTCCCTCCTCCTTGGAGAACCTTATCCTGCTCGCATTTCTGCCAAAAGTTCCAGGGCCAACGAATCCTGCCCTTTCTCTGCAACCCCTCAACAATTCGGAAGTCGAACCTATACAAATTGGCCTTCTCTGACCTGCCCTAACTCCGGAAGAAAGGCTACGCAGACAGCAAGGCAACCTCTGTCTCTACTGTGGGGCCACTTCCTGCGTAACTGCCCAGTGCGCCCAGGTAAGTCCAGCCAGCCTAATCCTTCGTATCTCCAGCTATCCGGGACTTTAACCACCCATGTCATTCTCCCCATGTCTTTGCAGGTGGCTGGAAGGGATGTCAAGTTGCAGGCAGTCGTTGACTTGGGAGCTTGTAGCTGTTTCTTAGACATCCAATTGGCCAAGGACTTACACATCCCTCTTCTGCCTAAGAAACAGAGACTTGATGTCTTACTTGTAGATGGCACTACTCAGAGTTCCGGACCTGTTACCCAAGAAACCACTCCTATTCTTGCAACCACCGGCTCCGGCCATCAGGAGTTTATTTGTTTTGACGTGATCAGATCCCCCATGTTTCCAGCCATCCTAGGAATACCCTGGTTGCAAGCCCACAATCCACAGATCGATTGGCCCAGGAAGGAAGTCACCTTTTCTTCAGAATATTGTCTACAACACTGTGGTGCCCCTACACCCACCAATTCTTTTGTATGCCTCTCAGTCCAACCTTCACCAGAGGCCAGTCAACTCGTTCCCTCTACCTACAATGACTTCCTCGATGTGTCCGATAAAAAGAAAGCCGACACATTGCCTTCTCATCGGTCTTACGATTGCCCAATTGAGTTACTCCCAGGAGCAGAAATACCATTTGGGCAAATTTTCCCATTATCCAAGCTTTAACTGGAAGCCCTCCAGCACTATCTAGACGAGAATCTCGCTAAAGGATTCATCCGCCCCTTTTCCTCTCCTACCGGGGCTGGTATTTTCTTTGTAGAAAAAAAAGATCAGTCTCTTAGACGTGCATTGACTACAGGGAACTTAATAAAATTACCATCAAAAACCGGTATCCTCTTCCTCTGGTGCCCGAGATATTTCAGAGATTTCAAACAGCCCGAGTCTTCACTAAATTGGACTTACGGGGGGCCTACAATTTAGTCCGTATAAGAGAGGGCAATGAGTGGAAGACCGCCTTCAGAACACGCTTAGGACATTTTGAACATTTAGTGATACCGTTTGGGCTATGTAATGCCCCTGCTACGTTCCAACATTTTGTGAACTACATCTTTAGAGAGTACCTTGACCTTGTTGTGATCATCTACCTGGACGATATCCTAATTTTCTCTACCTCACTGGAACTCCATCGTGATCATGTTAGGAAAGTGCTAAACACTCTACGGGGCTTCTGTTCCTGGGGCTCATAATTTCCACCGAGGGGATCTCCATGGACCCTCGAAAAGTATCTGCTATCCTGGATTGGCCTGCACCTTCAGACAGGAAACTGAGTCCAAAGATTCGTGGGTTTTGCCAACTTTTACCGGAAATTTATTAAGGGCATTTCCACAATCATTGCCCCTATCACTCAATGGACCTCATTGTGGATTTGCCGCCCTCGGAGAGGTTTACTATCATTCTGGTAGTAGTGGATCGGCTATCCAAGATGGCCCACTTTTTACCAATGGTGGGTACGCCATCCGCACCAGAGACTGCACTAACCTTCATCAAAGAGATTGTCAGGTTATGTTATGATCCGCCAGGTGGTGCCTCAGGCTGCCAACTGACAGACCTACTCAGAGCGTGGGGTCTAAGCCCGGGCTGTGCTTTCACCAGAGCCCCTGATGGTGGGGATGGACTTGAAACAGTCCCGGGCCAGGTCACGACCTCCGAGCAGGCCCGCCAGTGGCTGAGGAGACCCTTGGGGACAGGTACCGGGAGAGCCAGATATGAAGAGGATGGCGGCCCCAGCAGGGTAGTAACGGATTGTGGGCCCGTGAGGGTAAGCGGGGTACAGAATCGGTAGGCGAGAGTAGTCGGGTCACACGCAGGGTCAGCAGGGAAGTCAATCCGTAGAATGGTCAGGGCAATCCGGGTCAAACGCAGGAGCAGGCAGAATAGTCAGGACAATCCGGGTCAAAACGCAGGAGCAGGCAGAGTCGTCAGGACAATCCGGGTCAAACGCAGGAGCAGGCAGAGTAGTCAGGACAATCCGGGTCAAACGCAGGAGCAGGCAGAATAGTCAGGGTCAATCAGGGTCACAGGATAGGTGCAGGAACTCAGGATCACAGAAGACCTTGCGGCAATCTGTGACAGTGCAGGGCATCTTTAAATAGTGCGCCCTGTACTGTCATTGGCCGGCTAGGACGCGCCCCCGGCTGTCATTGGACGCCTGAGGTGCGCCCGCGGCTCCTACTGCGCATGCGCGGCGTCCTGTCAGCCGCGGCTCGCCGGGACCTAGTGCCCGTGTCCCGGCGCGATCCGCCGCCACTGCGCATGCGCGAGGGACGGAGCCGCGATCGCGGACCCTGGAGCCGTGGTCCCTGACATTGCCCCCCCCCAATGGGCACCCTCCGGGAGCCCCACTGATCTCTCCACCGCGGGTGAGCACGAAAAAACTCCCGGGTGAGCCTGGGCGCGTGGACGTTCCGGGCGGGTTCCCATGAGTTCTCCTCAGGGCCATACCCCTTCCATTTTATCAGGAACTGTGTCTGGCCCCCCCTCCTTCGGCAACTGAGGATAGTCTCCACTTCAAATTCCTCCTGGTCACCTATAGTGACTGCCTCGGGAGGTCTGAATTCACGGTCCGGGAAGGGATCCGGTCTGGATGGCTTCAGGAGAGATACATGGAAGACAGGATGTATCTTGAAGGTCTGCGGAAGCTCGAGCTCGTAGGCCACCTCGTTAACCACTCGTTTTACCGGAAAGGGGCCGATGAACTTGGGTCCCAGCTTCCTTGAAGGACATAGCATCTTCAAGTTGGTCGTTGCCAGCCAAACCTGATCCCCTGGTTGAAGCAGTAATTCTCCTCTTCTCTTTCTGTCGAATGCCCTCTTACTGTCCTCTTGGGCTTTAGCGATGGCTTCCTGAATTGTCTTGTTATTGACAGAAAAGAAGTTCAAGATGTCTTGAGAAGCTGGTACCGGATTCTCAGGCATCAGATCAGGGAGGAATGTGGGATGATACCCATAATTGGAAAAGAACGGGGATTGACCCGTGGCTGAGTGACTCGAGTTGTTGTACGCGAATTCCGCGGAAGGCAGCAACGACAGCCAGTCGTCCTGAAGGTAGGATGTGTAGCACCGTAAGTACTGTTCCAGCGTCTGGTTTGTTCTTTCAGTTTGGCCGTTGGTCTGTGGATGGTAGGCGGATGAAAGCGACAGCTTGATTCCCAGCGATTTACATAAGGCGTTCCAGAACCTGGAGGTGAATTGGACCCCCGATCTGATACTATATCTTCGGGAACACCATGAAGCCTAACCACTTCCTTGATGAAGATCCGTGCCGTTTCCGGTGCTGATGGGGTCTTCTCCAGGGGCACGAAATGTGCCATCTTTGAGAAGCGGTCAACGATCACCATTATTGCAGTGTAGCCCTGGGATGGTGGAAGTTCGACCACGAAATCCATGGCTATCATTTGCCAAGCCCGCTTGGGTATGGGTAATGGACGTAACAATCCCCATGCCCTGCTCCTGGAGGGCTTGTTCCTTTGACAGGTGGAACACGTTCGGACGTACTGCTCACAATCCTTGATCATGTCTGGCCACCAGAACGAGCGCCGTAGCAGATCCAGCGTCTTCGTTACCCCGAAGTGGCCCGCCATAGGATGGTCGTGGCAGTGCCCTAGGACCAGGGTTCGCACTTCTTCTGGGACCATGATCCGGTCTTCCTTCCAAATTAGCCCACCGTGGCTCTGGAGGGGTGATTCTGACGGAACTGGTAGTCCTACAGAAGCATCAAGAAGTCGAGAGCGAAGTTCCGTTTGTAGAGCGAGGAAACTCCCAGAAGGTAAGATGGTGTCAGGTAGCACAGCGTTGTCGGGGTCCTCAAACATGCGGGACAGAGCGTCTGGCTTAGTGTTCTTAGTACCGGGTCGGTACGTTATATGGAATGAGAATCGAGAGAAGAAAAGCACCCATCTCGCTTGGCGAGGTCTCAGTCGTTTTGCCGTTCTCAAATATTCAAGGTTTTTGTGATCTGTGAATATTAGGATTGGGTGTGTGGCTCCTTCCAGTAAATACCTCCATTCTTCTAGAGCAGTTTTAATGGCCAGGAGCTCCCGATCTCCAATGTCGTAGTTGTGTTCCGCTGGAGTCAACTTCCTGGAGAAGAACGCCACAGGGTGCAGAAGTTCCTTGGTACCATTCCTTTGGGACAAAACCGCCCCTACAGCATTTTCGGAGGCGTCCACTTCCAACACATATGGGAGAGAAGCATCTGGATGGCAGAGAATGGGAGCAGAGGTGAACAATTCTTTGAGCTTTTCGAAGGCTGTCTGCGCTTCGGGAGTCCACTTAAAGCGGACCCCTTGTTTCGTCAGTTGCGTGATCGGGGAGACCAGACCGGAGAAGTTCCTAATAAACTTCCTGTAAAAATTGGAAAAACCGATGAAACGCTGTACCCCCTTTTTGTCGGCGGGTATTGGCCAATCTAAGATCGCCGTGACTTTCTGGGGATCCATCGCGACCCCCGCGGAAGAGAGAACCAGTCCCAAGAATGTGGTTTCGTGCTGTTCAAAACAGCACTTTTCTGCCTTTGCGTATAGCCCGTGTTGACGCAACCGTTCTAATACCCGTATCACATGACCCCGATGAACCTCCAGTGAAGGGGAAAAAATTAAGATGTCATCCAAATAAACCACCACAAAAATATCAAGAAGGTCACGAAAAACATCATTGATAAAGTGCTGAAAGGTCGCCGGTGCATTACAGAGCCCGAACGGCATCACCAAGTACTCGTAGTGACCGAATCTCGTACGGAATGCCGTCTTCCACTCATCCCCCTCCCTGATACGGACAAGGTTATAGGCCCCCGCAGGTCTAATTTAGTGAATATCGTTGCCGATCTCAATCTCTGGAGGAGCTCGGGGACTAGGGGTAAAGGATAACGATTCTTTACCGTTATTTTGTTCAGGTCACGGTAGTCTATGCAGGGCCGTAACGATTTGTCCTTCTTCTCTACGAAGAATAACTCGGCCCCGGCTGGGGATGTGGACGGACGAATAAATCCCTTCCGAAGGTTCTCATCAATGTATTCCCTCAGTACTCCTGATTCTGCTTCGGACAAGGGAAAGATACGGCCGAAAGAGATTTCAGATCCGGGTAGGAGGTCTATGGGGCAGTCGTAGGAACGGTGCGGAGGGAGAACGTCAGCTCCTCGCTTACTAAAGACGTCTAAGAAGTCATGGTAGGCCGGGGGAATAACCTGGGAAAGATCGGTGTCACCATCCAAGCACAGGAGGAACCGGGGGACCACGGATCCTGTGACGTGGCAGTGACTTAAACAGTAGGGTGAGCAAAATTGAACTGTTCCCTTTTCCCAGTCAATCTGGGGGTTATGGGCCCTCAGCCAAGGGAGGCCCAGAATGACTGGAAAAAGGGGGGATGCGATGGCATCCAAACGGAGGAACTCCTGGTGATGGTCTGCCATTGTGGTGAAAATGGGTGGTGTCTCCTGGTCCACCACCCATGATTTTAAACGAGACCCATCTGCCAAGAAGATGTTGAACCCCCTTTCTTTGGTCTGGAGAGGGATTTTTTGCCGGTGGGCAAAAGTCAGATCGATGAAGCAACTACAGGCTCCTGAGTCAACGATTGCGGTCACCGACAATGTTCCTCCGGGGAGCTGTAAAGACACAGGAATGGCCAGGTAACTCGACAGATCATCCCTTCCTGCGGGTAGAGAAAAAGAAACGGGCGTGGACTTACTCATTTTAGCAGGACAGGAGCGCACCTGATGACCAGCTTCCCCGCAGTACAGACATAGGTTCTGTGATAGTCTCCTTTGACGTTCCTCGACCGATAAGTGAGAACGGGCCAATCCCAGCTGCATGGGTTCCGGGTTGTCCCCTGTTTCCGTGCTTCGCGGATGGTTCCCTGGGGTGGGAGCTGTATCCCTGGAAGGAATCCATGCCACCCTTTGACCCTGACCGCTCCTTTCCAGTCGACGTTCCCTTAGTCTACGGTCAATTTGAATGGCCAACTCAATCAGTTTTTCCAGGGAGTCAGGTAGGCCTACTCGCGCTAGTTCGTCCTTGAGAGGCTCAGACAGCCCGATGCGGAAATGGTGGCATAAGGCCGCATCGTTCCATCTGGTGTCGCCCATGCAACGCCTAAAATCGGACGCGTATTCTTCGGCTGTCCGGCGGCCCTGCCGCAGGGAGTATAGAGTCGCTTCAGCGGAAGCAGCTCGCTGAGGGTCGTCATACAAGACGGCCATGGCCCGAAAGAATTCGGTCACGGATTCAAGATGGGGGTCGTGCTTCTCCATCAGACGGTGAGCCCAATCCTGAGGCTCATCCTGAAGGAGGGAGACTATAAACCCCACCTTGACGGTCTCAGTGGTGAACGTGCGGGGTTGTAAGTCAAAGTATAGGGTGCAGGCGTTCCGGAAGGCCCGGAAGCGGCTCCGATCACCACGGAACCGTTCCGGCAGAGGAACGCGGGGTTCAGGAGCTGGGGATGTGGCAACCGCTCCGGATACCGGGTTAGCGGGAGGTCCTGCAGGTGGAGGACTCTGAGCAGGGGGAGTCAGGGGGGCTATTGACTCCATGCGGTCCTCCAGTCGGGCGCAGCGACTGTGGAAGTTCTGAAAAGCCTGGGTCAAGGTGGCCAGGTGCTGACAAATATCCTCTAGGGACGCCGGTCCACTTCCTGGCTCTGTCATGGCCGCAAGGTACTGTTATGATCTGCCAGGTGGTGCCTCAGGCTGCCAACTGACAGACCTACTCAGAGCGTGGGGTCTAAGCCCGGGCTGTGCTTTCACCAGAGCCCCTGATGGTGGGGATGGACTTGAAACAGTCCCGGGCCAGGTCACGACCTCCGAGCAGGCCCGCCAGTGGCTGAGGAGACCCTTGGGGACAGGTACCGGGAGAGCCAGATATGAAGAGGATGGCGGCCCCAGCAGGGTAGTAACGGATTGTGGGCCCGTGAGGGTAAGCGGGGTACAGAATCTGTAGGCGAGAGTAGTCGGGTCACACGCAGGGTCAGCAGGGAAGTCAATCCGTAGAATGGTCAGGGCAATCCGGGTCAAACGCAGGAGCAGGCAGAATAGTCAGGACAATCCGGGTCAAAACGCAGGAGCAGGCAGAGTCGTCAGGACAATCCGGGTCAAACGCAGGAGCAGGCAGAGTAGTCAGGACAATCCGGGTCAAACGCAGGAGCAGGCAGAATAGTCAGGGTCAATCAGGGTCACAGGATAGGTGCAGGAACTCAGGATCACAGAAGACCTTGCGGCAATCTGTGACAGTGCAGGGCATCTTTAAATAGTGCGCCCTGCACTGTCATTGGCCGGCTAGGACGCGCCCCCGGCTGTCATTGGACGCCTGAGGCGCGCCCGCGGCTCCTACTGCGCATGCGCGGTGTCCTGTCAGCCGCGGCTCGCCGGGACCTAGTGCCCGTGTCCCGGCGCGATCCGCCGCCACTGCGCATGCGCGAGGGACGGAGCCGCGATCGCGGACCCTGGAGCCGTGGTCCCTGACAGGTTACATGGTCTGCCCAGTAGCATCATCTCAGACCGAGGGGTGCAGTTTACGTCCAGGTTCTAAAGAGCCCTCTGCAAAGCCCTAAAAGTGGAACTCTGCTTATCGTCCGCCTACCATCCCCAGAGTAACGGGCAAATGGAGCGAACGAACCAGACTTTGGAGCAATATTTACAGTGCTTCTCTGCCTTTCCTCAGGATGATTGGGCATCTGTACTCCCATTGGCAGAATTTGCCTACAACAACTCAGTCCATTCTGCCACAAACCAGTCACCATTTTGGGCCAATTATGGATTCCACCCTTCTTCCATTCCTGACACCATTCCTGCAGCTTCGTACCCGCAGTACAGGACAGACTCTCCATGCTACAGAACAACTGTAAAGTCCTCCGAGAGTCTATACTGAAATCCCAGGCTGATTATAAGAAACACTATGACAGGAAATGGAGAGGAAACCCTCCTCTGAAGATTGGAGATAAAGTTTGGCTATCAACTGCCAATCTAAAACTCCCATGCCCATCATGTAAGTTGGGTCCAAGGTACATTGGCCCTTTCTGGATCAAGAGGGTAATAAATCCAGTGGCGTTTGAGCTGTTCCTTCCTGAATCATACAAGATCCACCCAGTTTTCCACGTATCCCTACTCAAGCCAGCTGTTCCTGATTCTTTTCCAGGGAGAGTAGAACCACCTCCTCCACCAATAACAGTTGGAGAAGAGATGGAATACGAGGTTGAAGCAATTCTGGACTGCAGAAGGCGGGGAAGACAAATTCAGTACCTGGTCAGATGGAAGGGGTACCCACCTGAAGAAAGTTCCTGGGAACAAAAAGGGAATATAGATGCCCCCAGGCTTCTCCGAGAACTTCATTCCAAGTATCCTGAAAAGATGGCCCAGATGGGCACCCGGAGGCTGCCCTTTGGGGGGGGCACTGTCAGGGTCCTATCCACGACAGGAGTTCTGGAAGATCTGGCATTTTCTGCCAAAACTCTACAGGGCAGCACAAGGACACATCAGCCTCAGTCTGGTGACAGATGGCCTTTATAAGGAGGCTCATCACTTCCTCTGGTTGCTGGATGATCTCTAGCTCCCCGTGCCCTGTTCCTGGTTCCTGTGATTCTGACTTGTGATTTCCTGTTACCGACTCGGCTTGCTCCTGGACCTGTTTACTCTGATTTACCCCTGATCTGACCTCGACTTGGCTTACGGATACTCTCTCTCTCTCTCTCGCTCCTCTGTGAATGACCTCGGCTTCCCCATCTGACTACGTCCGCTCTGTTTCCCACCTGGTACCTGACCTTGGCTTGAACCGACTACCCAGTAAACATCCAAATCCCGGAAGGGTTTGCATACCAAGCACAGGCGCCTCCTGTCTGCAGACCTATCTCCGTGCACCAGCTGTACTTCTGAGTGGACCACCAACCAGCACTCCTACAGGCGACCTGTGCAACTTTGGGCCTGACTCACACTGTCCCACTCTCAAGGGGGTTTGGAACTTAGCCGCAAGGGAAGCCCTTTCTCCATTAGCCTCCATCACCAGGTATGTGATATCAGCCTTCTGCTGTGAGCTTGGTTGAGAGTTCTTAAATATGTAAGGGGTGGGGCCACCCAGGGACATCATACATGTGACCCCACCCCATGTGACATCAATGATGTCACATGGGGCGGGGTCACTTGGATGATGCCCCTGTTTCTGCACTGGGAGTCACAGAGGATTCACATTGTGGAAGTTTTTTTGGAATTTATTATTAATTACACTGGACTTATATTTTATGATGTTTTGTGGGCACTATTATATCATATATAATTTGTTTGTTTATTTTTTGTCACATATATTTTTATGTCACATTTAATTTGTCACTTAATATTTGTGTAAATGAGTTTGCACATAGAGACCATCAAAAGGTCTTAATGTGATATATATATAATGCGCCGCTAATTGTCACCAATATTAGGAGTGGTATTTTTTGGAATAAGTTTTACATAGTATTTAAAGTGGCAGTTGATTTGATATAATATTGAATATTTAAAAGCATCAATTGGTGCGATTTAGTGATTAACATACTTTTAAGAATCACTCTATAAAAAAAATTCAACATTTTGTGGCTATCGTGGCACAAAAAAGCAGACAAGATTGGTTCTTGAGAAAAGAAAAATGGGACGACCACCAGGTGGTAGGAGGTCATAACCCAACTTATACCATAGTGCCACGTCCCTATTAATTGATAATGGAGAAAAGAATATTGAGTGGACTTTTTAGACACAAAGTACACCAAAAAATTGGTTCTTGGTCAGCTCCAAAGGTGCAACATTCAGATGTACAATCTGTGGATCGGCTTTAATGTGTCTATCAAACAGGTGTGATAAAGATGACATCACCAGAGAAAAGTATTTTCTAAAAGGGGAGCTAACACCCTGTTATAACTTTCCCCTTACCATGCTATATTGGGAACAGAGCCATCTAGTGGTGGGCAGTCTAACAGCACCTGACAACATATGAATAAGTTCCCAGTCACACTGGGGGCGACTTGGCATGTGATTTGCATGCCATGCCACTTGCCAAGTTGCACCCTATTGTCCGCAATCAGAGCAGTCATATAGTTGCGGTTCCAACTTGGCTGGAGCAACACCAATTTCTAAAGTAGTACATGCACTACTTTTGGTGCGATTTGCATAGACATCTATGTCAGATATCTTGCAAATCACAGCTAAAATTGCAATGACATCTCGACTTTGAATTTATGCGACTTATAGTGAAGTTGCATGATTTCAAAGTCGGGATCAGTGTTACCCATGAGAGGGGGGGGGGAGGGGTAACTCACTTTGCAGACAAGTCAGAATGGCAGCATTTGATATAATATAATATAATAATAATTTTTCAGCCTCATTGACTACCATTTCATGACCACATTAACGTATTAAAGGGATAGCGCACAGCGAGATGCCAGAAACTTGAATCTCTTATTGAATAGTCAACTGGAGCATTCTGATGTGTTTCATGCTACGGCACAGAAATTTCTAATCAGTAATTGGACACAGCTAGAGCTGACCATACACCAATAGGATTTCATTCATATGGACATTCTGAAATATCATTCATCAGAGCACTTCATCCCCTGTGATGTACCAGGAATTTGAGCCGGTATATCAGGATGATGACTGCAGCGGCAGGCGTCATCCCGGTGTTGTTTTCTAGAGCCAGCAGGCGGCATCCATGTAATAATGATAGTTATACAGTTAAATAGTTAATCTGGCTGAAGAAAGACAAAAGTCCATCCAGTTCAACCAAAAAAAAAAAAATAGGTTATAATCCTATACCCACAATTGATACAGAGGAAGGCAAAAAAACCCAGCAAAGCATGATCCAATTTCCTTTATGATCTCCTAAGAGGCAATCGGACATTCCCTGGATCAACTTTACCTATATCATACATGATAATGATCACTGTGGCTAACTGCTACATGCAGTGGAAGGGAATGACCTCCCCTTCTGCTGCCTTCTGCCCCTTGCTTGGGCTCTCTCATCCCACCGGGAGAGCTGAGCTACCAGTTGGTGCATCCACCGGCTGGCCAGATAACCAATGAAAGCCGGAACTGGAAGTGACGACTACCAGGGTCATTACCTTCTTCATCGTTTTTATAAATAAGATACTACACTATACTGTAGTTCTTTCCTTTTGGTTTGATGGTTTTGTGTTTCTGGATGGATGCATCAAGAACAATGGAGATTGGGGAAGAGCTATATCGGAGTGGCATTACTGGTTTGGAGGATACTCAATATCCTGCAGTGCTTCTTGACCTTTAGTAATATAGAGGTCACTGGATGGTGGTGAGTGTGCACTTCTCACAAAGGGGGGGAATCGAGGTGGCACAATTGCAAGATTTGTTATTAAAGGCACAGGGGATTGTAATGCACAGTGTGGTAGACATATTGCATATGTTGGACAGGTAATTGTTTAGGATGGAGAGAACACGTAGTGGAGAGTTTTGTATCTCAATGCACACTTAGACTATAGAACCTATTAGAGCATTGGAAATCTATATTATATTTAAAAAAAAGTCTTCTACATACTTACTCTTGTTCACAGAGAGATAAGTTGATGGTGCCAAGAAAGAAAAGGAGTAACAGGGATTTCTTCAAGGTGAACATCTTTGAGCTCTCTGGATAATTTGGATTCATAGAAAGAAAAAGAAAAAGAAGACAAAATTGAAAATATGACTCAAAAATATTACTAGGCCCCCTATTGTTAGGTGCACATAAAATGGTTGTTCCATTACAATAAAATGTTTGCTCGAAATCATCATAAAGAATCGCATACACCTGGCACCCGTTATGGGGAGGTTGAGTGTATTTTTTAATGACATGGATTTACTTGATGCTTTCTGGACCTTACTGGATCTGGCTACCCATGGATAAAATAAATAATTGGGGGTCTTGACCTATCTTGTTCCTCAATCCCAAAAGGAAGAGCACAGCGGGTTCCTAGGTGTCAATAAGAGCTGAGTCACAAGAACCAAAGTTCTAGTCTCCATTTCCAGGGCTTTCTATCTTAAACAGAAATACGTTTTGCCTCACCTGGTCTACCCACTCTGGGCCTCACTCAAGTAGTGCTAAAGGATGTTAGATGGAAAATAATTGTATTGTATATGAATCTGCTTTACTAACTGGACTAAGAGTTTCATTAAGGTTTTTCTTGTATGGATGGGAAGAGTCCCCAGATAATGGTCTCTATGATTTTAATTTGTTCCAGGTTTATAGAGAAGGAGAATGAGCATATTGACAAAAAAATTAACAACCCCCCCCCCCCCAAAAAAAACACACAAAACAGGCAGACTAGATGGACCACTCGGTCTTTTTCTGCCTTCACTTTTCTTTGTTTCTATTGAAATTATGTGAAAATGGTTGATCATTATATGGAATAGAAATAGCTTTCTACTGTACTATTTCCTAATAAGGTTTAAATATATGTGATAGAATATGTAATAATATTTGGTAGAGATGCGCGAATCGAACATGACGAAGTGGAATTCGTTTCGAATATTAGGAAAAATTCGATTCGCGCCGAATCCGAAAATTAGCAAACTTCGGATGCACGAATCAAATTTTCCCCGATCGGCCGATTTTCATCCCTTCTACAGCCGGCAAAAAGTGTCCCTGCAGAGAGCTCCGCTATTTCTGACAGTTCTCTGACAGTTCCTTCACATTTACAGCGGTTGAAACATTGTATCTATTTGTTTCCATTTAGGATACAGATGTTTTTATTCGGAAACAAATAGATACAATGTTTCAACCGCTGTAAATGTGAAGGAACTGTCAGAGAACTGTCAGAAATAGCGGAGCTCTCTGCAGATACACTTTTTGCTGGACTGGAATTCTTCTTATTTTCATCCTACTTCTTCTTCTTCTTCATCCTCATCCTCTTCTTCTTCTTCTTCTTCATCCTCATCCTCTTCTTCTTCTTCTTCATCCTCATACTCTTCTTCTTCTTCTTCATCCTCATCCTCTTCTTCATCCTCATTCTCTTCTTCTTCTTCATCCTCATCCTCTTCTTCTTCATCCTCATCCTCTTCTTCTTCATCATCCTCATCCTCTTCTTCTTCTTCTTCATCCTCATCCTCCTCCTCTTCTTCTTCTTCTTCTTCATCATCATCATCATCCTCATCCTCTTCTTCTTCTTCCTCACCATCATCCTCTTCTTCTTCTTCTTCATCCTCATCCTCTTCTTCTTCTTCTTCTTCTTCTTCTTCTTCATCCTCATCCTCTTCTTCTTCTTCTTCTTCTTCTTCTTCCTCATCCTCATCCTCTTCTTCTTCATCATCCTCATCTTCTTCTTCTTCTTCATCCTCATCTTCTTCTTCTTCATCATCCTCATCCTCTTCTTCTTCTTCATCCTCATCCTCATCTTCTTCATCATCATCCTCATCCTCTTCTTCTTCTTCTTCCTCATCATCCTCTTCTTCTTCATCTTCTTCTTCTTCTTCCTCATCCTTATCCTCTTCTTCTTCTTCTTCTTCTTCTTCTTCCTCATCCTCTTCTTCTTCTTCTTCTTCTTCTTCATCATCATCATCATCCTCATCCTCTTCTTCTTCTTCTTCATCATCATCCTCATCCTCACCATCATCCTCTTCTTCTTCATCCCCATCCTCTTCTTCATCCTCATCCTCTTCTTCTTCTTCTTCATCCTCATCCTCTTCTTCTTCTTCTTCTTCTTCTTCCTCATCCTCATCCTCTTCTTCTTCTTCTTCTTCATCCCCATCCTCTTCTTCTTTTTCTTTTTCTTCATCCTCATCCTCTTCTTCTTCATCCTCATCCTCTTCATCTTCATCCTCATCCTCTTCTAATTCATCATCCTCATCCTCTTCTTCTTCTTCTTCTTCTTCATCCTCATCCTCTTCTTCTTCTTCTTCCTCACCATCATCCTCTTCTTCTTCTTCATCCTCATCCTCTTCTTCATCCTCATCCTCTTCTTCTTCTTCTTCTTCTTCATCCTCATCCTCTTCTTCTTCCTCATCATCCGCATCCTCTTCTTCTTCTTCATCATCCTCATCCTCTTCTTATTCATCCTCATCCTCTTCTTCTTCATCCACATCCTCTTCTTCTTCATCATCCTCATCCTCTTCTTCTTCTTCTTCTTCATCCTCATCCTCCTCTTCTTCATCTTCTTCTTCATCATCCTCATCCTCTTCTTCTTCATCTTCATCCTCTTCTTCTTCTTCCTCATCCTCTTCTTCTTCATCCTCATCCTCTTCTTCTTCTTCTTCTTCTTCTTCTTGCCATGGGCCCCTGTACCGCCTCCTCATGCTGCTGCCAGGTCCAGAGTGTGTCATGGATCCCTGTACGGCCTCCCATTGCTGCTGTCTCCATCGCCACACTCTGCCATGTGCCACTTTCAGGTCTCCTCACACTGCTGGTGGGTTCCATTTTTTCATAGGTTGCTGTATGGCCTCCCATTGCTGCTGCCTCCACCGCCACACTGTGGCTCCACAATCTGGTTTTGGCCCCGTGACTGCCCAAATGAGTGAAGTGTGCGGTGATTCTAAGATCGACGGCACTCATCTGCATGTCATACTGACTGACAGTATTATTTCTCTTCCCCAGCAGACTCCAAGGGCATTTAAATTAAAGGTACAGTGTTCTGCACTAATATAAAGGCTCTCTGAAGCCTAGAAACCCTTTTTATAAGTTAAATTCGCAGCGAATAAATTCGCATCGAATTTATTCTGCAAATTCGGCGAATCAGCCGAATCGAATTTTTGAATAATTCGCTCATCTCTAATATTTGGGTCACATGATTGATATTGCAATTCATTGAAAGTGTGTTAGGTTTTACTATGTACTGAAGGGCAATATCCCATCCCCCTCTTCTACTGGTCAGCTGGTAACAAAGATTTGAATGACACCATGTGCAACATGTAGTATCTGCTCTGTACCAGAATTGTTCTCTAACATCCGGACACACATTTCCACAAATCTGCACACACAAATCTGACTTAAGCAAAGTTATTTTGTTTCTGCTAAAACTTTATATTTATTAGGTTTTTTATTTTGTTACATTTACTAATTAAGTACAAAATTCCTGACAAAACACATTTTTTATTTTTATACAAGTAAATAAGTTAGAGAAAGGACCACTGATCAGACTGCTAACGGGGACTTATTACGGGACCCCAGTACGAGCTGTGGAGGAACTTTAGAGAACCAGATCGTACAATTTTAATTTTAATCAGTACAGTTTTCTTCCGAAAATACAATACAAATACATTACATCACTTACGAATTTTCTTTCTGTCATACGAGAATTTTCGTAACTATAGTAACCTCTTTACTTTCAAAGTGAGACAAACATTCAAAAAAAAAATGGATGATCTTTCGTCCAATATTCTCATCGTGTGTACGGGGCTTAAAGCGGTAGTAGACCGCAACTTGAAAAAAAAAATCCCCTGGAAGGTAATGTCATAATGTGCTAGGATGCATCGCATACTAGCACATTATGCAGGACTTACCTTAAAACAAACCTCTCCAGCAGTGCGGCGTCCCCACTGCAATGGCTTCCATCTTCAGCCAGTCTTCCTTCCGGGTTCGTGAGTTCTGGACTCCTGACTGGCCGAGCCTCACTGATGTCACTCCCGCACACGGGAGTCTCTGGACACGGCACAGTGCTCTGAAGCTCCCTCAGAGCGCATGTACCAGTGGACAAAAAGAGCGAACATCTCCTAAGCGGTGCATGTTTAGGAGATATTCATTTTACAGACAGGTAAGCTTTATTGTAAGCTTACCTGGAAGTAAAAGATACAAAAGTGGGTTTACTTCCAGACATCCCTGGTTTCTGGGGACCGGACCATGTAAGGTTAAATAACATTTATTAATATAAATAACTCCTTTGACTCTGGAGTGGATTCAAATATGGTGGATTAACACAGGGGTTAAAATTTCGAATCCAGACCTACTAGCCGGTCACAAAACTTACTCGCCATCAGTTGCCCCACCCAACCTTGCCCAGGTCCGCCCCCCCAACCCCACCCCCGGCCCACCCCCAACCACACCCCCTTAACTACTTGGCGACCGCAGATAGCCAAATGACGGCTACACTGCAGCCGGCCAGTTCTGGGTGGGCGTCATATGACGTCCTCCCTGAACGCACTCTCCTGCGTCATATGACGTCTCCCCTGGAGACGCACACCCGGCGAATCACAGTGGCCTTTTACCATGTGATCAGCCGTGTCCAATGACACGCTGATCACCGGGAAATGCAATTGCCGGTTCTCGGCTGCACTTTCCTTATGCTGACAGATCATGAGAAAAGTACTGCCGAGAACCGGCAGTTGTTAGAGCATCAGTGCCCTGATGATCGGTGCCCAGCAGTGCCACCCACAAGTTCCACCCACCTGCGCCCAGCAGTGCGCCCACTAACTCCTCCCACCTGTGCCCAGCAGTGCACCCACCTGTGCCCAGCAGTGCGCCCACTAGCTCCGCCCACCTGTCCCCAGCAGTGCACCCACCTGTGCCACCCAGAAGTGTCACAGAAGTGTTCCCAGAAGTACCACCTACCTGTGCCCACCAGTGCCACCCACCTGTGCCCACCCACCTGTGCCCACCAGTGCAACCCACCTGTGCCCACCAGTGCCCATCAGTGCAGCCCAGCAGTGCTGCCAGTCAGTGGCACCAGTCAGTGCCCAGTGGTTGTGCCAGTCAGTGCCCAGCAGTGCCGCCAGTCAGTGCCCAGCAGTGATGCCAGTCAGTGCCACCTATCAGTGCTGTCTATCAGTACCCATCATTAGTGTCGCCTATCAGTGCCGCCTATCCGTGACACCTCATTAATGCTGCCTATCAGTGCTGCCTATCAGTGCCCTTCAGTGCTGCCAATTAGTGCCCATCAGTGCCGCCTATCAGTGCCCATCAGTGCTGCCTAATCAACGCACATCAATGAAGGAGAAAAATTACCTGTTTGAAAAATTTTAAAATAGAAACAAAGAAACTTTTTTTCAAATTCTTTGCAATTTTTTTGTTTATAGCGCAAAAAGTAAAGCGCCCAGCGGCGATTAAATACCACCAAAAGAAAGCTCTATTTGTGAGAAAAAAATGATAAAAATTTCATATGGGTACAATCTTGCATGACCGCGCAATTGTCAATCAAAGTGCGACAGCACTGAAAGCTGAAAATTGGCCTGGTAAAGAAGGGGGTATAAGTGCCTGGCAGGCAAGTGGTTAAAGCTTATGAAATTAAATTTTTCTTTAGAATAAATTGTCCGAAATATAAAACTGTACACAGTATGTATATCCCAGCTCCCCTGTACTCCATTATAGTGATGTGACATGTATACAGTAATGTATATCCCAGCTCCCCTGTACTCCATTATAGTGATGTGACATGTATACAGTATGTATATCCCAGCTCCCCTGTACTCCATTATAGTGATGTGACATGTACACAGTATGTATATCCCAGCTCCCCTGTACTCCATTATAGTGATGTGACATGTATACAGTATGTATATCCCAGCTCCCCTGTACTCCATTATAGTGATGTGACATGTATACAGTAATGTATATTCCAGCTCCCCTGTACTCCATTATAGTGATGTGATATGTATACAGTAATCATAGTAATGTATATCCCAGCTCCCCTGTACTCCATTATAGTGATGTGACATGCATACAGTATGTATATTCCAGCTCCCCTGTACTCCATTATAGTGATGTGACATGTATACAGTATGTATATCCAAGCTCCCCTGTACTCCATTATAGTGATGTGACATGTATACAGTAATGTATATTCCAGCTCCCCTGTACTCCATTATAGTGATGTGACATGTATACAGTATGTATATCCAAGCTCCCCTGTACTCCATTATAGTGATGTGACATGTACACAGTATGTATATCCCAGCTCCCCTGTACTCCATTTTAGTGATGTGACATGTATACAGTAATGTATATCCCAGCTCCCCTGTACTCCATTATAGTGATGTGACATGTACACAGTATGTATATCCCAGCTCCCCTGTACTCCATTATAGTGATGTGACATGTATACAGTAATGTATATCCCAGCTCCCCTGTACTCCATTATAGTGATGTGACATGTATACAGTATGTATATCCCAGCTCCCCTGTACTCCATTATAGTGATGTGACATCTACACAGTAATGTATATCCCAGCTCCCCTGTACTCCATTATAGTGATGTGACATGTACAGATTATGTATATCCCAGCTCCCCTGTACTCCATTATAGTGATGTGAGAGGTATACAGTATGTATATCTCAGCTCCCCTGTACTCCATTATAGTGATGTGACATGTATACAGTAATGTATATCCCAGCTCCCCTGTACTCCATAATAGTGATTTGACATGTACACAGTAATGTATATCCCAGCTCCCCTGTACTCCATTATAGTGATGTGACATGTACACAGTAATGTATATCCCAGCTCCCCTGTACTCCATTATAGTGATGTGACATGTACACAGTAATGTATATCCCAGCTCCCCTGTACTCCATTATAGTGATGTGACATGTACACAGTAATGTATAACCCCCCTCCCCTGTACTCCATTATTGTGATGTGGCATGTACACAGTAATGTATATCCCAGCTCCCCTGTACTCCATTATAGTGATGTGACATGTACAGATTATGTATATCCCAGCTCCCCTGTACTCCATTATAGTGATGTGAGAGGTATACAGTATGTATATCTCAGCTCCCCTGTACTCCATTATAGTGATGTGACATGTATACAGTAATGTATATCCCAGCTCCACTGTACTCCATAATAGTGATTTGACATGTACACAGTAATGTATATCCCAGCTCCCCTGTACTCCATTATAGTGATGTGACATGTACACAGTAATGTATATCCCAGCTCCCCTGTACTCCATTATAGTGATGTGACATGTACACAGTAATGTATATCCCCCCTCCCCTGTACTCCATTATAGTGATGTGACATGTACACAGTAATGTATAACCCCCCTCCCCTGTACTCCATTATTGTGATGTGGCATGTACACAGTAATGTATATCCCAGCTCCCCTGTACTCCATTATAGTGATAGGACATGTTGTATACAGTACTTACTGTCCCCCCGAGTCCACCGCGGCGGTGGAGAGCGGACCTTTCCTGCACCTATCCCATCAGCGGCGGTGCCGCAGAAGCCGAAAACTGGAATTTGAAAACCGGAACTCGGCTTCACAATGCGGCTTGGAGCACAGGTGCAGTCGCTCCATGCTTCATCTGTGCTCACCGTTCGCAGCTGCTCGCCACATAGGAATGTCTCCTCGCATTTGGCGAGCAGCCGAGCGGCTTTTTCAAGCCCTGGGTTAATAGATGGGGTACTGGAGGTTCAGTCAAGCCAGTCCTCATTGGTTGAAGCAGTGGGATGGAAGGCAGTGCAGCTGTAGTAATCCTGCATTAATAATCCTTTATCCCTTTGGACACGACACAGTGCTCTGAAACTCCTTCAGAGCGCATGTGCCAGTGGACAAAAAGAGCGACTATCTCCTAAGCGGTGCATGTTTAGGAGATATTCATTTTACCTACAGGTAAGCTTTATTGTAAGCTTACCTGGAGGTAAAAGATACAAAAGTGGGTTCACTTCCAGACATCCCTGGTTTCTGGGGACCGGGCCAAGTATGGTTAGCATGTCCGCCTGGCAGTACTAGGGTCGTTGGTTCGAATCCCAGCCACGACACCACCTGCCTGGAGTTTGCATGTTCTCCCTGTGCCTGCGTGGGTTTCCTCCGGGTACTCCGGTTTCCTACCACACTCCAAAGACATGCAGGTAGGTTAATTGAATCCTGTCTAAATTGTCCATAGTATGTGTAGGTATGAATGTGAGTTAGGGACCTTAGATTGTACACCCCTTGAGGGTTAGGGACTGATGTGAATGTACAATATATATATATATATATATATATATGTAAAGTACTGCGTAAATTGACGGCGCTATATAAGTACCTGAAATAAATAAATAAATAATAAATAACTCCCTTGACTCTGGAGTGGATACAGATATGGTGGGTTAATGGTAGGAGAATGGTAGAATTAATGGTAGGAGAATAGATGGGGTACTGGAGGTTCAGTCATGCCTGTCCCCATTGGTTGAAGCAGTGGGATGGAAGGCAGTGCAGCTGTAGTAATCCTGCATTAGTAATCCTTTATCCCTTCTCATGCTGGGCTGGTCTGGGGTTGGGGACACTGGAACATTTGTCTTGAGTGATGTCTGTTGAGGCTGACTCTGTCCGTACTGACAGAAGTATGACTGCCGACCTGAGCACAGCCACTTCCGGAGAAAGAATTGGAGACACATTTTATCCAGAGACAACAACCTGAAAGTGGGATCGGTCCCCAGAAACCAGGGATATATGGTCATTTTATTTTAAGTCAAACTGACTAAACACTTTAGCCCCGTACACACGATGAGAATATTGGACGAATTATCATCTGGTTTTTTTTGCATGCTAGTCTCATATCGAGCATATAGAGCTGAACTAAAGTGTCAGGGCCGGATTTACATCTCAGGAGCCTATAGGCAGAGAATTCAGATGACCCCCCCAATAAAAAAAAGAAAGATATACTTTTTTTCTTCATAAAATATTTGTATATGTGTGAAGGAGAATGCTGCGGACTTTGATGTAAAGGGGAACTGTGATGTAAGGAGGTCTCTGGTCACCAGAGCCTTCCTTACATAAGAGTCCCCAGAGATCCTCTCACCATAGCTCCCAACTTTTGAACTTCAGAAGGAGGGACACCTGAGAATGGCAGTGTCCTGTAGTGTGCCTAATGCACTGTGACAAAATGGGTGTGGCCAAATGCTTGACAGTGGGAGGGGCTTAAGGGGAGTGGATAAACAAAACCCAAGCATTCTTGTACCTATAAAATATGCTTTCATTGCTGTGCCACAAGCAAGAGTCTCACGGACACAACCCCGGCACAATCATTTAAAACATTAAATAAATAAACTTCCATTACAAATGATTTTTCACAAATTGTGGAGCGTTACATAAAGTGGGGAAAGATACAAGAGTGCATTGGATACAGAGTGTA
The DNA here is from genome assembly GCF_062004578.1 of Staurois parvus. Taxonomy (NCBI): domain Eukaryota; kingdom Metazoa; phylum Chordata; class Amphibia; order Anura; family Ranidae; genus Staurois; species Staurois parvus. Next base: position 4,792,720 of record NW_028317928.1, on the reverse strand, counting down.
GGGTTCAGGTATGTGTAATGTATAGAGTGCAGGGTTCAGGAATGTGTTATGTACAGAGTGCAGGGTTCAGGAATGTGTTATGTACAGAGTGCAGGGTCCAGGAATGTGTTATGTACAGAGTGCAGGGTTCAGGAATGTGTTATGTACAGAGTGCAGGGTTCAGAAATGTGTTATGTACAGAGTGCAGGGTCCAGGAATGTGTTATGTATAGAGTGCAGGGTTCAGGATTGTGTTATGTACACAGTGCAGGGTTCAGGAATGTGTTATGTACAGAGTACAAGGTCCAGGATTGTGTTATGTACAGAGTGTAGGGTTCAGGAATGTGTTATGTACAGAGTGCAGGGTTCGGGAATGTGTTATGTACAGAGTGCAGGGTCCAGGAATATGTTATGTATAGAGTGCAGGGTTCAGGAATGTTTTATATACAGAGTGCAGGGTTCATCCAATGTGTTATGTACAGAGTGTAGAGTTCAGGAATGTGTTATGTACAGAGTGCAGGGTTCAGGAAAGTGTTGTGTACAGAATGCATGGTTCATCGAATGTGTTATGTGCAGAGTGCATGGTTCAGGAATGTGTTATGTACAGAGTTCAGGGTTCAGAAATGTTTTATGTACAGAGTGCAGGGTCCAGGATTGTGTTATGTACAGCGTGCAGGGTTCAGGAATGTGTTATTTACAGAGTGCATGGTTCAGGAATGTGTTATGTACAGAGTGCAGGGTTCAGGAATGTGTTATGTATAGAGTGCAGGGTTCAGGAATGTTTTATATACAGAGTGCAGGGTTCATCCAATGTGTTATGTACAGAGTGTAGAGTTCAGGAATGTGTTATGTACAGAGTGCAAGGTCCAGGATTGTGTTATGTACAGAGTGCATGGTTCAGGAATGTGTTATGTACAGAGTGCAGGGTCCAGGAATGTGTTATGTACAGAGTGCATGGTTCAGGAATGTGTTATGTACAGAGTGCAGGGTTCAGGAATGTTTTATGTACAGAGTGTAGGGTTCAGGAATGTGTTATGTACAAAGTGCAGGGTTCAGGAATGTGTTATGTACAAAGTGCAGGGTTCAGGAATGTGTAATGTACAGAGTGAAGGGTTCAGGAATTTGTTATGTACAGAGTGCAGGGTCCAGGAATGTGTTATGTACAGAGTGCAGGGTTCTGGAATGTTTTATGTACAGAGTGTAGGGTTCAGGAATGTGTTATGTACAGAGTGCAGGGTTCAGGAATGTGTTATATACAGAATGCAGGGTCCAGGAATGTGTTATGTACAGAGTGCAGGGTTCGGGAATGTGTTATGTACAGAGTGCAGGGTTCAGGAATGTGTTATGTACAGAGTGAAGGGTTCAGGATTGTGTTATGTACAGAGTGCAGGGTTCAGGAATGTGTTATGTACAGAGTGCAGGGTTCAGGAATGTGTTATGTACAGAGTGCAGGGTTCGGGAATGTGTTATGTACAGAGTGCAGGGTGCAGGAATGTGTTATGTACAGAGTGCAGGGTTCAGGAAAGTGTTGTGTACAGAATGCATGGTTCATCCAATGTGTTATGTGCAGAGTGCATGGTTCGGGAATGTGTTATGTACAGAGTGCAGAGTTCAGGAATTTGTTATGTACAGAGTGAAGGGTTCAGGATTGTGTTATGTACAGAGTGCAGGGTTCAGGAATGTGTTATGTACAGAGTGCAGGGTTCAGGAATGTGTTATGTACAGAGTGCAGGGTTCGGGAATGTGTTATGTACAGAGTGCAGGGTGCAGGAATGTGTTATGTACAGAGTGCAGGGTTCAGGAAAGTGTTGTGTACAGAATGCATGGTTCATCCAATGTGTTATGTGCAGAGTGCATGGTTCGGGAATGTGTTATGTACAGAGTGCAGAGTTCAGGAATTTGTTATGTACAGAGTGAAGGGTTCAGGATTGTGTTATGTACAGAGTGCAGGGTTCAGGAATGTGTTATGTACCGCATGCCAACAAAGTTTTTCCCCTAGTATGTAGTGGGACTTTTAAGGCAACACACCAAAGTAAAAATATGTCATCATTTTTATTACAAATGGTTAAAAAACATTGGATCGTCACAAAAGAACACATCGGGCTAAAAACACCATATATAAGGTGGCTGAACAGGCGATGCAAGCTTGATGTGGAAATGAATCCTCCTTTTTCAACTGATGGAGAGAAGAGGAGAAGGATGTCTGAAAAGAGCTCTATGGGTACATTAGAGAACAATAAGAATCCACGTCCGCAATTATAGGAGTGAGAGAACTACATTCTCATACAGTACATGTGTTACATACCATCCAATTGTTCTTGGTCTTTCCAAATCACCAATAAATTAAAAACTTCTTTTTATGTCCACCAACATCACCAACCAGCATCCCAAACCAGATTTTCCACAAAGGGGAGTCGCAAAGATTCCGCACATCCAAGTCCATGTCAAGAGTCTCCCAGGAGAAATACATAAGACAAATGACTTGTAATGCTTAATGTCCAAGCTAGGCAGATATCAGGAGGAATTCTTGTAGTATATAATAGCCCCATCAAAAGGGGGAGTATATGTATTTAGAATTGCACATGCACAAACCCCAGACTTCTCAGCTTCATAATGTATAAGAAAAAATTCCAAGGCCATGTGTAATTGCCACAAGCACTCAGAGTCCAGAAGGCCCAAAGTCAGAGTCGTAACGTCCTAATAGTCTTACCAGCATTAAAAGCCCGGCATTTACAGGTCATCAGATATACCACACCTTCTATGTTACAGTCCGCACAGAATTTTGGGAGGAAAGTCTCTCCATTGAGTAGGGTCAATAGTTTGTCTGAATTAATCCAGGGTCATAAATTACAATGGTTACATTTAAGCATTCCTGTAAGACAGGTTTTTAAATGTGATGGACAGGGAATGTAACGACTCTTACCTAGTTTATCACGTAAAGATGTAGATTTCCTGAACACTATTTCTGGGTAGTTGCCAATATATTTCTTCAAAGTGGGATCTTCTAGCCTGGACACATCGAAAGAGTAGATCAAGGGGTCCTTCCCATATGAGAAAGATATCATCTATGAAACGATACCACATCGTAATGTGGCTTGTCAGTGACCCCAATTCCTCATTGGTCAAAGAGGTACAGATTGATGTAGGATGGGGCACAACATGTTCCCATCGCTATGCCCTGTACCTGGAGGAAGTGGAAACCCTCAAAATTGAAAATATTGTGGGTCAAATTGTTTTCCAACACCAAAACAATGAATTCATTGAGATTGTAATTTTGTCTATATGACTGAGAAAGTATATGTTTAATGATCAGTAAACCTTTGTCATGGGAGATAGAACTGTACAACGCCTCAACATGGATTGCTACAAGTACTGCTTAGATAGTTGGATACCATCCAGATATTGCAGTAAGTGGATGGTATCCCTAATATGTGCTAGGAGGGGTGTTGGGGGGATATGCAATAGGAGGAGTGATTGGAGGGGAATATGTGCATTGAGGGGTGTTGGGGGGGATATGCACTAGGAGGAAGGATTGGGGAGGATATGTCAAAGGACGAGTGACTGGGGGGAATATGTGCTATGAGGGGGGATTGGGGGATATGTATTGGGGGAAATTTGGGGGGGGGGAAAGAATATGTGTTAGGAGGTGAAAAGAGGGAGTATGTGTTATTAGAAAGGATTGGGGAATATGTGCTGGGGGGGGGGGGATTGGGATAATATATGCTAGGAGGGGGGGATTGAATGTGATATGTGCAAGGAGGGCGGATTGGGGAAAATGTGTACGGAGGAGGGATTGGAGGTGGGCATATGTGTAAGATGGAGGAATATATGCAAGAAGGAGGAATTAAGGAGGATATGTACAAGGAGGGTGATTGGGGGGAGGAGATTTGTACAAGGAGGAGGGATTAGTGTGGATATGTGCAATTAGGAAGGATTGGGGGAATATGTGCAAGGAGGAGGGATTAGGGGGGATATGTGCATGGAGGAGGGATATGTGCAAGGAGGGGGGATTGGGGGTATATGTGCAAGGAGGGAGGATTTGGGGAATATGTGCTAGGAGGGGGATTGGGGGATATGAGCTTGAAGGGAGGATTGAGCAGTATGTGCTATGAGGGGAGATTGGGGAGTATGTGTTAGGAGGGGGATTAGGGGGAGGGGAGGGGAAGGATGTGTGCAAGGAGGTGAAAATAGGGGGTATGTGCTAGGAGAGGGGATTGGGGAATATGTGCTGGGGAGGATTGGGTGAATATATGCTAGGAGGGCAGATTGGGGGGGTATGTGTTAAGAGGGGGAAATGTGCTAGGAGAGGGGATTGGGGGGATATGTGTTAGGAGGGGTATTGGGGGGATATGTGCTATGAGGGGGTTTGGGGGTGATATGTGCATGAAGGGGGGATTGGGAAAATATGTACTAAGAGGGGGGATTGGGGATGGGAGTTTTTGCTAAGAGGGGGTGGGGGATTTGGGCTAAGAAGGGGAATTTGGGGAGTCTGGGTGGGGAGGGAGGATTTGTGCTGGGAAAAGTAATAAGATGGGATGCGAGAATAAGAAATTTGAGGAAAAGAAGATGTGTGCTGGGGGGGCGGATTCTATTGGGTAGGGGAGATTTGTGCTGGGGAATTAGAGATTTGAGCTGGGAGTTTGGATTGAGTGCCATAGGTTTTTGTGATGGGGGGGGGGGGTTGGACTAGGAGGAGGAGGATTTATTACATTGTGCTGTTGGCTTGCAGAGGGAATTAATGCTTAGGGGGTGAGTGTGCTGATCAGTACTGTTTGTTTTTTTGTTTTTTGAGGAGGAGAGATTTATGCTGAGACATGAAATGAGGGCATTCAGTATATCCCCTCTCCTCACATCACACAGCTGAGATCGGATTTCCTTACAGACACAGCCTCGATCTGTAGTCAGCTAAACACTGTGCAGATGGATGCTGTGTCTGTAAAGGAATCTGATCTCGGCTATGTGCTGTGTGGGGTGCAGGAGAGCTGATTACCCAGACTGTATGCAGTGTAGGGAAGGGAGGGGGAGACCTGCTGAGTGCTCTGCCAGCTAATACTCTGTCCCCTTCTCTGCTGATCAATGTCTTATACCCTGCTGATTCCTGTCCTCTGCACTGCTGACCTGACAACACATTTTCTCCACCCTGCTGACCCTTGTCCTCTGTTCTGCTGACCCCCTGCACACTGTCCTCTGCTCTGATAACCCCCTGCACACTGTCCTACAAACTAATGACCTCTGTAGACTGCCCTATAAACTGCTCACCCTATCCTCTGCCCTGCTGGCCCCCTGTACATTGCCCTACTGACCTCACATTCTCTGCCCCCCTGAGATTTTACTGCACCCCTGCATCAGACAGTCTAGATTTGGCCCTGGTTAAAAGTCCCACTACATACAGGTGAAATTCTAAAAATTAGAATATCGTGCAAAAGTTCATTTATTTCAGTAATGCAACTTAAAAGGTGAAACTAATATATGAGATAGACTCATTACATGCAAAGCAAGATAGTTCAAGCTGTGATTTGTCATAATTGTGATGATTATGGCTTACAGCTCATGAAAACCCCAAATCCACAATCTCAGAAAATTAGTATATTACATGCAATCAATAAAACAAGGATTGTACATAGAACAAGACCTCTGAAAAGTATAAGCATGCATATGTACTCAGTACTTGGTTTGGGCCCCTTTTGCAGCAATTACTGCCTCAATGCGGCGTGGCATGGAAGCTATCAGTCTGTGGCACTTCTGAGGTGTTATGGAAGACCAGGATGCTTCAATAGCGGCCTTCAGCTCTTCTGCATTGTTCGGTCTCATGTCTCTCATCTTTCTCATGACAATGCCCCTGTTTCACCTGTACTAGGGGAAAAACTTTGTTTTTCCCCTAACACATTCCTGAACCCTGCACTCCATACATAACACATTCCTGGACCCTGCACTCTGTACATAACACATTCCTGAACCCTGAACTCTGTACATAACACATTCCTGAACCCTGCACTCTGTACATAACACATATCTGTACCCTGCACTCTGTACATAACATATTCCTGGACCCTGCACTCTGTACATAACACATTCCTGGACCCTGCACTCTGTACATAACACATTCCTGAACCCTGCACTCTGTACATAACACATTCCTTGACCCTGCACTCTGTACACAATGCACTATTGAATCCTTCCCCACTTTATGTAACGCTCCACATTTTGAGAAAATCCATTTGTAATGGAAGCTTTTTATTTATTGTTTGAAATGATTGTACTGGGGTTGTGTCCGTGAGACTCTTGCTTGTGGCACAGCAATCAAAGCATATTTTATAGGTACAAGAAAGCCCTGGTTTTGTTTAACCACTCCCCTTAAGCCCCTCCCACTGTTAAGTATTTGACCACACCCATTGTGTCATTGTGCATTAGGCATGCTGCAGGACACTTCCACCCTCAACTGTCCCTCATTCTGAAGTTCAAAAGTTGGAATCTATGGTGAGAGGATCTCTGGAGACTCATGTAAGGAAGGCTCTGGTGACCAGAGACCTCCTTACATCACAGTTCCCCTTTACATCAAAGTCAACAGCTTTCTCCTTCACACATATACAAATGTTTTATGAAGAAAAAAGTAGTTCTTACTGTCTTTTTTTTGTTTGAGGGAGGGGGCTCTTCTGAGTTCTCTGCCTATAGGCTCCTGAGATGTAAATCCAGCCCTGACACTTTAGTTCAGCTCTGCAGGGACTACATCTTCAGCAGTACTCGAGTATCTCATGACCATGCCCTGTCTACCTCGGGCCCCTCCTACACTGACATTCAAGGTTCAAAAATATTTATTGAGGGATGAATATGCCATTGCAACAGAATAGTTGTCAAGAACAATGCACAAGAACAAAGTGGAGCCAGATGTGGGTCCCTCAACAAGGGATCAGCATTTAGAGTCCAAGAAGGAACTAAAGAACAATGGCAGCCACAATGGTTGAAACCCAGTGAAACACAAGGTATAAAATACCCGGCACTTTCAGGGTCCATGGTGCATGTACCATAGACTAAGTGACCATAGCTTTAGTAATAGGAGTATAAAAAGTTGGTGTCTTCCAAGGCCTAGCAATTGTTTGTTTTGTGACTACCGTGGCATAAAAGAGGTAACAAGATTGGTTCCTGGTCAGCTCCAAAGGTGCAATATTCAACATTTTGTGACTATCTTGGCACAAAAGAGCAGACAAGATTGGTTCTTGAGAAAAGAAAAATGGGACGATCATCAGGTGGTAGGAGGTGCCATGTCCCTATTAATTGATAATGGAGAAAAGAATATTGAGTGGACTTTTTAGGAACAAAGTACACCAAAAGATTGGTTCTTGGTCAGCTCCAAAGGTGCAACATTCAACATTTTTTGGCTATCGTGGCATAAAAGAGGAGACTAGATTGGTTCTTGGTCAGCTCCAAAGGTGCAACATTCAACATTTTGTGGCTATCGTGGCATAAAAGAGGAGAGTAGAATAGTTCTTGGTCAGCTCCAAAGGTGCAACATTCAGATGTGCAATCTGTAGATCGGCTTTAATGGGTCTACCAAACAGGTGTGGAAAAATAGTACGCTGACATTTAAATGGGCACTCACCCATGACATCACCAGAGAAAAGACTTTCCTAAAAGAGGAGCTAACACCCTGTTATAACTTTCCCCTTACCATGCTATATTGGGAACAGAGCCATCTAGTGGTGGGCAGTCTAACAGCACCTGACAACATAGGAATAAGTCCCCAGTCACACTGGGTGCGACTTGGCATGCGATTTGCATGCCATTAGACTTGCCGAGTTGCACCCTATTGTCCGCAATCAGAGCAGTCATATAGTTGCGGTTCCAACTTGGTTGGAGCCGCACCAATTTCTAAAGTAGTGCATGCAGTACTTTTGGTGTGATTTGCATATACATCTGTGTCAGATATCTTGCAAATCACACCTCAAATCGCAATGACACCTCAACTCTGAATTTATGCGACTTATATTGAAGTTGCATGATTTCAAAGTCGGGATCAGTGTGACCGGGGGGGAGGGGGGGAGGGCTAACTCAACTCACTTTGCAGACATGTCAGAATGGCAGCATTTGGCCATATTTGTACAGTGAAAGCTTTATACGTAGTGTGCTGCTGTGTTTCATGGACAGAGAACGATGGTAATTTTAAAATAGAGGGAGTTTCCTCCTATACAGCTAATCTTATACGGGAATAACAATTTTAGTATTGCTGCCATGAATTCCAGTGAGCATTGCTGATGGTGGTTTGCTGGATGGAAAATGTTCTATAAATGTTATTAAAGAGAAAGTAAAAGTATAAAGAGTAAGTGCGGACTGATCCATTCTGTATGCTTTTATCTTGATTGGATAAAGTGGAGGATCTCTCCGGATCAGTGGGGCTGCTGAATCCAACTGAGAGCTGATAAGTGCGCTAAGGACATGATTTCCCCCCAACTAATGTGGGTTCATGATATAAAAATGATTAAAAAAAAGAAAAAAACTCAGTGTATGCTCCATCTTTATTATTTATAAGACATCTGTTGTGCAATTAGCTCAATGACATTCCACATCAGATGATTTACAATTCACGTTTCAACATGTTTTCTGTATTTTACACATGATTGTGGGCACAAGACCAGCGGCCGCTTTAACCAACCCTGCTAAAAATCGTTTTTCCACTTCAACATCCCCTCCATCTTCATCATCTCTCCTTTCTTCATTGGCATCTCTCCTGGGAGAAGACACAGTAATCAGTAAATAAAGCAACATTGATTATGACACAAAAACTGCATTTCACTGGGACCACAAATGTGTATTTTTCAGCCTCATTGACTACCATTCCATGACCACATTAACATATTAAAGGAATAGCGCCCAGCGGGATGCCAGAAACTTGAATCTCTTATTGAATAGCCAACTGCAGCATTCTGATGTATTTCATACTACCGCACAGAAATTTCTAATCAGTAATTGGACACAGCTAGAACTGACCATACACCAGTAGGATTTAATTCATGTGGACATTCTGAAAAATTATTCATCAGATCACTTCATTCCCAGTGATGTACCTGGAATTTCAGCCGGTATACCGGGATGATGCCTGCATCGGCAGGCGTCACCCTGGTGTTGCTTTTTAGAGCCAGCAGGCAGCATCCATGTAATAATGATAGTTATATAGTTACATAGTTAGTCTGGCTGAAGAAAGACAAAAGGCCATCTAGTTCAACAAAAAAAAAAAAAAAAGTTAAAATCCTATACCCACAATTGATCCAGAGGAAGGCAAAAAACCCAGCAAAGCATGATCCAATTTCCTTATGATCTCCTAAGAGGCAATCGGACATTCCCTGGATCAACTTTACCTATATCATACATGATAATGATCACTGCGTCTAACTTCTACATGCAATGGAAGGGAATGACCTCCCCTTCTGCTGCCTTCTGCCCCTTGCTTGGGCTCTCTCATCCCACCGGGAGAGCTGAGCTACCAGCTGGTGCATCCACCGGCTGGCCAGATAACCAATGAAAGCCGGAACTGGAAGTGACAACTACCAGGGTCCCATGGCAATCATCACCTCCAGTTCCAGTAGATGTCAATTCCAGCCTACACCATTCCGGTCGGTGGAACGCCGAACACAAGGGGGTGTGACTGTTCTTTGGTAACAGACCGTCTACATCAGTGCTGAACTTGGGCACAATATTACTGTACGTGAGTACAATACTTTTGTTTACCTTCTTCATCCATTTTATAATAAGATACTAAAACTATACTGTAGTTCTTTCCTTTTGGTTTGATGGTTTTGTGTTTCTGGATGGATGCATCAAGAACAATAGAGATTGGGGAAGAGCTATAGCGGAGTGGCATTACTGGTTTGGAGGATACTCAATATCCTGCAGTGCTTCTTGACCTTTAGTAATATAGAGGTCACTGGATGGTGGTGAGTGTGCACTTCTCACAGAGGGGGGGAATCGAGGTGGCACAATTGCAAGATTTGTTATTAAAGGCACAGGGGATTGTAATGCACAGTGTGGTAGACATATTGCATATGTTGGACAGGTAATTGTTTAGGATGGAGAGAACAAGTAGTGGAGAGTTTTGTATCTTGATGCACACTTAGACTATAGAACCTATTAGAGTATTGGAAATCTATATTATATTTAAAATAAAGTCTTCTACATACTTACTCTTGCTCACAGAGAGATAAGTTGATGGTGCCAAGAAAGAAAAGGAGTAACAGGGATTTCTTCAAGGTGAACATCTTTGAGCTCTCTGGATAATTTGGATTCATAGAAAGAAAAAGAAGACAAAATTGAAAATATGACTCAAAAATATTACTAGGCCCCCTATGTTAGGTGCACATAAAATGGTTGTTCCATTACAATAAAAAGTCCAATGTTTGCTCGAAATCATCATAAAGGATCGCATACACCTGGTACCCATTATGGGCAGGTTGAGTGTATTTTTTAATGACATGGATTTACTTGATGCTTTCTGGACTGTCAAGGATCCGTTAAACGATCACCCTGTCACGTGTCCACCACACGCCATGCCCACAGCGACTAGCTAACCGTGACGCACGCGTGCGGCCGCGACAGGGTGGTAAAGAGGGGAAAATAAAGGGATTTACACTTAAATATCTCAAACCGTATATAAGACCAGCCGTGATACCTTTTCACAGCCCGCAATACCTCTGGCCACCACCAGATGGAGACTCCACTCCAATCCAGCTGGTCGACCACACACTGGCAGATACGATCTTACATACAACCTGGTGCCCTGATTAGAGTTGAGGACCAGCTTAGTAATCACACACCCTTCTAAGGTCTCTTCAGCTATCCTAGCTTGAACCCCGGTGTTGATAACCCTTCCACTGTCCACACACCCCCACACCAGACGCACCACAAAGGTAGCCTGCCACCACCCAACAGTTTATCCGCAGAACGGTCTGTTGAGACACCACACACACACAGATCTCCGTCTGGCAGATCTGATACCTTTGCAATCTGCGTGCAATCTGCCCATTCACAGTGCAGTTGCATACAGATTGGCAATGAGCTTAACCGAGGCACTAAAATACAATACAATATAACCCAATCTAATCTCTCCGATCTAGTCTCTCCGAAGATATGAGCATGTGCTTAAATACACAGAAGTTCACTAATTAATTTTAAGATTTAATTTCCCAAAGTGGGCAGTGCATAAATAATGTACAAAATATAAAAAGTTACAGAAATACAAAAGATATAAGAAGACACACAAATGACTAATTACTATAAAATAAAAGGGAATAAAAAGACAGAATAACACTTTACCCTCTCGTGACTCTCCTGGTATCTGATTCGGCTTGTGACTCGACTATTCTTTGTATTCTCCTTTGATCTGACCCTCTGTTGCTGAACCTGGCTCGTGACCTGTGATTCTCGTTTGCTGTCCTGTACTGTTTTGTCCTGTTGTTGTTGACCCGGCCTGTCTGACTACTCTTTTGTCTCTTCCACCAGCTACACGCCATTGGCGGCGGCCATTACCGCAGTTGAGGTGTCTCGGGGGCCGCGACCTGGTTCCTGGCTGCGTCAAGTCCATCCCCACCATCAGGGGCCCTGGTGAAGTGTAGCCTGGGACTTAGACTCCGCGCCCTGAGGGACTTCGGTCTGTGGGTGGTGGTTGTCGTCAGCCAGTGCGTTACATTGTTAGGCCTGCCTGTCCGTTCCTCGGCCCCTGCCCTGACAGCTTCCTCCCCAAGCCACAAATATGATTCTTATATGCAAATGTAGCGTACAGAATGGCCTGCACAAAGGAAGCATTTCCATCTCTCTCCAACTAATATTTCATCTTTTATAAGAGATTAAACATACCCCTTTGATGAATACATAAACCTAGCCGTCCTGTCTCCTATAACAAATTCCTAAACAGGTTTTCCCAGCAGGTGATAATCTCATTAACACAAAGGTGTCACCTCCAGGAGGCCTGGCTTTAGGCTAATTAACGCTAATTGATGCTAAATGATGATTGAGTCTGTAAGGCCTATTGAGTAATTGTGTATACATACACATCTGATTCCAGACCATTTGTTTGTACCTTCTATTCATTTCCCTACTGCCCAGGGGCTCACTGTACATCCTTAATTACCAGACTGTTCCTGCACACACCTTTGCAATGAAAGGGCCTGACATAATCTAATCTACTCAACCTGTCATGGCTATGATACCATATTTCCACTCAAATCTTACATGTCCCTTACAATAAATTTTACATGTCCGTTACATGGACCTTACTGGATCTGGCTACCCATGGATAAAATAAATAATTGGGGGTCTTGACCTACCTTGTTCCTCAATCCCAAAAGGAAGAGCACAGCGGGATCCTAGGTGTCATAAGAGCTGGGTCACAAGAACCAAAGTTCTAGTCTCCATTGTCTATGGTTTCCAGGGCTTTCTATCTTAAACAGAAATACGTTTTGCCTCACCTTGTCTACCCACTCTGGGCATCACTCAAGTAGTGCTAAAGGATGTTAGATGGAAAATAATTGTATTGTATATGAATCTGCTTTACTAACTGGAGTTTCATTAAGGTTTTTCTTGTATGGATGGGAAGAGTCCCCAGATAATGGTCTCTATGACTTTAATTTGTTCCAGGTTTATAGAGAAGGAGAATGAGACTATTAACAAAAAAGTTAACAACCTCCCCCCCCCCCCAAAAAAAAACCACACACACAAAACAGGCAGACTAGATGGACCACTCGGTCTTTTTCTGCCATCACTTTTCTGTTTCTATTGAAATTATGTGAAAATGGTTGATCATTATATGGAATAGAAATAGCTTTCTACTGTACTATTTCCTAATAAGGGCATACATATATGTATAACTGTGATAGAATATGTAATAATATTTGGGTCAAATGATTGATATTGCAATTCAGTGAAAGTATGTTAGGTTTTACTATGTACTGAAGGGCAATATCCCATCCCCCTCTCTACTGGTCAGCTGGTAACAAAGATTTGAATGACACCATGTGCAACATGTAGTATCTGCTCTGTACCAGAATTGTTCTCTAACATCCGGACACACATTTCCACAAATCTGCACACACAAATCTGATTTAAGCAAAGATTTTTTGTTTCTGCTAAAACTTTATATTTATTAGGTTTTATATTTTGTTACATTTACTAATTAAGTACAAAATTACTGACAAACACATTTTTTATTTTTATACAAGTAAATAAGTACCGTTTATCTTTAAACACTTCTCATCCCTAAAAGGTATTTTTTCAAAGTTTAAGAAGTACCGAAAATAAAGTTAGAGAAAGGACCACTGATCAGACTGCTAATGGGGACTTATTACGGGACCCCACTACGAGCTGTGGAGGAACTTTAGAGAACTTTTAGTTGACCATAACCCTTTAGTGACCATTATAGTGCAACAATGGATTCCTCCTTTACATTTCAAATGTAGTTAAAGTTTGAAGAAACTTGGGCAGAGGATTTACCTAAAACATTCATTGTGCAAAATAAGCCATTGTGGGGAAAATGATATGAGGAACCTTACCATCATTTCAAGTCAAAATAAAACAGAGGAGGCAATTCAACTTTACCTGAAATCTGAATACGAAGGTTTCTTTCCTTATCAACAATTATACAGTACTAGGAATAATAATAAGATAATGATATTCCAGCATAGACAGTACTTACCGGGGGGGTTCAGTTGGTACTGAGAATGTAGACAGCTGGAAGACTTCAATGAAGGTCTACCCAATGAAGAACAGGGTCGGCTTATATATTAGAAGACAAACAAGTTGAGTTAATAGAAGTTTTAATTAAAGTTTGATTTAATAGTCACATCTTTCTTAGGTACATATAACTGATACCATATGTATTCATTCAAATATTTATCTTCTAGCCTCCAGGTAGGATAAATATCAGCACCCAGTCAGGAGTTTAGATATCTCCTGATCTGCTACGTAGAGTTTAAAAAATAAATAAATCAATTTAAGTGGAATTCCAGTTTATTTTTTTCCTATACAGTAGCATGGAGTCATTTTGCATAGTTATGTGATCTTTTTTAAAGCCTGGTACTCACGATCAGAAAATCATATGAAAAATACCAGTTTTAAAGGGATCGTATGATAATCTGATTATTAGTACACAGCTTTCATCAGAAAATATTTGAAGGGACGAGCACAAATATTTTTCTTGCACGAGACCAGATCGTACAATTTTAATTTTAATCAGTACAGTTCTCGTCCGAAAATACAATACAAATACATTACATCACTTACAAATTTTCTTTCTGTCATATGAGAATTTTCGTAACTATAGTAACCTCTTTACTTTCAAAGTGAGACTAGCATTCAAAAAAAAAAAATGGATGATCAATCGTCCAATATTCTCATCGTGTGTACGGGGCTTAAAGCAGTAGAAGACTGCAACTTGAAAAAAAAAATCCCCTGGAAGGTAATGTCATAATGTGCTAGGATGCATATGCAGGACTTACCTTAAAACTAACCCCTCTAGCAGTGCGGCGTACCCACTGCAGAGGCTTCCATCTTCACCCAGTCTTCCTTCCTGGTTCTGGACGCCTGACTGGACGAGCCGCATTGATGTCACTCCCGCACACGGGAGTCTCTGGACACGGCACAGTGCTCTGAAACTCTTTCAGAGCGCATGTGCCAGTGGCAAATAGAGCGAATATCTCAATAAAAAAGCACTATACCTTCATTTAAAATATCCGCCCTGGCTTCAATCCAACTTGGTTCTCCCTCTGATGAAGTGCTATTTGCACGAAAGGCCTCAGGAGGAACTAGACCAGCAATGGGCAAACTACGGCCCGGCGGACCTTTTAATCCGGCCCGCGGATGTGGCTGTCAGGATGTGTGTAGGCGGGGCAGCGTGACGAACGTGAGGGGAGGGGAGCTAGGCTCCTCTCACAGTCTGCCCTGAAGATCGGAACGGCACGGGAACACGGCGAGAGGAACGCGCGGAGCAAAGGTAAGTTAATTGACACAGGGGGGACTTGGCTTACTACTTGGAGGGGAATAGTACTGTGGGGGATGAAATACTATATGGGGGATGAATTAATATGGGGAATTAATTACTATAGGGGGGATGAATTACTATGGGGGATGAATTACTATATGGGGGATGAATTACTATATGGGGGATGAATTACTATGGGGGATGAATTACTATGGGGGATGAATTACTATATGGGGGATGAATTACTATATGTGGGATGAATTACTATGGGGAATTAATTACTATAGGGGGGATGAATTACTATGGGGGATGAATTACTATATGGGGGATGAATTACTATATGGGGGATGAATTACTATGGGGGATGAATTACTATATGGGGGATGAATTACTATGGGGGATGAATTACTATATGGGGGATTAATTACTATGCTTACTATGGGGGAATATTACTATACTTACTATGGATGACACATACACATCATTCATCTACTCTTGGTCCGGCCCCCGGGTCCAATATATGAACCCATTGCGGCCCTCAAGTCAAAAAGTTTGCCCACCCCTGAACTAGACAGTACAGCACACTTCTGCCGCCTGGTGCTGGATTGAAGCCCGGGCGGCTATTTTAAATGAAGGTATAGTGCTTTTTTATTGTATATCACTATACCCTGTCTGTGATATGTGGTACTGCAAATAAAAGTTCATTAACATACTACACTATGGGCACCTTTTTTTATGGCTCCTATTTGGAGCTATTAAGCCCACAGGTACCTGTCAGCACTCAACATATCTGGAGGAACAGGAGCCCTGTATACAGGCTGATTACCTCATTTAGCCTAAAGAAGGAACTCCTGGTCAAGGGATTCAACACCGTTCTCCAAGGGCTTGATGACTGCACCATAGGATAAAGTTCACCGGATTGGCCAATCTACTCTGAAAATTTATATATATATATGCGCATTATCTATGCGCTTCCGGTGAGTGCGCATTTTTCACTTTTGGTTGGAGTCACAAGTTCATCTGCTATATTTCTTCTTGATACAGACTCTATCCGTTTACGCATTCACATGCGTTTAAATATGTGGACATATTGTTTTTATTTGTTTTGAGCGCTACACCCCACTTATTTATCTATACTTTTACAGAGTTTTTATTGGTACAGCTCCCCTGTACTACATTATAGTGATGTGACATGTATACAGTAATCATAGTAATGTATATCCCAGCTCCCCTGTACTCCATTATAGTGATGTGACATGTATACAGTAATCATAGTAATGTATATCCCAGATCCCCTGTACTCCATTATAGTGATGTGACATGTACACAGTAATGTATATCCCAGCTCCCCTGTACTCCATTATAGTGATATGACGTGTACACAGTAATGTATATCCCAACTCCCCTGTACTCCATTAGAGTGATGTGATATGTACACAGTAATGTATATCCCAGCTCCCCTGTACTCCATTATAGTGATATGACATGTATACAGTAATCATAGTAATGTATATCCCAGCTCCCCTGTACTCCATTATAGTGATAGGACATGTTGTATACAGTACTTACTGTCCCCCCGAGTCCCCCGCAGCGATGGTGTCTCCTCTCAGCAGAGGAGAGAGGACCTCTCCTGCACCTGTCCACTCGGCGGCGGTGCCGCAGAAGCCGAAAAACGGAAGTTGTAAACTGGAACTCGGCTTCACAATGAGGCTTGGAGCACAGGTGCAGTCGCTCCATGCTTCATCTGTGCTCACTGTTCGCAGCCACTTGCCACAGAGGAATTTCTCCTCGCATTTGGCGAGCGGCCGAGCAGCTTTTTCAAGCCCTGGGTTAATAGATGGGGTACTGGAGGTTCAGTCAAGCCAGTCCCCATTGGTTGAAGCAGTGGGATGGAAAGCAGTGCAGCTGTAGTAATCCTGCATTAATAATCCTTTATCCCTTTGGACACGACACAGTGCTCTGAAACTCCTTCAGAGCCCATGTGCCAGTGGACAAAAAGAGCGACTATCTCCTAAGCGGTGAATGTTTAGGAGATATTCATTTTACCTACAGGTAAGCTTTATTGTAAGCT
The DNA here is from genome assembly GCF_062004578.1 of Staurois parvus. Lineage (NCBI taxonomy): Eukaryota > Metazoa > Chordata > Amphibia > Anura > Ranidae > Staurois > Staurois parvus. The sequence goes on along the minus strand of NW_028317928.1, from coordinate 4,775,712 downwards.
TACCTGGAGGTAAAAGATACAAAAGTGGGTTCACTTCCAGACATCCCTGGTTTCTGGGGACCGGGCCAAGTATGGTTAGCATGTCCGCCTGGCAGTACTACGGTCGTTGGTTCGAATCCCAGCCACGACACCACCTGCCTGGAGTTTGCATATTCTCCCTGTGCCTGCGTGGGTTTCCTCCGGGTACTCCGGTTTCCTCCCACACTACAAAGACATGCAGGTAGGTTAATTGGATCCTGTCTAAATTGTCCATAGTATGTGTATGTATGAATGTGAGTTAGGGACCTTAGATTGTACACCCCTTGAGGGTCAGGGACTGATGTGAATGTACAATATATATATATATATATATATATATATATATATATATGTGTGTGTGTGTAAAGGCTGCGTAACTTGACGGCGCTATATAAGTACCTAAAATAAATAAATAATAAATAACTCCCTTGACTCTGGAGTGGATTCAAATATGGTGGGTTAATGGTAGGAGAATAGATGGGGTACTGGAGGTTCAGTCATGCCTGTCCCCATTGGTTGAAGCAGTGGGATGGAAGGCAGTGCAGCTGTAGTAATCCTGCATTAGTAATCCTTTATCCCTTCTCATGCTGGGCTGGTCTGGGGTTGGGGACACTGGAACATTTGTCTTGAGTGATGTCTGTTGAGGCTGACTCTGTCCGTACTGACAGAAGTATGACTGCCGACCTGAGCACAGCCACTTCCGGAGAAAGAATTGGAGACACATTTTATCCAGAGACAACAACCTGAAAGTGGGATCGGTCCCCAGAAACCAGGGATATATGGTCATTTTATTTTAGGTCAAACTGACTAAACACTTAAGCCCCGTACACACGATGAGAATATTGGACGAATTATCATCTGGTTTTTTTTGCACGCTAGTCTCATATCGAGCATATAGAGCTGAACTAAAGTGTCAGGGCCGGATTTACATCTCAGGAGCCTATAGGCAGAGAATTCAGATGAGCCCCCCCCCCCAATAAAAAAAAGAAAGATATACTTTTTTTCTTCAAAAATTATTTGTATATGTGTGAAGGAGAATGCTGCGGACTTTGATGTAAAGGGGAACTATGATGTAAGGAGGTCTCTGGTCACCAGAGCCTTCCTTACATAAGAGTCCCCAGAGATCCTCTCACCATAGCTCCCAACTTGTGAACTTCAGAAGGAGGGACACCTGAGAATGGAAGTGTCCTGTAGTGTGCCTAATGCACTGTGACAAAATGGGTGTGGCCAAATGCTTGACAGTGGGAGGGGCTTAAGGGGAAAGGATAAACAAAACCCAGGCTTTCTTGTACCTATAAAATATGCTTTGATTGCTGTGCCACAAGCAAGAGTCTCACGGACACAACCCCGGCACAATCATTTAAAACATTAAATAAATAAACTTCCATTACAAATGATTTTTCACAAATTGTGGAGCGTTACATAAAGTGGGGAAAGATACAAGAGTGCATTGGATACAGAGTGTAGGGTTCAGGAATGTGTTATGTACAGAGTGTAGGGTTCAGGAATGTGTTATGTACAGAGTGCAAGGTCCAGGAATGTGTTATGTATAGAGTGCAGGGTTCAGGAATGTGTTATGTACAGAGTGCATGGTTCAGGAATGTGTTATGTACAGAGTGCAGGGTTCAGGAATGTGTTCTGTACAGAGCGCAGGGTTCAGGAATGTTTTATGTACAGAGTGCAGGGTTCAGGAATGTGAAATGTACAGAGTGCAGGGTTCAGGAATGTGTTATGTACAGAGTGCAGGGTTCAGGAATGTTTTATGTACAGAGTGCAGGGTTCAGGAATGTGAAATGTACAGAGTGCAGGGTTCAGGAATGTGTAATGTACAGAGTGCAGGGTTCAGGAATGTGTAATGCACAGCGTGCAGGGTCCAGGAATGTGAAATGTACAGAGTGCAGGGTTCAGGAATGTGTTATGTACTGAGTGCAGGGTTCAGGAATGTGAAATGTACAGAGTGCAGGGTTCAGGAATGTTTTATATACAGAGTGCAGGGTTCAGGAATGTGTAATGTACAGCGTGCAGGGTCCAGGAATGTGTTATGTACAGAGTGCAGGGTTCAGGAATATGTTATGTACAGAGTGCAGGGTTCAGGAATGTGTTATGTACAAAGTGCAGGGTCCAGGAATATGTTATGTACAGAGTGCAGGGTTCAGGAATGTGTTATGTACAGAGTGCAGGGTTCAGGAATGTGTTATGTACAGCATTCCAACCAAGTTTTTCCCCTAGTACAGCAATGGGCAAACTACGGCCCGCGGGCCGTATAAGGCCCGGCGGACCTTTTAATCCGGCCCGCGGAGCTAGGCTCCCGCTAGGCTCCTCTCACAGTCCGCCCTGAAGACCGGTGTAGCATGAAAATCTGTCTCCTATGAGGATCTGTCCCCCTCGACGTATGTGCGCACGTGCCGGAGATCGCCGATCGGCTGCTAATGCCTGAAACTGGCACATGCGCAGATACGTCGAGGGGGACAGATCCTCATAGGAGTCAGATTTTCATGCTACACCGGAAAGGCGAGAGGAACGCGCGGAGCAAAGGTAAGTGAATTGACACAGGGGGGACTTAATATGGGGGATGAATTACTATAGGGGGGATGAATTACTATATGGGGGATGAATTACTATATGGGGGATGAATTACTATGGGGGATGAATTACTATGGGGGATGAATTACTATGGGGGATGAATTACTATATGGGGGATGAATTACTATATGGGGGATGAATTACTATGGGGGATGAATTACTATATGGGGGATGAATTACTATATGGGGGATGAATTATTATGGGGGATGAATTACTATTTGGGGGATGAATTACTATGGGGGATGAATTACTATATGGGTGATGAATTACTATGGGGGATGAATTACTATAGGGGGGATGAATTTCTATGGGGGACGAATTACTATATGGGGGAAGAATTACTATATGGGGGATGAATTACTATATGGGGGATGAATTACTATGGGGGATGAATTACTATGGGGGATGCATTACTATATGGGGGATGAATTACTATGGGGGATGAATTACTATGGGGGATGAATTACTATGGGGGATGAATTACTATATGGGGGATGAATTACTATATGGGTGATGAATTACTATGGGGGATGAATTACTATATGGGGGATTAATTACTATGCTTACTATGGGGGAATATTACTATACTTACTATGGATGACACATACACATCATTCATCTACTCTTGGTCCAGCCCCCGGGTCCAATATATGAACCCATTGCGGCCCTCAACTCAAAAAGTTTGCCCACCCCTGCCCTAGTATGTAGTGGGACTTTTAAGGCAACACACCAAAGTAAAAATATGTCATCATTTTTATTACATATGGTTAAAAAACATTGGATCGTCACAAAAGAACACATCGGGCTAAAAACACCATATATAAGGCAGCTGAATAGGCGATGCAAGCTTGATGTGGAAATGACTGAACCTCCAGTACCCCATCTATTCTCCTACTATTAACCCACCATATTTGAATCCACTCCAGAGTCAAAGGAGTTATTAATATTATTAAACTTTATTGATCATATTTGGTCCGGTTCCTGATTCATTGAAGTGTAGCCCACTTATCTGGTCATCCCTGATGGAAACCTACATTTGTTATCCCTTACAGAACACTAAGGCCACTAATGATCAGATCAGCTGCACTGGGAAGTATCTGATCTCAGATCCTTCTATCCTTGTGCGCCAAGATGCATCCAGAGGTAATGGTCGTTGGTATACTATGTGTTGTTGGCAACAGAGGATAGAGATTATTACAGGATGTTCCTTGCCAAAGGTTGCTGGAGCGCATTCAGGTAGCACACACTTTAGTTGATCAGGGCAGTTGCCCCTTTAGCAAAGTGCAGTCTTTAATCCAGGTTTGTTCTGAATTTGCTTTGTCTGCTAAATCTCACGGGCGTTAAGAGTCACTCCTTACTGACCACAATACTTATATACTGTATATATATTGCGGTTAGCAAGTGGTTTACTGGGGTTAAAGCTGAAGATATCAGCCAAAAATATGGATGGAACCAAATACATGGCAATCTTAGAAGAAAACCTGTTAGAGTCTGCAAAAGACTTGAGACCGGGCGGAGGTTCCCCTTCCTGCAGGACAACGACCCGAAACATCCAGCCAGAGCTACAATGGAATGGTTTAGATCAAAGCATATTCATGTGTTCGAAAGGGCCGGTCACAGTCCAGACCGAAATCCAATGGAGAATCTGTGGCCAGACCTGAAAACTGCTTTTCACAGACGCTCTCCATTCAATCCGACAGAGTTTGATCGATTCTGCAAAGAAGAATGGGCAGAAATGTCCCTCTCTAGATTTGCAGTCATCCCCAAAAAGACTTGCAGCTGGAATTGCAGCAAAAGGGGGTCCTACAAAGTATTGACTCCGGGGGGGCTGAATACAAATGTTGAAAACCATTTCTCATTTTCCTTCCACTTCACAATTATGGGCCACTCTGTGTTGGTCCATCACATCCAATCCCAATAAAATACATTTATGTTTTTGTTTGTACATGACAAAATGTGGAAAATGTCAAGGGGTATGAATACTGACACTGGAAGTACCGTAGTTTGCTGCCATTTCACAAGTGAGTGCAATTTTAAAGTGTGACATGTATTTTTACATTAACTAAAGTATATTTTTTTCCCAAAAATTGAGTTTGAAAAACCGTTGCACAAATACCATGTGACAAAAAAAAATTGCAATGATCAGCTTTTAATTCTCTAGGGCCTTTGCTAAAAAATACATAATGTTTAGGGGATAAAAAGTAATTTTCTAGCGAAAAATACTGATTTAAAATTGTAAAGAAAACGTGCCAGAAAATGCTCGGTCTTCAAGTGGTTAATATGCTTCAGGCTGAGTCTTTGGTATGGTTGCTGGAAGATGACACAGCTTACGTCTTTGAGTACAACAATGAAAATATAAACTAAAAACTTTGTTCAGCCTCTACTCCTATCCTGGTCAGAGATTCTATTGTCGGCTTTAACTAATTCACACCAATTCAGTCCTTCCTCTACACACCACGAAACACTTCCTTTGTTACATTGTTAAATACTGCTATTGACTAGTCTATACTTCCAACTGCGTATCAGTATCCTGCTTCTACTAGATGTACTTTTCCTGCATTTAATCCAACGAAGGCTTCCTCTATCAATCCTTTTCCCTTGGCAACCCCTAAGACATCTGCCTCTGCACTTGCTACCTCTTTCTCATCACTTCTCAGTACTGTTACTACTCTTCCATCAGCTGCATAATAGAATCAAGGCCTGCAATCACTAGGACTCAGGATTCCAGTGTCCAAACGCAAAAATATGTTTTTTCCTACCCATACAATTCTGCCACTATCCACTGCTGCCTCAACCATTATTTAGTCAGTTCCTAACTCTATGCATGCTGATCAAGCCCGGTCATGCTCCATGCCTGCTGATCCAGCCCAGTCCACCTCCATGCCTGGTGATCCGGCACAGTCCACCTACATGTCTTCTGATCCAGTCTAATCTGCTTCAGTGGTTACTGCTCTGGCCCAGCCTGTCTCAGTGCCAGCTGATCCAGTTCAGTCTGCCTCCACGCCTGCTGATCCAGTCCAGTCTGCCTCCACGTCAGTTTTTCTGGTCCAGCCTGTCTCCATGGCTCTTGCTCCAGTCCAGCCAACATCAACTGTACTTTCCAAATCCATGCCATCTGCTCTAGTCCTGCCTGTCACTGCAACAAATATGAGTCAGTCTACTCTTGGCTCAGCCTCAGCTCTGACTTCTGTCCTTTCATATTCAGAACTCTCAGTACCCTAGCCTTATTCTAGCATAATTAGTTAGCTCTGCCCATGCTTTTCTAAGAGGTTCTATCAATCCTTGGGAGTGAGTGAACCATTCAGTTAAATAGGGTTCTCGACCATTTCTCAGAGCCACTATACATCAAGCCCATGTTCCACACTCCGAGCCTGACTCTACTAATCTTCGACCTGCTACAAAGTTTTTTTTTTTTCACCCTATAACTTGAACTATCACGCATCCAGCACTTTGCATATATTGTTTATTGCATTTATATATTAGCGCTTCACCACCATTATTTATTAATACTCTGCACCTTTGGTACAGGAAAAGGTGATAGCTGCTTGTGTATATATATCAGCTTATTTGTTGAGTGCAGGAGGATTATACTTTCATTTTTGCTACACCCGGTAGCCACTGCTGCTTATGTTCCAGGCTGAAGTCTGACAGCTGTACTTCCATCAACAACCTCCCAGCCAAACTCTGCTTCAGCCAGCCACTTGCTTGAATTTTTTGAGACAATTTATGCAGTTTTATTAGTACCCTTTTCTTATGTTATAGGATTGATCTTGAAAGAATAATGATGGGTAAGGCTGACCATACATGAGTTATGTTTTTCATTTATCCAGAGGGCTGAATGAAAGAAAATGACTAATTTTCCCCATCCACACACTCAATGTGGATTGAGGAATCCCTAACACTGAACGACTGTATACTGAAAGCAGAAAGACTTCTGTGCTGTAAGAATGCACTGCTCGGCACTACTGGCTATGGCTGGTCAAGAGATTATTTTCCAAGAGGCTGGTTGTACATAAGTCAATCAATATATGGTCTTGTGTACAACAAGCCTGCCCATACATGGATCGAAGTTTGCGTGGTCCCTGCTGAACTGGCCTAATTTATGCCTAATTCATTTATGGCCATCTTAAGGCGAGATTGTGCCGAATGGTGGGAGTGGCCTAAAGCAGAATAATTCGATAGAACCTGTGTCTAGTTGTAACACTGGGCAATGTTACTGATTACATAAATGTCTTCATCCCCTAGATCAGCGGTTCTCAACCTGGGGGTCGCGACCCCTTTGGGGGTCGAACGACCATTTCCCAGGGGTCGCCTAAGACCATCGGAAAACACATATTTCCGATGGTCTTAGGAACCGAGACACCGCTCCTGTCTCCGGCGATGTGTGGGCGGGATGATATGCTGCCCCTGTCACCGCCTCCTCGCTGCTGATTGGCCACCGGAACTGTAGCTCAGGAGAGGCACACAGGCGGCCAATCACCGGCGAGAAGGTGGAGCTTGGAGAGGAGGAGCCGAGCGGCAGCGCGCGGAGATCGAAGAAGATCGAGGGAGCTGCAGGAACGAGTGAAGAGAGAGGTCAGAGAAGGAAGACAGCTGACAGGTAAGTGCAAATTTTGCTGCTGCAGCCAGGTATGCAGGCTGTAGATGGGAGATGGAGAGAGCGAGCCCAGGCTGGAGCAGGGGTCAGCAAGGTAAGTATCATTGGTGTCAGTGGAAGGGATAGTGCCCCATCATTTGTGTCACTAATACCAACGATGGGGCACTATTCCTCCCCCCACTGACACCAACGATGGGGCACTATTCCTCCCCCCACTGACACCAACGATGGGGCACTATTCCTCCCCCCACTGACACCAACGATGGGGGCACTATTCCTCCCCCCACTGACACCAACGATGCGGCACTATTCCTCCCCCCACTGACACCAACGATGCGGCACTATTCCTCCCCCCACTGACACCAACGATGCGGCACTATTCCTCCCCCCACTGACACCCACAATGGGGCACTATTCCTCCCACTGACACCCACAATGAGGCACTATTCCTCCCACTGACACCAATGATGGGGCACTATTCCTCCCACTGACGCCAATGATTGGGCACTATTCCTCCCACTGACGCCAATGATGGGGCACTATTCCTCCCACTGACGCCAATGATTGGGCACTATTCCTCCCACTGACACCAATGATGGAGCACTATTCCTCCCACTGACACCAATGATGGGGCACTATTCCTCCCACTGACACCAATGATGGGGCACTATTCCTCCCACTGATACTAATGATGGGGCACTATTCCTCCCACTGACACCAATGATGGGGCACTATTCCTCCCACTGATACTAATGATGGGGCACTATTCCTCCCACTGACACCAATGATGGGGCACTATTCCTCCCACTGATACCAATGATGGGGCACTATTCCTCCCACTAACGCCAATGATGGGGCACTATTCCTCCCACTGACACCAATGATGGGGCACTATTCCTCCCACTGACACCAATGATGGGGCACTATTCCTTCCACTGACACCAATGATGGGGCACTATTCCACCCACTGATACTAATGATGGGGCACTATTCCTCCCACTGACACCAATGATGGGGCACTATTCCTCCCACTGATACCAATGATGGGGCACTATTCCTCCCACTGATACCAATGATGGGGCACTATTCCTCCCACTGATACCAATTGTCTTGGAAATTCGCTTTAACGAACTTCTCCTTACCGTGAGTACTCGCAGTTGGATGCGCAGAAATCCCCCATAAAGCTGTGCGAATCTCGCTTACCACGACTGTAGCTAAACTACACGATTCCTGCCCATCCAACTACTTTTAGCTTCTGTTGAAATGTGGGGATGATGGAGCTCCGTTACCCTAGAATGATCAAACGACACTCTCAGGATGATGGTTGAATGCACATAAGGCCGGTTTCAGACTCAGCCCCTGGTTTTATTAAAAATACACATATGCCCCCCACATGAATAAAGTCAATCCCCTCCCACCGAACAATGCAATGGGGAGTGCCTATACACAGGATGTACATTCCGATTGGAGCATAGCCTTTCCTATTATCTATCACTGGTCCTCCCCCATGAGCCTTCTGAGGTCAGCAGACTTCCTCCCCTTCCCCCCCATGAGCCTTCTGAGGTCAGCAGACTTCCTCCCCTTCCCCCCCATGAGCCATCTGAGGTCATATTTCCTGTCCTACTAGCTCCCATTGGCATGCAAATCCTTTGTACAAGTATTCCCTAAGCTAAACACCAGTCTGTACCTGGATGGGCCCGGTACGATCTTTATTAAAACACATCCATCCAAGGTACAGTTTCAAGTTGGTAATGGGTTGTAAGATATGCATAAGCCTACACGTGGAGTTCACACCGCTTGGCGCCTTGCGTTATGAAGCCCATGTGGTACTATGCTGCTGATATGTGGATACAGGCCCACGGTCTACTGCCAGCGACATTCGCATCGAATGCCGTGGTGGTATACACGCCGGTCTATAAGCGCAGATCTGCCATCTCATCCATTACCAAGCTGAGTACTGTAATACATACATTGTACATGCGCATGGCCCAATTGCAGCCTTCAGAGCTTTAATTAAGCCACACGAGAGACATATGAATAACACTCATATATGACACATTTAAAGTTCGACCAACAATACAAAATTTCCATGACATTCCCTCCTGTTTTATCATATTCTCCTCGTGTCCCTTCTTGATCTTCTTCAGATTGATGGGTGTAGTCTCAAACCTCAAAGAGTTCCTGTAGTTGTCCCTGAGAATAAAGCTCCACGGGGTACCTGAAACAACAAGACCCGACGCAGACTCGATGCAAACAGGCTTGATTGAAGCAATGATCCTCAAGAGCGTTGGAACCTTCACTACAGGAAGACTCTTGCAAAAACCACAAACAGACTTGTGGTATGAATAAGGCTTGTGATCCCACGGTGGTCTGGGGAGATCCAGCAATAGATTCTCAAATTGCCCCTGCAGACGGGGCCACACAAGGCTGGTCTCGACCCAGACAGTTTTCCAAATCGCAGACACAAACCATGATGAGGCTTGAAGCTTGCTTGAAGGTCTTGGAGAATGTGGTCTTCAGAGAGATAAATTAGAGGGAAGCCAGGACGTAATCTGTAGAGAAGGTGGTTGGTTGGTGAGGTCTTCCTCCGATCAGTGGTTGGAGTGGGATCCCAGGAGCGGGCATGGAGATGTGGTCGTCTGCCCGAGCTTGGCTTACACGGTCGATGAGGCAACAGGAACATCTCACCGCGGCATATAAAAGGCAGATGAAAAAGAGAAGCATCAGGACATACACTCCCACTTCCTTCAACCAAGATCCGATGGAGAACAGGAAATCTCCCAATCCTCCCAAACCCTTGAACGGATTCCAACCCTCACTAGCTATAGCTCTAGCTTTTCCCTGTAGTTCACTAACTTTGTCCATATGGGCCTGGACCTTGTCATCGGTGTCTTCTATCCAAGTACAACAATCCTCTCCGATGAACTCACAGAACCCCCCTTTGGCGGCTAAAAGGTAATCAAGGGCCATCTTCTCCTGAAGCACTAAAATTCCCATCTGCCGTTGTTCTTGGGCAATTTCTCTGACAGCCTCTACGGTCTCGTTAAACATACTATCCACGATGACAGAAAAATTGTTCAGGCGCTTCATAAGTTCTATTCCCCATCCTGTCCATGAGGGGAACCAAGCCCATGCCTGGTCGCCCTCAGAGAACAGCTCCCTGCGAACTCTCCCTGCCATCCTTACCTTCTTGTGGACCATCAACTCTTCATGGTCCATCACTACATAGGATGCGGGGACTAGCTTTATGAGGGCACACGAACCTTTCGCGTTCTGGGGGAATGTTCTATAGGCTGCCGAACCACACAGAAAATAGTATGGACCTGTCAGAGCAGAGCAGGAGGAGTTCCTCGTTCGGCCTCTGGCACTGAGCAACAGTTGCACAGACTGGGGGATTGCTCCCTCAGTCTGCACATCACATCCGTCCTTCCAACACACGTGGTCTGGTCGGTCAGTGTGGTTACTCAGAAAGGAAGTCTGGTTAGTCAGATTGACAGTTATACCTCCCTCGCAGGTGGTAGTCCCAACAAACTTGTTACCTGTGCCAAAGCTGATGTTAAAGCACACCTGAGGGCTGCCTAGCTGCCCAGTTACCCATAATGGACTGGTGAGGGCCCTACAGGAGCTAGAGCTAATATTGGTGCTGAAACTGATGTTACCTGCTAAAAATGTGTCATTAAGTTCTACCGACAAATGTCTACGTGGGGGCTGACCAGGGGTCCCTTGCTTTTTCATGCCGACGCGGATGTCATATAGGGCATGAACAGCGGCCATTGCGGACATGTGATGACTGGGTGGGGGCTTAGAGCATACCCAACAGTTGGTTTTGTTGGCGGTTCTGGCTAAACGCAGGTGCATTTTAAATAAAAGGTTGGGGTATCTGCCGTCTTTTCCTCCGTTCACACACATGTATGACATACAAACAAAAAGAAAAAGGAAAATGACACCCCTCATTCTCTGGTGTAGCTGAAAAGCTTCTTGCAGTGGCTTGCGTGCACCCAGTTGTCTCGTCCCTCGAGTTTGAGTGAGGTAGGTGTCGTCAGCTGGACTTGGTATGGTCCGGTGAACCGTGGCTCGAGTCCGGTTCTTTGATGTTTCTTTAGGACGACCCAATCACCTGGCTCAATAGAAAGAACACCTGTTATTGTATTTGGATCGGGGAGCGATTCGCGAACCCGATGGTGTATCTTCTGCAGCTCCCGTTGCAGAGATTGCACATAACCTGTAAGCTGTGAATGCAAAGACGACAACTGTTGAGGAAAGTACAACCCTGTTTTGGGAGGTCCCCCAAACAACACCTCGTAGGGTGACAGCCCATGTGGTTGCCGAGGGGCATTCCGGATGGAATAGAGGGCAATGGGGAGACACTCAGGCCAAGGTTTTTTGGTATCGGCCATGATTTTGGAGATCCTGTTTTTAAGGATTCCGTTGAGACGTTCAACCTTACCGCTACTCTCGGGGTGATACGGGGTGTGTAGCCGCTGACTCCAGTTCCACCAAAGAAATGCAGTCGTGTCCTTTGGAAGAGAGATTAGTAGTGGACAAAGAAGACATGTTAGCAGAAGAGGTGTTAGTATTGTTAGTCGTGTTGCAAAATTCAGCACTGTCATTGCTGTCCTCCCCCCCCTTCTCATCTTCCGACACAGGAAGAAGAGAAGCTGGGTTAAGAATAGTGCATCGTTTGATAGTGAGGTTAGTAGGGGTTAGGAGGGTTTTCCCCTGAGAGGGGTACCTTGCCTTGGATGTCCTGTTTTCGCAGGACCGTTCTTGCTGCACTGGTGTCGGTGAGGCAAGGGAGGGGATATTTTAATTCCTCTAGAAAAAGATGGATCTGGGCCGACACCGATTTGTCAACTTCCTATGAGAATTCATAGGAGTTACTTACCATGGTGGTCATAGGGGCGGAGGACTCATCAGGAATGAACTGCCACCGACCTTTAGGTAATTGGGGACAGCTCCTCCTCATGTGCCCCGTTTGGTGGCACTGGAAGCACCTGGGTGGGGGCCTATCCTTCCTGTGACCCAGATCCCTTGGTTTTTCGTGTGGGGTCTGGGACATAAGAACTTTGGCCTTGTCTTGTTTTCTTCTATCCATTTCCCTCTCTATTGCCGCAAGAGTGGAAAGGATAGCAGGGATAGACATCTCATTATATTCGGGTCGGGCCAGAACCAGCCTTTCCCGAATTTTAGTATCGATGCCTTCCAAAAATTTGGCCCGCAACAGAATGTGCGTCGCGGTCACCTTTACCCCTTCAGTTGGAGCATCAGGTCCAACTTCCAGATCTGCATCCAGTGCCGTCTGCTTGAGACGGCGCCAGAAGCAGGCGCTTTCCTCATTAGGACCCTGGGTGAGCTTCATCATGTCCGTAGTAGAGGTAGCACCATACATTTCTGGAAGCTTTGCCTTTAGCTGTGTACAGAACTCTTTGCCCCCTGAAGTCATCTCCTCATGCGTGGTTATAGAGCACCCTGCAATCACTGTACTGGCCACTTCCATGCCCACCTTTGCCCGTAGGATCTGTGCACAATCTGACCCGCTCATACCATAGCTGAACTGGTTTTGTCCAAACATTCGAACAAATCCTCTCGGATTGACTCGATAGTCCGGGAGCTCAGCCAGAATAGTGCGGATCTCTGCCGGGGTGAAGGGGACATGCCAAACTACCCGTTCCCCTAAAGTCCGTTCCCCCTGTGCATTGGGAGGACCTTCAAATTGCTGCACCCTGACTGGATAGGCCTCGGTCCGGGAAGAGTGCAAGGGCTGGCCCAGCTTCATCGGTGGGCTTAGATTAACCACCTCGCTTACTGCACCTTCAGGTTTGAGGTCCCTCAGATCAGGGTATAGCTGGGGGGCAGGGGTCTGATCAGTGGTTCGTAGCGCTTTGATGCAATCCGCCCTGTTTTTTTAACCGGGTGTCTACTCCCCTTGATTCACAGATAGTCTGCAAATCGGTTGTTGAGTAGGCTTCATAGTTGGAAACAGAAGGAGCTGGGGTGAAGCAGGGAGAAGGGAGAGGTAGAGGCAGAGGCTGAGGCATAGAGACAGAAGACACAGAAGGTATGTCAAGAGTGACGTCACTAACAGAAGAGACAGGTGCAGTTATACTTATCTCAGCCACTGTTGGTTGTTGGGGGACCCCAGCAGACCCTGATCCTGCCTGCCTTAGTAGAGTCAGCCCTGAAAGAGCTTCTTCCACCTCTGACACTGGATCCTCCTGTTTTATTCCCTCTGGAGGCCAGGTATACATCACCTGGTTCTTCCGGACAGACACCAGTTTATGTATGCCTTGCTTCCCTAATCGGATTGACCTGTGAAGCCATAGCTGTGCGATCTCTAGTTCTGACGCCTGCATCCGTGGTCCAAATTCAGAGATGAATTTTTCCCACCTCCATGCGTCAAATGTACCTTCCCGGGGAATTTCCCATCTGGTACCCTTCGACCATTTATTCCACCTTTTGAGGGGTTCTGTAGACTTCCCCCCCAAACTCACCTTCATCAGTTGTGCAGCTGTCCTTACCCTGAAGAGGGCTGGTTCCCCCTCTCTCTTCATGGACTGACTACTGCCCATCGTGACTAGTCACTGGTATATATCCCGCGTCCGGGTACCTGTTTACCCCCTGGAGCACTCGGTGGGATCCTACCGAGAGGCCTGATTCCACCACTTTCCCAGCACAGCGTAATTTATGTGATACTTATCGATCACCCGAAGCGCATCAAGTGGCGGTCAGACTAAGAGCACACCTCCCACTCCCACAGCGCAATTTGTGTGATCCTGACCACCCGAAGTGTTTGTGGTAACCAGGATTTCCCTGGACCGCCCACTCACACAGCGTAATTTATGTGGTTCTCATCACCCACTGTGTTTGGCAGGCCACACCGCACAATGATGAAAGTGGCTTTTCTCTCCCTGCACACAGTAGCTAACACAAGTCAAAACAAAAAGAGGGGTTCTTGGATGTTACTTAGGGGTCACTGGTTGGGCAGAAACCTGCTAACTGACCTTTAGGAAATTTGTGTAAAGAAAAAAAAACTTTCCTAATACACACAGAAAAACCCTTTTTCAACCTGAAAAACTGTTAAAAAGGACAAAGTGGATCCTTATGAAAAACACGGGACGTTTCACAGTAAAACAATTACACAGAGGTAAACCGAAAAACTGCGCCAAAAGTAACCTTGTTGCTGACGCAAAAATCACTCCTATCAGCACCGCTAAACGATCCACGTTATACACGCAATCTTCACTGCAACCACCTAGAACCGTTTACACAAAAAGTCTGCTGGACGTGAAACACGCGACACAGCAGCTTAAAACAAACCCGCTTTACAATAAGGAACTACTTTTAACAGGAAAAACACAAGAAAAACATAATCACTATACAAGAAATCTATGTGCAAAAACCCAGACTTCACCGCGCTCATTAAATGTGGAACACGTGAAGGGAAAACTCGCTTAATACACTTTAAATTGGCTGGCAATACGCAAATTTAAAGCTAAAAGCAAACAAATGAAACTGTAAAAAATTTGGATTAAAAACACAATATGGGTCAAATGCATATAGGAAACTTCATGCACATTGCATAGAGATTACTGCACATTTGGTAGCCAACAAAATGGCCACCAAACAAAAGGAGTCCATGTGGTTTAGTCAAGAAAATGACCCCCCACAGAGGAGCACATGGCAGATACTAGAATGACCCCCCACAGAGGAGCACATGGCAGATACTAGAATGACCCCCCACAGAGGAGCACACGGCAGACTCTAGCCTCAAAATTGCCTCTTACATAAAACAGACTTTTAGACAGAACATACACTGGACAATTACACAACAATATGAAGCACACATACAACACAATTTGGGCACAATCACAGAACGGACATAAAACACCAACATATCACACTAACATGCACATGTAACAGAAAGGACCCCCTGCTGCATGCTTGCTGGGAGCAGTAGTGCCACAAAACATTGTACAGATCACATACACACAGAGATCTTACAACAGTTAACAATTAACCTAAGCCTTTCAGCACTGTAATAATTACCTCACGTGGAGGGGGGTAAAGCAATCACCACAGTACCTACAGCCCACAAATACTTACCTAACACTATGCAACAACTTTTACCCACTAAAACATATACCCGTTTAATTTTTGGTTGGAAGATTTTTAAACTTGACCAAATCCAGCCAACCAAACCCACCCCCCCTGCTGCTCTCAGCAGAGACAAACCCTCGTCTTTTCACCCACAAATCAAGAGTTTAGGACAAAAAATGAGGTCCTTGTTAAGCGGTATTTCTTGTTAGCTAACAGAGAGCGAAATCAGCCACACGAACACGCAAAAAGTGATCCTCTTAATGGCAGAGAGACCTGAAATGTGCCGGCATACTTTTTGCTAGTTCATGATGGCCATTCCCCCCTCGTTCTAGGTTAGCTACGCAAGAATACGCGTTAGTATCCACCAGGCTCGCCAAACTGTCTTGGAAATTCGCTTTAACGAATTTCTCCTTACCGTGAGTACTCGCAGTTGGATGTGCAGAAATCCCCCATAAAGCTGTGCGAATCTCGCTTACCACGACTGCAGCCAAACTACACGATTCCTGCCCATCCAAATACTTTGGTTCTGTTGAATTTGTGGGTGATGGAGCTCCGTTACCCTAGAATGATCACACGACACTCTAAGGCTGGTTGCAATCCACATAAGGGCCGGCTTTAGGCTCAGCTCTCTGTTTTTATTAAGAATACACACATGCCCCCCACATGAATAAAGTCAATCCCTCCCACCGAACAATACAATGGGGATTGCCTATACAGAGGATATACATTCCAATTGGAGCATAGCCTTTGCTATTATCTATCACTGGTCCTCCCCCATGAACCTTCTGAGGTCAGCAGACTTCCTCCCCTTCCCCCCTATGAGCCATCTGAGGTCATATTTCCTGTCCTACTAGCTTCTATTGGTATGTAAAATTCTCTGCACAAGCACTCCCTAAAAATATCAGTCTGTACCTGGATGGGCCCGATACGATCTTTATTAAAACACATCCATCCAAGATACAGTTTCAAGTTGGTAATGGGTTGTAAGATATGCATAAGCCTACACGTGGAGTTCACACCGCTTGCGCATTGCGTTATGAAGCCCACGTGGTACCATGCTGCTGATATGTGGATACAGGCCCACGGTCTACTGACAGCAGCATTCGCATGGAATGCCGTGGTGGTATACACGCCGGTCTATAAGCGCAGATCTGCCATCTCATCCATTACCAAGCTGAGTACTGTAATACATACATTGTACATGCGCATGGCCCAATTGCAGCCTTCAGAGCTTTAATTAAGCCACACGAGAGACATATGAATAACACGAATACATGACACATTTAAAGTTCGACCAACAATACAAAATTTCCATGACATTAGGGACAAAGAAACGCTAGTTAGGGCCACAGAATTCATACTCAGGGACAGACAGAATTGTTACTGAGTGCCAGAGAATTGTTATTTAGGGCCACAGAAACGTTATTAGGGCCACAGAATTGTTACTCAGGGACAGACAGAATTGTTACTGAGTGCCAGAGAATTGTTACTTAGGGCCACAGAAACGTTATTAGGGCCACAGAATTGTTACTCAGGGACAGACAGAATTGTTACTGAGTGAGAGATAATTGTTACTTAGGGCCACAGAAACGTTATTAGGGCCACAGAATTGTTACTCAGGGACAGACAGAATTGTTACTGAGTGCCAGAGAATTGTTACTTAGGGCCACAGAAACTTTAGTTAGGGCCACAGAATTGTTACTCAGGGACAGACACAGAATTGTTACTGAGGGCCACAGAACTGTTACTTAGGGCCACAGAATTGTTACTCGCACAGACACAGAATTGTTACTCGCACAGACACAGAATTGTTACTGAGGGCCACAGAACTGTTACTTAGGGCCACAGAATTGTTACTCGCACAGACACAGAATTGTTACACAGGGACACAGAACTGTTACTGAGGGCCACAGAACCGTTACTTAGGGCCACAGAATTGTTACTCGCACAGACACAGAATTGTTACTCGCACAGACACAGAATTGTTACTGAGGGCCACAGAACTGTTAGTTAGGGCCACAGAATTGTTACTCGCACAGACACAGAATTGTTACTCGCACAGACACAGAATTGTTACTGAGGGCCACAGAACTGTTACTTGGGGCCACAGAAACGTTAATCAGGGACACAGAATTGTTACTGAGGGCCACAGAACTGTTACTTAGGGCCACAGAATTGTTACTCGCACAGACACAATTGTTACTCAGGGACACAGAACTGTTACTGAGGGCCACAGAACTGTTACTTAGGGCCACAGAATTGTTACTCGCACAGACACAGAATTCTTACTCGCACAGACACAGAATTGTTACTGAGGGCCACAGAACTGTTACTTGGGGCCACAGAAACGTTAATCAGGGACACAGAATTGTTACTGAGGGCCACAGAACTGTTACTTAGGGCCACAGAATTGTTACTCGCACAGACACAGAATTGTTACACAGGGACACAGAACTGTTACTGAGGGCCACAGAACCGTTACTTAGGGCCACAGAATTGTTACTCGCACAGACACAGAATTGTTACTCGCACAGACACAGAATTGTTACTCGCACAGACACAGAATTGTTACTCAGGGACACAGAACTGTTACTGAGGGCCACAGAACAGTTACTTAGGGCCACAGAATTGTTGCTCGCACAGACACAGAATTCTTACTCGCACAGACACAGAATTGTTACTCAGGGACACAGAACTGTTACTTAGGGCCACAGAACTGTTAGTTAGGGCCACAGAATTGTTACTCGCACAGACACAGAATTGTTACTCGCACAGACACAGAATTGTTACTGAGGGCCACAGAACTGTTACTTAGGGCCACAGAATTGTTACTCGCACAGACACAGAATTGTTACTCGCACAGACATAGAATTGTTACTGAGGGCCACAGAACTGTTACTTGGGGCCACAGAAACGTTAATCAGGGACACAGAATTGTTACTGAGGGCCACAGAACTGTTACTTGGGGCCACAGAAACGTTAATCAGGGACACAGAATTGTTACTGAGGGCCACAGAACTGTTACTTAGGGCCACAGAATTGTTACTCGCACAGACACAGAATTGTTACTGAGGGCCACAGAACTGTTACTTGGGGCCACAGAAACGTTAATCAGGGACACAGAATTGTTACTGAGGGCCACAGAACTGTTACTTAGGGCCACAGAATTGTTACTCGCACAGACACAGAATTGTTACACAGGGACACAGAACTGTTACTGAGGGCCACAGAACCGTTACTTAGGGCCACAGAATTGTTACTCGCACAGACACAGAATTGTTACTCGCACAGACACAGAATTGTTACTGAGGGCCACAGAACTGTTACTTGGGGCCACAGAAACGTTAATCAGGGACACAGAATTGTTACTGAGGGCCACAGAACTGTTACTTAGGGCCACAGAATTGTTACTCGCACAGACACAATTGTTACTCAGGGACACAGAACTGTTACTGAGGGCCACAGAACTGTTACTTAGGGCCACAGAATTTTTACTCGCACAGACACAGAATTCTTACTCGCACAGACACAGAATTGTTACTGAGGGCCACAGAACTGTTACTTGGGGCCACAGAAACGTTAATCAGGGACACAGAATTGTTACTGAGGGCCACAGAACTGTTACTTAGGGCCACAGAATTGTTACTCGCACAGACACAGAATTGTTACTCGCACAGACACAGAATTGTTACTGAGGGCCACAGAACTGTTACTTGGGGCCACAGAAACGTTAATCAGGGACACAGAATTGTTACTGAGGGCCACAGAACTGTTAGGGCCACAGAATTGTTACTCGCACAGACACAGAATTGTTTCTCGCACAGTCACAGAATTGTTACTGAGGGCCACAGAACTGTTACTTGGGGCCACAGAATTGTTACTCGCACAGACACAGAATTGTTACTCAGGGACACAGAACTGTTACTGAGGGCCACAGAACCGTTACTTAGGGCCACAGAATTGTTACTCAGGGACACAGAATCATTTAATTAAAGAGTATGTCAGACAACATGCAGAGGAGTGGCAGAGGAGGCAATGTTTTAGGAGCGAGCAGACGTGGCAGCAGACGAAGGGGTCGAGGCAGCACTATTCGCAGCCAGAGGCTAGTGCTCCCGATGTCATCCAGTACAGTGAGGAAGAGCTAACAGAGGGCGGTCAGGAACGGGGGGAGACATCCGCCTCTTCAGCAGCCAGGCGAAGAAGTAGTGGCGAGGAGAGTGGCTCGGTAGCCGGTGTAGAGACAGGTCTGTCTCCTGACCCACACGCAGCCGAGGGGGCTAGTAGTGAGGCGGAGACCCTAATTGATGATGATGAGGCTGATCGCACTTGGCAGCCTCGTCGTCATCAGGCTATTGCTTCCGCATCATCAGGAGAAGAGGGTGGCAGCTTGGCAGCGAGCAAAACAGTCGGTGGGTTGTCTCCATCGCCACACTCTGCCATGTGCCACTTTCAGGTCTCCTCACACACTGCTGGTGTGTTGAATTTTTTGACATAGGGTGCTGGCAGATTACGTGCCTCCCATAGCTGCTGCCAGGCCCCTAATCTGCCATGGGCCCCTATACCGCCTCCTCATGCTGCTGCCAGGTCCACAGTCTCTCATGCCATGTGCCACTTTCAGGTCTCCTCACACACTGCTGGTGTGTTGAATTTTTTGACATAGGGTGCTGGCAGATTAAGGGCCGCCTATAGCTGCTGCCAGGCCCCTAATCTGCCATAGGCCCCTATATACCGCCTCCTCATGCTGCTGCCAGGTCCAGAGTCTCTCATGGGTCCCTGTACGGCCTCCCATTGCTGCTGTCTCCATCGCCACACTCTGCCATGTGCCACTTTCAGGTCTCCTCACACACTGCTGGTGTGTAGAATTTTTTGACATAGGGTGCTGGCAGATTACGGGCCTCCCATAGCTGCTGCCAGGCCCCTAATCTGCCATAGGCCCCTATATACCGCCTCCTCATGCTGCTGCCAGGTCCAGAGTCTCTCATGGGTCCCTGTACGGCCTCCCATTGCTGCTGTCTCCATCGCCACACTCTGCCATGTGCCACTTTCAGGTCTCCTCACACTGCTGGTGTGTAGAATTTTTTAACATAGGGTGCTGGCAGATTACGGGCCTCCCATTGCTGCTGCCAGGCCCCTAATCTGCCATGGGCCCCTATACCGCCTCCTCATGCTGCTGCCAAGTCCAGAGTCTCTCATGGGTCCCTGTACGGCCTCCCATTGCTGCTGTCTCCATCGCCACATTCTGCCATGTGCCACTTTCAGGTCTCCTCACACACTGCTGGTGTGTAGAATTTTTTGACATAGGGTGCTGGCAGATTACGGGCCTCCCATTGCTGCTGCCAGGCCCCTAATCTGCCATGGGCCCCTATACCGCCTCCTCATGCTGCTGCCAAGTCCAGGGTCTCTCATGGGTCCCTGTACGGCCTCCCATTGCTGCTGTCTCCATCGCCACACTCTGCCATGTGCCACTTTCAGGTCTCCTCACACACTGTTGGTGTGTAGAATTTTTTGACATAGGGTGCTGGCAGATTACGGGCCTCCCATAGCTGCTGCCAGGCCCCTAATCTGCCATAGGCCCCTATATACCGCCTCCTCATGCTGCTGCCAGGTCCAGAGTCTCTCATGGGTCCCTGTACGGCCTCCCATTGCTGCTGTCTCCATCGCCACACTCTGCCATGTGCCACTTTCAGGTCTCCTCACACACTGCTGGTGTGTAGAATTTTTTGACATAGGGTGCTGGCAGATTACGGGCCTCCTATAGCTGCTGCTAGGCCCCTAATCTGCCATAGGCCCCTATATACCGCCTCCTCATGCTGCTGCCAGGTCCAGAGTCTCTCATGGGTCCCTGTACGGCCTCCCATTGCTGCTGTCTCCAACGCCACACTCTGCCATGTGCCACTTTCAGGTCTCCTCACACACTGCTGGTGTGTAGAATTTTTTGACATAGGGTGCTGGCAGATTACGGGCCTCCCATTGCTGCTGCCAGGCCCCTAATCTGCCATGGGCCCCTATACCGCCTCCTCATGCTGCTGCCAAGTCCAGAGTCTCTCATGGGTCCCTGTACGGCCTCCCATTGCTGCTGTCTCCATCGCCACACTCTGCCATGTGCCACTTTCAGGTCTCCTCACACACTGCTGGTGTGTAGAATTTTTTGACATAGGGTGCTGGCAGATTACGGGCCTCCCATAGCTGCTGCCAGGCCCCTAATCTGCCATGGGCCCCTATATACCGCCTCCTCATGCTGCTGCCAGGTCCACAGTGTCTCATGCCATGTGCCACTTTCAGGTCTCCTCACACTGCTGGTGTGTTGAATTTTTTGACATAGGGTGCTGGCAGATTATGGGCCTCCTATAGCTGCTGCCAGGCCCCTAATCTGCCATAGGCCCCTATATACCGCCTCCTCATGCTGCTGCCAGGCCCAGAGTCTCTCATGGTTCCCTGTACGGCCTCCCATTGCTGCTGTCTCCATCGCCACACTCTGCCATGTGCCACTTTCAGGTCTCCTCACACTGCTGGTGTGTAGAATTTTTTGACATAGGGTGCTGGCAGATTACGGGCCTCCTATAGCTGCTGCCAGGCCCCTAATCTGCCATAGGCCCCTATATACCGCCTCCTCATGCTGCTGCCAGGTCCAGAGTCTCTCATGGGTCCCTGTACGGCCTCCCATTGCTGCTGTCTCCATCGCCACACTCTGCCATGTGCCACTTTCAGGTCTCCTCACACACTGCTGGTGTGTAGAATTTTTTGACATAGGGTGCTGGCAGATTACTGGCCTCCCATTGCTGCTGCCAGGCCCCTAATCTGCCATGGGCCCCTATACCGCCTCCTCATGCTGCTGCCAAGTCCAGGGTCTCTCATGGGTCCCTGTACGGCCTCCCATTGCTGCTGTCTCCATCGCCACACTCTGCCATGTGCCACTTTCAGGTCTCCTCACACTGCTGGTGTGTTGAATTTTTTGACATAGGGTGCTGGCAGATTATGGGCCTCCTATAGCTGCTGCCAGGCCCCTAATCTGCCATAGGCCCCTATATACCGCCTCCTCATGCTGCTGCCAGGTCCAGAGTCTCTCATGGGTCCCTGTACGGCCTCCCATTGCTGCTGTCTCCATCGCCACACTCTGCCATGTGCCACTTTCAGGTCTCCTCACACACTGCTGGTGTGTAGAATTTTTTGACATAGGGTGCTGGCAGATTACGGGCCTCCCATTGCTGCTGCCAGGCCCCTAATCTGCCATGGGCCCCTATACCGCCTCCTCATGCTGCTGCCAAGTCCAGAGTCTCTCATGGGTCCCTGTACGGCCTCCCATTGCTGCTGTCTCCATCGCCACACTCTGCCATGTGCCACTTTCAGGTCTCCTCACACACTGCTGGTGTGTAGAATTTTTTGACATAGGGTGCTGGCAGATTACGGGCCTCCCATTGCTGCTGCCAGGCCCCTAATCTGCCATGGGCCCCTATACCGCCTCCTCATGCTGCTGCCAAGTCCAGGGTCTCTCATGGGTCCCTGTATGGCCTCCCATTGCTGCTGTCTCCATCGCCACACTCTGCCATGTGCCACTTTCAGGTCTCCTCACACACTGCTGGTGTGTAGAATTTTTTGACATAGGGTGCTGGCAGATTACGGGCCTCCCATAGCTGCTGCCAGGCCCCTAATCTGCCATAGGCCCCTATATACCGCCTCCTCATGCTGCTGCCAGGTCCAGAGTCTCTCATGGGTCCCTGTACGGCCTCCCATTGCTGCTGTCTCCATCGCCACACTCTGCCATGTGCCACTTTCAGGTCTCCTCACACACTGCTGGTGTGTAGAATTTTTTGACATAGGGTGCTGGCAGATTACGGGCCTCCCATTGCTGCTGCCAGGCCCCTAATCTGCCATGGGCCCCTATACCGCCTTCTCATGCTGCTGCCAAGTCCAGGGTCTCTCATGGGTCCCTGTACGGCCTCCCATTGCTGCTGTCTCCATCGCCACACTCTGCCATGTGCCACTTTCAGGTCTCCTCACACTGCTGGTGTGTTGAATTTTTTGACATAGGGTGCTGGCAGATTATGGGCCTCCTATAGCTGCTGCCAGGCCCCTAATCTGCCATAGGCCCCTATATACCGCCTCCTCATGCTGCTGCCAGGTCCAGAGTCTCTCATGGGTCCCTGTACGGCCTCCCATTGCTGCTGTCTCCATCGCCACACTCTGCCATGTGCCACTTTCAGATCTCCTCACACACTGCTGGTGTGTTGAATTTTTTGACATAGGGTGCTGGCAGATTACGGGCCTCCCATTGCTGCTGCCAGGCCCCTAATCTGCCATGGGCCCCTATACCACCTCCTCATGCTGCTGCCAAGTCCAGGGTCTCTCATGGGTCCCTGTACGGCCTCCCATTGCTGCTGTCTCCATCGCCACACTCTGCCATGTGCCACTTTCAGGTCTCCTCACACTGCTGGTGTGTTGAATTTTTTGACATAGTGTGCTGGCAGATTATGGGCCTCCTATAGCTGCTGCCAGGCCCCTAATCTGCCATTGGCCCCTATATACCGCCTCCTCATGCTGCTGCCAGGTCCAGAGTCTCTCATGGTTCCCTGTACGGCCTCCCATTGCTGCTGTCTCCATCGCCACACTCTGCCATGTGCCACTTTCAGGTCTCCTCACACTGCTGGTGTGTAGAATTATTTGACATAGGGTGCTGGCAGATTACGGGCCTCCTATAGCTGCTGCCAGGCCCCTAATCTGCCATAGGCCCCTATATACCGCCTCCTCATGCTGCTGCCAGGTCCAGAGTCTCTCATGGGTCCCTGTACGGCCTCCCATTGCTGCTGTCTCCATCGCCACACTCTGCCATGTGCCACTTTCAGGTCTCCTCACACACTGCTGGTGTGTAGAATTTTTTGACATAGGGTGCTGGCAGATTACGGGCCTCCCATTGCTGCTGCCAGGCCCCTAATCTGCCATGGGCCCCTATACCGCCTCCTCATGCTGCTGCCAAGTCCAGGGTCTCTCATGGGTCCCTGTACGGCCTCCCATTGCTGCTGTCTCCATCGCCACACTCTGCCATGTGCCACTTTCAGGTCTCCTCACACACTGCTGGTGTGTAGAATTTTTTGACATAGGGTGCTGGCAGATTACGGGCCTCCCATAGCTGCTGCCAGGCCCCTAATCTGCCATAGGCCCCTATATACCGCCTCCTCATGCTGCTGCCAGGTCCAGAGTCTCTCATGGGTCCCTGTACGGCCTCCCATTGCTGCTGTCTCCATCGCCACACTCTGCCATGTGCCACTTTCAGGTCTCCTCACACTGCTGGTGTGTAGAATTTTTTGACATAGGGTGCTGGCAGATTACGGGCCTCCTATAGCTGCTGCCAGGCCCCTAATCTGCCATAGGCCCCTATATACCGCCTCCTCATGCTGCTGCCAGGTCCAGAGTCTCTCATGGGTCCCTGTACGGCCTCCCATTGCTGCTGTCTCCATCGCCACACTCTGCCATGTGCCATTTCAGGTCTCCTCACACACTGCTGGTGTGTAGAATTTTTTGACATAGGGTGCTGGCAGATTACGGGCCTCCCATTGCTGCTGCCAGGCCCCTAATCTGCCATGGGCCCCTATACCGCCTCCTCATGCTGCTGCCAAGTCCAGAGTCTCTCATGGGTCCCTGTACGGCCTCCCATTGCTGCTGTCTCCATCGCCACACTCTGCCATGTGCCACTTTCAGGTCTCCTCACACACTGCTGGTGTGTAGAATTTTTTGACATAGGGTGCTGGCAGATTACGGGCCTCCCATAGCTGCTGCCAGGCCCCTAATCTGCCATGGGCCCCTATATACCGCCTCCTCATGCTGCTGCCAGGTCCACAGTGTCTCATGCCATGTGCCACTTTCAGGTCTCCTCACACTGCTGGTGTGTTGAATTTTTTGACATAGGGTGCTGGCAGATTATGGGCCTCCTATAGCTGCTGCCAGGCCCCTAATCTGCCATAGGCCCCTATATACCGCCTCCTCATGCTGCTGCCAGGTCCAGAGTCTCTCATGGGTCCCTGTACGGCCTCCCATTGCTGCTGTCTCCATCGCCACACTCTGCCATGTGCCACTTTCAGGTCTCCTCACACACTGCTGGTGTG
Organism: Staurois parvus; assembly: GCF_062004578.1. Taxonomy (NCBI): domain Eukaryota; kingdom Metazoa; phylum Chordata; class Amphibia; order Anura; family Ranidae; genus Staurois; species Staurois parvus. Next base: position 4,750,319 of record NW_028317928.1, on the reverse strand, counting down.
TAGAATTTTTTGACATAGGGTGCTGGAAGATTACGGGCCTCCCATAGCTGCTGCCAGGCCCCTAATCTGCCATGGGCCCCTATATACCGCCTCCTCATGCTGCTGCCAGGTCCACAGTGTCTCATGCCATGTGCCACTTTCAGGTCTCCTCACACTGCTGGTGTGTTGAATTTTTTGACATAGGGTGCTGGCAGATTATGGGCCTCCTATAGCTGCTGCCAGGCCCCTAATCTGCCATAGGCCCCTATATACCGCCTCCTCATGCTGCTGCCAGGTCCAGAGTCTCTCATTCGTCCCTGTACGGCCTCCCATTGCTGCTGTCTCCATCGCCACACTCTGCCATGTGCCACTTTCAGGTCTCCTCACACACTGCTGGTGTGTAGAATTTTTTGACATAGGGTGCTGGCAGATTACGGGCCTCCCATAGCTGCTGCCAGGCCCCTAATCTGCCATGGGCCCCTATATACCGCCTCCTCATGCTGCTGCCAGGTCCACAGTGTCTCATGCCATGTGCCACTTTCAGGTCTCCACACACTGCTGGTGTGTTGAATTTTTTGACATAGGGTGCTGGCAGATTATGGGCCTCCTATAGCTGCTGCCAGGCCCCTAATCTGCCATAGGCCCCTATATACCGCCTCCTCATGCTGCTGCCAGGTCCAGAGTCTCTCATGGGTCCCTGTACGGCCTCCCATTGCTGCTGTCTCCATCGCCACACTCTGCCATGTGCCACTTTCAGGTCTCCTCACACACTGCTGGTGTGTAGAATTTTTTGACATAGGGTGCTGGCAGATTACGGGCCTCCCATTGCTGCTGCCAGGCCCCTAATCTGCCATGGGCCCCTATACCGCCTCCTCATGCTGCTGCCAAGTCCAGGGTCTCTCATGGGTCCCTGTACGGCCTCCCATTGCTGCTGTCTCCATCGCCACACTCTGCCATGTGCCACTTTCAGGTCTCCTCACACACTGCTGGTGTGTAGAATTTTTTGACATAGGGTGCTGGCAGATTACGGGCCTCCCATTGCTGCTGCCAGGCCCCTAATCTGCCATGGGCCCCTATACCGCCTCCTCATGCTGCTGCCAAGTCCAGGGTCTCTCATGGGTCCCTGTATGGCCTCCCATTGCTGCTGTCTCCATCGCCACACTCTGCCATGTGCCACTTTCAGGTCTCCTCACACACTGCTGGTGTGTAGAATTTTTTGACATAGGGTGCTGGCAGATTGCGGGCCTCCCATAGCTGCTGCCAGGCCCCTAATCTGCCATAGGCCCCTATATACCGCCTCCTCATGCTGCTGCCAGGTCCAGAGTCTCTCATGGGTCCCTGTACGGCCTCCCATTGCTGCTGTCTCCATCGCCACACTCTGCCATGTGCCACTTTCAGGTCTCCTCACACACTGCTGGTGTGTAGAATTTTTTGACATAGGGTGCTGGCAGATTACGGGCCTCCCATTGCTGCTGCCAGGCCCCTAATCTGCCATGGGCCCCTATACCGCCTTCTCATGCTGCTGCCAAGTCCAGGGTCTCTCATGGGTCCCTGTACGGCCTCCCATTGCTGCTGTCTCCATCGCCACACTCTGCCATGTGCCACTTTCAGGTCTCCTCACACTGCTGGTGTGTTGAATTTTTTGACATAGGGTGCTGGCAGATTATGGGCCTCCTATAGCTGCTGCCAGGCCCCTAATCTGCCATAGGCCCCTATATACCGCCTCCTCATGCTGCTGCCAGGTCCAGAGTCTCTCATGGGTCCCTGTACGGCCTCCCATTGCTGCTGTCTCCATCGCCACACTCTGCCATGTGCCACTTTCAGATCTCCTCACACACTGCTGGTGTGTTGAATTTTTTGACATAGGGTGCTGGCAGATTACGGGCCTCCCATTGCTGCTGCCAGGCCCCTAATCTGCCATGGGCCCCTATACCACCTCCTCATGCTGCTGCCAAGTCCAGGGTCTCTCATGGGTCCCTGTACGGCCTCCCATTGCTGCTGTCTCCATCGCCACACTCTGCCATGTGCCACTTTCAGGTCTCCTCACACTGCTGGTGTGTTGAATTTTTTGACATAGTGTGCTGGCAGATTATGGGCCTCCTATAGCTGCTGCCAGGCCCCTAATCTGCCATTGGCCCCTATATACCGCCTCCTCATGCTGCTGCCAGGTCCAGAGTCTCTCATGGTTCCCTGTACGGCCTCCCATTGCTGCTGTCTCCATCGCCACACTCTGCCATGTGCCACTTTCAGGTCTCCTCACACTGCTGGTGTGTAGAATTATTTGACATAGGGTGCTGGCAGATTACGGGCCTCCTATAGCTGCTGCCAGGCCCCTAATCTGCCATAGGCCCCTATATACCGCCTCCTCATGCTGCTGCCAGGTCCAGAGTCTCTCATGGGTCCCTGTACGGCCTCCCATTGCTGCTGTCTCCATCGCCACACTCTGCCATGTGCCACTTTCAGGTCTCCTCACACACTGCTGGTGTGTAGAATTTTTTGACATAGGGTGCTGGCAGATTACGGGCCTCCCATTGCTGCTGCCAGGCCCCTAATCTGCCATGGGCCCCTATACCGCCTCCTCATGCTGCTGCCAAGTCCAGGGTCTCTCATGGGTCCCTGTACGGCCTCCCATTGCTGCTGTCTCCATCGCCACACTCTGCCATGTGCCACTTTCAGGTCTCCTCACACACTGCTGGTGTGTAGAATTTTTTGACATAGGGTGCTGGCAGATTACGGGCCTCCCATAGCTGCTGCCAGGCCCCTAATCTGCCATAGGCCCCTATATACCGCCTCCTCATGCTGCTGGAAGGTCCAGAGTCTCTCATGGGTCCCTGTACGGCCTCCCATTGCTGCTGTCTCCATCGCCACACTCTGCCATGTGCCACTTTCAGCTCTCCTCACACTGCTGGTGTGTAGAATTTTTTGACATAGGGTGCTGGCAGATTACGGGCCTCCTATAGCTGCTGCCAGGCCCCTAATCTGCCATAGGCCCCTATATACCGCCTCCTCATGCTGCTGCCAGGTCCAGAGTCTCTCATGGGTCCCTGTACGGCCTCCCATTGCTGCTGTCTCCATCGCCACACTCTGCCATGTGCCATTTCAGGTCTCCTCACACACTGCTGGTGTGTAGAATTTTTTGACATAGGGTGCTGGCAGATTACGGGCCTCCCATTGCTGCTGCCAGGCCCCTAATCTGCCATGGGCCCCTATACCGCCTCCTCATGCTGCTGCCAAGTCCAGAGTCTCTCATGGGTCCCTGTACGGCCTCCCATTGCTGCTGTCTCCATCGCCACACTCTGCCATGTGCCACTTTCAGGTCTCCTCACACACTGCTGGTGTGTAGAATTTTTTGACATAGGGTGCTGGCAGATTACGGGCCTCCCATAGCTGCTGCCAGGCCCCTAATCTGCCATGGGCCCCTATATACCGCCTCCTCATGCTGCTGCCAGGTCCACAGTGTCTCATGCCATGTGCCACTTTCAGGTCTCCTCACACTGCTGGTGTGTTGAATTTTTTGACATAGGGTGCTGGCAGATTATGGGCCTCCTATAGCTGCTGCCAGGCCCCTAATCTGCCATAGGCCCCTATATACCGCCTCCTCATGCTGCTGCCAGGTCCAGAGTCTCTCATGGGTCCCTGTACGGCCTCCCATTGCTGCTGTCTCCATCGCCACACTCTGCCATGTGCCACTTTCAGGTCTCCTCACACACTGCTGGTGTGTAGAATTTTTTGACATAGGGTGCTGGCAGATTACGGGCCTCCCATAGCTGCTGCCAGGCCCCTAATCTGCCATGGGCCCCTATATACCGCCTCCTCATGCTGCTGCCAGGTCCACAGTGTCTCATGCCATGTGCCACTTTCAGGTCTCCTCACAATGCTGGTGTGTTGAATTTTTTGACATAGGGTGCTGGCAGATTATGGGCCTCCTATAGCTGCTGCCAGGCCCCTAATCTGCCATAGGCCCCTATATACCGCCTCCTCATGCTGCTGCCAGGTCCAGAGTCTCTCATTCGTCCCTGTACGGCCTCCCATTGCTGCTGTCTCCATCGCCACACTCTGCCATGTGCCACTTTCAGGTCTCCTCACACACTGCTGGTGTGTAGAATTTTTTGACATAGGGTGCTGGCAGATTACGGGCCTCCCATAGCTGCTGCCAGGCCCCTAATCTGCCATGGGCCCCTATATACCGCCTCCTCATGCTGCTGCCAGGTCCACAGTGTCTCATGCCATGTGCCACTTTCAGGTCTCCACACACTGCTGGTGTGTTGAATTTTTTGACATAGGGTGCTGGCAGATTATGGGCCTCCTATAGCTGCTGCCAGGCCCCTAATCTGCCATAGGCCCCTATATACCGCCTCCTCATGCTGCTGCCAGGTCCAGAGTCTCTCATGGGTCCCTGTACGGCCTTCCATTGCTGCTGTCTCCATCGCCACACTCTGCCATGTGCCACTTTCAGGTCTCCTCACACTGCTGGTGTGTAGAATTTTTTTGACATAGGGTGCTGGCAGATTACGGGCCTCCCATTGCTGCTGCCAGGCACGTAATCTGCCATGGGCCCCCGTACCGACTCCTCATGCTGTGACGTTGCAACAAGGTGGAATTCAACCCTAGATATGTTAGACCGCCTTTACGAACAGCGAAAGGCCATCACAGATTTCCTGATGTTAAAAGCGGATAAAGGTACTCCCTGTGTAACTTAGATGTCAGCCATTGGCAGCTCATGCGTGACACCTGCGCTTGCTCAGGCCCTTTGAGGAGGCCACGCTATTCGTGAGTCGGCAGGACTATGGGATGAACGACGTCATTCCTCTGTTGCACGTCCTGGAACAAATGCTGTTAACAATGGCTGGTCAGGGTGCGGTAGACGTGGCGCACAGATCTCAACGCCACATGACCCCTGTGGGGGCAGGACAGGAAGAAGAGGAGGAGGTAGAGGAGGACATTAGTGCTCAGGAATTATTGAGTGAAATGGGTGGTTTTTCCACTCAGCGGACAGGAGTGGAGGAGCAGGAGCATCTGGTAGAGGAGGAGGAGGAGGAGGAGACAGAGGACCCAGACGCACCGTGGCAGTATGCTGTGGAGATGGAGGCAGGGAGTCCCTCGCATTCCTTGGCACAAATGGCCCATAGCATGCTCGGTTGCTTGCGTAGCGACAGCCGAATAATAACCATCAGACAGAGGGATGACTTTTGGCTGTCCACCTTGTTGGACCCTCGTTACCGTTCAAAAATGGTGGCCTTTTTCACACCTGCTGAGAGGGAGGCCAAAATAACGTACTATAAAAACCACCTATGTAGTCAGCTGGTCTCTGCCTGTCTGCGCCAACGTCCATCCTCAGACACTGTGGGCCCTGTGCGCTCGCGTTCCGCTGCCATGGCAGCAGGGGAGGGGTGGGGTGGTAGGAGCAGTGGCAGCTCCACCAGCAGCGGCTGCCTCAGTCTGCAGTCGATGATGAGTAGCTTTCTTCACCAGCGCAGTGAGGAAACTACTAACCAGCCGCAGCAGCAGCAGCATCAGGTGGACCTGGAGCAGGACCTCAAACAACAGGCTTAGGCCTACTTGGACAGCACCCTGCCAACCGAGGTAGACAATCCCCTTGACTACTGGGCAACGAAACTTGACCTTTGGCCCCAACTAGCTGAATTTGCCCTTGAAAGGCTGTCATGCCCGGCCAGTAGCGTGGCATCGAAGCGCGTGTTTAGTGCGGCAGGAGGTATTGCAACTCCGCGGAGGACACGACTGTCCACCCAAAGTGTGGAGAGACTGACGTTTGTGAAAATGAATCAGGCGTGGATTAGTCTGGATTTCAAACCACCAGTTCCTGACACAACTGACTAAATCCGCCATGAATCATGCCCCAAACATGTGCCACTTTCAGGTCTCCTCACACTGCTGGTGTGTTACATTTTTTGTCATAGGGTGCTGGCAGATTACGGGCCTCCCATAGCTGCGGCCAGGCCCCTAATCTGCCATGGGCCCCTATACCGCCTCCTCATGCTGCTGCCAAGTCCAGAGTCTCTCATGGGTCCCTGTACAGCCTCCCATTGCTGCTGTCTCCATCGCCACACTCTGCCATGTGCCACTTTCAGGTCTCCTCACACTGCTGGTGTATTCCATTTTTTGTCATAGGGTGCTGGCAGATTACGGGCCTCCCATAGCTGCTGCCAGGCCCCTAATCTGCCATGGGCCCCTATACCGCCTCCTCATGCTGCTGCCAGGTCCAGAGTCTCTCATGGGTCCCTGTACGGCCTCCCATTGCTGCTGTCTCCATCGCCACACTCTGCCATGTGCCACTTTCAGGTCTCCTCACACTGCTGGTGGGTTCCATTTTTTGTCATAGGGTGCTGGCAGATTACGGGCCTCCCATAGCTGCTGCCAGGCCCCTAATCTGCCATGGGCCCCCGTACCGACTCCTCATGCTGCTGCCAGGCCCGTAATCTGTCATGGGCCCCTGTTGTCGCTTGTTGGCATATTTTGCTCGTTCAGATGCTCCTTCTCCTGCTACTCCTCTTCACGGATTCCGTCAGCAGTCTTTCTTGGAATCCGTTTCCAAGAGACAACAGTTTGCGAGCACGCACCAGACGGTGCAGAAGCTGAACGTCCTCCTGTCCAAGTTGCTGCTGCCAGGCTCGTAATCTGTCATGCGCCCCTGTACCGCCTCCTCATGCTGCTGCCAGGTCCAGAGTGTGTCATGGGCCCCCGTACCGACTCCTCATGCTGCTGCCAGGCCCGTAATCTGTCATGGGCCCCTGTACCGCCTCCCCATGCTGCTGCCAGGTCCAGAGTGTGTCATGGGTCCCTGTACGGCCTCCCATTGCTGCTGCCAGGCCCGTAATCTGCCATGGGCCCCCGTACCGACTCCTCATGCTGCTGCCAGGCCCGTAATCTGCCATGGGCCCCTGTACCGCCTCCTCATGCTGCTGCCAGGTCCCGAGTGTGTCATGGGTCCCTGTACGGCCTCCCATTGCTGCTGTCTCTATCGCCACACTCTGCCATGTGCCACTTTCAGGTCTCCTCACACTGCTGGTGGTTTCCATTTTTGTCATAGGGTGCTGTATGGCCTCCCATTGCTGCTGCCTCCACCGCCACACTGTGGCTCCACACTCTGGTTTTGGCCCCGTGACTGCCCAAATGAGTGAAGTGTGCGGTGATTCTAAGATCGACGGCACTCATCTGCATGTCATACTGACTGACAGTATTATTTCTCTTCCCCAGCAGACTCCAAGGGCATTTAAATTAAAGGTACAGTGTTCAGCACTAATATTAAGTCTCTCTGAAGCCTAGAAACACCCTTTTTTAAGTTAAATTCACAGTGAATATATTCGACTCGAATCGAAATTTTTCCACGAATTCGCCGAATCAGTCGAATCGAATTTTTGAATACTTCGCTCATCTCTAACAGTAATGTATATCCCAGCTCCCCAGTACTCCATTATAGTGATGACATGTATACAGTAATGTACATCCCAGCTCCCCTGTACTCCATTATAGTGATGTGACATGTATACAGTAATGTATATCCCAGCTCCCCTGTACTCCATTATAGTGATGTGACATGTATACAGTAATGTATATCCCAGCTCCCCTGTACTCCATTATAATGATGTGACATGTATACAGTAATGTATATCCCAGCTCCCCTGTACTCCATTATAGTGATATGACATGTATACTGTAATGTATATCCCAGCTCCCCTGTACTCCATTATAGTGATGTGACATGTATACAGTAATGTATATCCCAGCTCCCCTGTACTCCATTATAGTGATATGAAATGCATACAGTAATCATAGTAATGTATATCCCAGCTCCCCTGTACTCCATTATAGTGATGTGACATGTATACAGTATGTATATCCCAGCTCCCCTGTACTCAATTATAGTGATATGACATGTATACAGTAATGTATATCCCAACTCCCCTGTACTCCATTATAGTGATGTGACATGTATACAGTAATGTATATCCCAGCTCCCCTGTACTCCATTATAATGATATGACATGTATACAGTAATCATAGTAATGTATATCCCAGCTCCCCTGTACTCCATTATAGTGATGTGACATGTATACAGTATGTATATCCCAGCTCCCCTGTACTCAATTATAGTGATATGACATGTATACAGTAATGTATATCCCAACTCCCCTGTACTCCATTATAGTGATGTGACATGTATACAGTAATCATAGTAATGTATATCCCAGCTCCCCTGTACTCCATTATAGTGATTGGACATGTTGTATACAGTACTTACTGTCCCCCCGAGTCTCCTGCGGTGGTGGAGAGCGGACCTCTCCTGCATCTGTCCCCTCGACGGCGTTGCCGCAGAAGCCGAAAACCAGAAGTTGTAAACCGGAACTCGGCTTCACAATGAGGTTTGGAGCACAGGTGCAGTCGCTCCATGCTTCATCTGTGCTCACCGTTCGCAGCTGCTCGCCACAGAGGAATTTCTCCTCGCATTTGGCGAGCGGTCGAGCGGCTTTTTCAAGCCCTGGGTTAACAGATGGGGTATTGGAGGTTCAGTCAAGCCAGTCCTCATTGGTTGAAGCAGTGGGATGGAAGGCAGTGCAGCTGTAGTATTCCTGCATTAATAATCCTTTACTCCATTATAGTGATGTGACATGTATACAGTAATGTATATCCCAGCTCCCCTGTACTCCATTATAGTGATGTGACATGTATACAGTAATGTATATCCCAGCTCCCCTGTACTCCATTATAGTGATGTGACATGTATACAGTAATGTATATCCCCCCTCCCCTGTACTCCATTATAGTGATGTGACATGTATACAGTAATGTATATCCCAGCTCCCCTGTACTCCATTATAGTGATGTGACATGTAACAGTAATGTATATCCCAGCTCCCCTGTACTCCATTATAGTGATGACATGTATACAGTAATGTATATCCCAGCTCCCCTGTACTCCATTATAGTGATGTGACATATATACAGTAATGTATATCCCAGCTCCCCTGTACTCCATTATAGTGATGTGACATGTATACAGTAATGTATATCCCAGCTCCCCTGTAGTCCATTATAGTGATGTGACATGTATACAGTAATGTATATCCCAGCTCCCCTGTACTCCATTATAGTGATGTGACATGTATACAGTAATGTATATCCCAGCTCCCCTGTACTCCATTATAGTGATGTGACATGTATACAGTAATGTATATCCCAGCTCCCCTGTACTCGATTATAGTGATGTGACATGTATACAGTAATGTATATCCCAGCTCCCCTGTACTCTATTATAGTGATGACATGTATACAGTAATGTATATCCCAGCTCCCCTGTACTCCATTATAGTGATGTGATATGTATACAGTAATGTATATCCCAGCTCCCCTGTACTCCATTATAGTGATGTGATATGTATACAGTAATGTATATCCCAACTCCCCTGTACTCCATTATAGTGATGTGACATGTATACAGTATGTATATCCCAGCTCCCCTGTACTCCATTATAGTGATATGACATGTATACTGTAATGTATATCCCAGCTCCCCTGTACTCCATTATAGTGATGTGACATGTATACAGTAATGTATATCCCAGCTCCCCTGTACTCCATTATAGTGATGTGACATGCATACAGTAATCATAGTAATGTATATCCCAGCTCCCCTGTACTCCATTATAGTGATGTGACATGTATACAGTATGTATATCCCAGCTCCCCTGTACTCAATTATAGTGATATGACATGTATACAGTAATGTATATCCCAACTCCCCTGTACTCCATTATAGTGATGTGACATGTATACAGTAATGTATATCCCAGCTCCTTTGTACTCCATTATAATGATATGACATGTATACAGTAATCATAGTAATGTATATCCCAGCTCCCCTGTACTCCATTATAGTGATTGGACATGTTGTATACAGTACTTACTGTCCCCCCGAGTCTCCTGCGGTGGTGGAGAGCGGACCTCTCCTGCATCTGTCCCCTCGACGGCGTTGCCGCAGAAGCCGAAAACCAGAAGTTGTAAACCGGAACTCAGCTTCACAATGAGGTTTGGAGCACAGGTGCAGTCGCTCCATGCTTCATGTGTGCTCACCGTTCGCAGCTGCTCGCCACAGAGGAATTTCTCCTCGCATTTGGCGAGCGGTCGAGCGGCTTTTTCAAGCCCTGGGTTAACAGATGGGGTATTGGAGGTTCAGTCAAGCCAGTCCTCATTGGTTGAAGCAGTGGGATGGAAGGCAGTGCAGCTGTAGTAATCCTGCATTAATAATCCTTTATCCCTTTGGACACGACACAGTGCTCTGAAACTCCTTCAGAGCCCATGTGCCAGTGGACAAAAAGAGCGAATATCTCCTAAGCGGTGCATGTTTAGGAGATATTCATTTTACCTACAGGTAAGCTTTATTGTAAGCTTACCTGGAGGTAAAAGATACAAAAGTGGGTTCACTTCCAGACATCCCTGGTTTCTGGGGACCGGGCCAAGTATGGTTAGCATGTCCACCTGGAAGTACTAGGGTCTTTGGTTCGAATCCCAGCCACGACACCACCTGCCTGGAGTTTGCATGTTCTCCCTGTGCCTGCATGGGTTTCCTCCGGGTACTCCGGTTTCCTCCCACACTCCAAAGACATGTAGGTAAGTTGATTGGATCCTGTCTAAATTGTCCATAGTATGTGTATGTATGAATGTGAGTTAGGGACCTTAGATTGTACACCCCTTGAGGGTTAGGGACTGATGTGAATGTACTATATATATATATATATGTAAAGCACTGCGTAAATTGACGACGCTATATAAGTACCTAAAATAAATAAATAATAAATAACTCCCTTGACTCTGGAGTGGATTCAAATATGGTGGGTTAATGGTAGGAGAATAGGAGAATGGTAGGGTTAATGGTAGGAGAATGGTAGAATTAATGGTAGGAGAGTAGATGGGGTACTGGAGGTTCAGTCATGCCTGTCCCCATTGGTTGAAGCAGTGGGATGGAAGGCAGTGCAGCTGTAGTAATCCTGCATTAGTAATCCTTTATCCCTTCTCATGCTGGGCTGGTCTGGGGTTGGGGACACTGGAACATTTGTCTTGAGTGATGTCTGTTGAGGCTGACTCTGTCCGTACTGACAGAAGTATGACTGCCGACCTGAGCACAGCCACTTCCGGAGAAAGAATTGGAGACACATTTTATCCAGAGACAACAACCTGAAAGTGGGATCGGTCTCCAGAAACCAGGGATATATGGTCATTTTATTTTAGGTCAAACTGACTAAACACTTAAGCCCCGTACACACGATGAGAATATTGGACGAATTATCATCTGTTTTTTTTTGCATGCTAGTCTCATATCGAGCATATAGAGCTGAACTAAAGTGTCAGGGCCGGATTTATATCTCAGGAGCCTTTAGGCAGAGAATTCAGATGAGCCCCCCCCCCCCCCCAATAAAAAAAAGAAAGATATAATTTTTCTTCATAAAATATTTGTATATGTGTGAAGGAGAATGCTGCGGACTTTGATGTAAAGGGGAACTGTGATGTAAGGAGGTCTCTGGTCACCAGAGCCTTCCTTACATAAGAGTCCCCAGAGATCCTCTCATCATAGCTCCCAACTTGTGAACTTCAGAAGGAGGGACACCTGAGAATGGAAGTGTCCTGTAGTGTGCCTAATGCACTGTGACAAAATGGGTGTGGCCAAATGCTTGGCAGTGGGAGGGGCTTAAGGGGAGTGGATAAACAAAACCCAGGCTTTCTTGTACCTAAAAAATATGCTTTGATTGCTGTGCCACAGCAAGAGACTCGCAGACACAACCCCAAGGTCCAGGATTGTGTTATGTACAGAGTGCAGGGTTCAGGATTGTGTTATGTACAGAGTGCAGGGTCCAGGATTGTGTTATGTACAGAGTGCAGGGTTCGGGAATGTGTAATGTACAGAGTGCAGGGTTCAGGAATGTGTTGTGTATAGAATGCATGGTTCATCGAATGTGTTATGTACAGAGTACAGGTATCAGAAATGTGTTATGTATAGAGTGCAGGGTCAAGGAATGTGTTATGTACAGAGTGCAGGGTTCAGGAATGTTTTATGTACAGAGTGTAGGGTTCAGGAATGTGTTGTGTACAGAATGCATGGTTCATTGAATGTGTTATGTACTGAGTGCATGGTTCGGGAATGTGTTATGTACAGAGTGCAGGTTCAGGAATGTTTTATATACAGAGTGCAGGGTTCATCGAATGTGTTATGTACCGAGTGTAGGGTTCAGGAATGTGTTATGTACAGAATGCATGGTACATCGAATGTGTTATGTGCAGAGTGCAGGTTCAGGAAGGTGTTATATACAGAGTGCAGGGTCCAGAAACGTTTTATGTACAGAGTGCAAGGTCCAGGATTGTGTTATGTACAGAGTGCTGGGTCCAGGAATGTGTTATGTACAAAGTGCAGGGTTCAGGAATGTTTTATATAAAGAGTGCCGGGTTCAGGGATGTGTTATGTACAGAGTGTAGAATTCAGGAATGTGTTATGTACAGAGTGCAGGGTTCAGGAATATGTTGTGTATAGAATGCATGGTTCATCGAATGTGTTATGTGCAGAGTGCATGGTTCAGGAATGTGTTATGTACAGAGTGCAGGGTTCAGGAATGTGTTATGTACAGAGTGCAGGGTTCAGGAATGTGTTATGTACAGAGTGCAGGGTTCAGGAATGTTTTATGTACAGAGTGCAGGGTTCAGGAATGTGTTATGTACAGAGTGTAGGGTTCAGGAATGTGTTATGTACAGAGTGCAGGGTTCAGGAATGTGTTATGTACAAAGTGCAGGGTCCAGGAATGTGTTATGTACAAAGTGCAGGGTCCAGGAATGTGTTATGTACAGAGTGTAGGGTTCAGGAATGTGTTATGTACAGAGTGCAGGGTTCAGGAATGTTTTATGTACAGAGTGTAGGGTTCAGGAATGTGTTATGTACAGAGTGCAGGGTTCAGGAATGTTTTCTGTAGAGAATGCATGGTTCATTGAATGTGTTATGTACTGAGTGCATGGTTCGGGAATGTGTTATGTACAGAGTGCAGGGTCCAGGAATATGTTATGCATAGAGTGCAGGGTTCAGGAATGTTTTATATACAGAGTGCAGGGTTCATCGAATGTGTTATGTACAGAGTGTAGGGTTCAGGAATGTGTTATGTACAGAGTGCATGGTTCAGGAAAGTGTTGTGTACAGAATGCATGGTTCATCGAATGTGTTATGTGCAGAGTGCAGGTTCAGGAATGTGTTATGTACAGAGTGCAGGGTTCAGAAATGTGTTATGTACAAAGTGTAGGGTCCAGGAATGTGTTATGTACAGAGTGCAGGGTCCAGGAATGTGTTATGTACAGAGTGCAGGGTTCAGGAATGTGTTATGTACAGAGTGCAGGGTTCAGGAATGTGTTATGTACAGAGTGCAGGGTTCAGGAATGTGTTATGTATAGAGTGCAGGGTTCAGGAATGTGTTATGTACAGAGTGCAGGGTTCAGGAATGTGTTATGTACAGAGTGCAGGGTTCAGGAATGTGTTATGTATAGAGTGCAGGGTTCAGGAATGTGTTATGTACAGAGTGCAGGGTTCAGGAATGTGTTATGTACAGAGTGCAGGGTTCAGAAATGTGTTATGTACAGAGTGCAGGGTTCAGAAATGTGTTATGTACAAAGTGCAGGGTCCAGGAATGTGTTATGTACAGAGTGCAGGGTCCAGGAATGTGTTATGTACAGAGTGCAGGGTTCAGGAATGTGTTATGTACAGAGTGCAGGGTCCAGGAATGTGTTATGTACAGAGTGCAGGGTTCAGGAATGTGTTATGTACAAAGTGCAGGGTCCAGGAATGTGTTATGTACAAAGTGCAGGGTCCAGGAATGTGTTATGTACAGAGTGCAGGGTTCAGGAATGTTTTATGTACAGAGTGTAGGGTTCAGGAATGTGTTATGTACAGAGTGCAGGGTTCAGGAATGTTTTGTGTAGAGAATGCATGGTTCATTGAATGTGTTATGTACTGAGTGCATGGTTCGGGAATGTGTTATGTGCAGAGTGCAGGGTCCAGGAATATGTTATGTATAGAGTGCAGGGTTCAGGAATGTTTTATATACAGAGTGCAGGGTTCATCGAATGTGTTATGTACAGAGTGTAGGGTTCAGGAATGTGTTATGTACAGAGTGCATGGTTCAGGAAAGTGTTGTGTACAGAATGCTTGGTTCATCGAATGTGTTATGTGCAGAGTGCAGGTTCAGGAATGTGTTATGTACAGAGTGCAGGGTTCAGAAATGTGTTATGTACAAAGTGCAGGGTCCAGGAATGTGTTATGTACAGAGTGCAGGGTCCAGGAATGTGTTATGTACAGAGTGCAGGGTTCAGGAATGTGTTATGTACAGAGTGCAGGGTTCAGGAATGTGTTATGTATAGAGTGCAGGGTTCAGGAATGTGATATGTACAGAGTGCAGGGTTCAGAAATGTGTTATGTGCAGAGTGCATGGTTCGGGAATGTGTTATGTACAGAGTGCAGAGTTCAGGAATTTGTTATGTACAGAGTGAAGGGTTCAGGATTGTGTTATGTACAGAGTGCAGGGTTCAGGAATGTGTTATGTACAGCATGCCAACAAAGTTTTTCCCCTAGTATGTAGTCGGACTTTTAAGGCAACACACCAAAGTAAAAATATGTCATCATTTTTATTACAAATGGTTAAAAAACATTGGATCGTCACAAAAGAACACATCGGGCTAAAAACACCATATATAAGGTGGCTGAATAGGCGATGCAAGCTTGATGTGGAAATGAATCCTCCTTTTTCAACTGATGGAGAGAAGAGGAGAAGGATGTCTGAAAAGAGCTCTCTGGGTACATTAGAGAACAATAAAAATCCACGTCCGCAATTATAGGTGTGAGAGAACTACATTCTCATACAGTACAGTACATGTGTTACATACCATCCAATTGTTCTTGGTCTTTCCAAATCACCAATAAATTAAAAACTTCTTTTTATGTCCACCAACATCACCAACCAGCATCCCAAACCAGAATTTCCACAAAGGGGAGTCGCAAAGATTCCGCACATCCAAGTCCATGTCAGGAGTCTCCCAGGAGAAATACATAAGACAAATGACTTGTAATGCTTAATGCCCAAGCTAGGCAGATATCAGGAGGACTTCTTGTACTATATAATAGCCCCATCAGAAGGGGGAGTATATGTATTTAAAATTGCACAAGCACAAACCCCAGACTCCTCAGTCTTCATAATGTATAAGAAAAAATTCCAAGGCCATGTGTAATTACCACAAGCACTCAGAGTCCAGAAGGCCCAAAGTCAGAGTCGTAATGTCCTAAGAGTCTTACCAGCATTAAAAGCCCGGCATTTACAGGTCATCAGATATACCACACCTTCTATGTTACAGTCCGCACAGAATTTTGGGAGGAAAGTCTCTCCATTGGGTAGGGTCAATAGTTTGTCTGAATTAATCCAGGGTGATAAATTACATTGGTTACATTTAAGCATTCCTGTAAGACAGGTTTTTAAATGTGATGGGCAGGGAATGTAACGACTCTTACCTAGTTTATCACGTAAAGATGTAAATTTCCTGAACACTATTTCTGGGTAGTTGCCAATATATTTCTTCAAAGTGGGATCTTCTAGCCTGGACACATCGAAAGAGTAGATCAAGGGGTCCTTCCCATATGAGAAAGATATCATCTATGAAACGATACCACATCGTAATGTGGCTTGTCAGTGACCCCAATTCCTCATTGGTCAAAGAGGTACAGATTGATGTAGGATGGGGCACAACATGTTCCCATCGCTATGCCCTGTACCTGGAGGAAGTGGAAACCCTCAAAATTGAAAATATTGTGGGTCAAATTGTTTTCCAACACCAAAACAATGAATTAATTGAGATTGTAATTTTGTCTACATGACTGAGAAAGTATATGTTTAATGATCAGTAAACCTTTGTCATGGGAGATAGAACTGTACAACGCCTCAACATGGATTGCTACAAGTACTGCTTAGATAGTTGGATACCATCCAGATATTGCAGTAAGTGAATGGTATCCCTAATATGTGCTAGGAGGGGTGTTGGGGGCATATGCAATAGGAGGAATGATTGGAGGGGAATATGTGCATTGAGGGGTGTTGGGGGGGATATGCGCTAGGAGGAAGGATTGGGGAGGATATGTCAAAGGACGAGTGACTGGGGGGAATGTGTGCTATGAGGGGGGATTGGGGGATATGTATTGGGGGAAATTGAAGGGAGGGGAAAGAATATGTGTTAGGAGGTGAAAAGAGGGGGTATGTGTTATTAGAAAGGTTTGGGGAATATGTGCTGGGGGGGGGATTGGGATTATATATGCTAGGAGGGGGGGATTAAATGTGATATGTGCGAGGTGGGCGGATTGGGGGAATATGTGCACGGAGGAGGGATTGGAGGTGGGTATATGTGTAAGGAGGAGGGATATATGCAAGAAGGAGGAATTAAGGAGGATATGTACAAGGAGGGTGATTGGGGGGAGGAGATTTGTACAAGGAGCAGGGATTAGTGTAGATATGTGCAATTAGGAAGGATTGGGGGAATATGTGCAAGGAGGAGGGATTAGGGGGGATATGTGCATGGAGGGGGGATATGTGCAAGGAGGGGGGATTGGGGGTATATGTGCAAGGAGGGAGGATTGGGGGAATATGTGCTAGGAGGGGGATTGGGGGGATATGAGCTTGAAGGGGGGATTGAGCAGTATGTGCTATGAGGGGAGATTGGGGAGTATGTGTTAGGAGTTGGATTAGGGGGAGGGGAAGGATGTGTGCAAGGAGGTGAAAATAGGGGGTATGTGCTAGGAGAGGGGATTGGGGAATATGTGCTGGGGAGGATTGGGTGAATATATGCTAGGAGGGCAGATTGGGGGGGGTATGTGTTAAGAGGGGGAAATGTGCTAGGAGAGGGGATTGGGGGGATATGTGTTAGGAGGGGTATTGGGGGGATATGTGCTATGAGGGGGTTTGGGGGTGATATGCGCATGAAGGGGGGATTGGGAGAATATGTACTAAGAGGGGGGATTGGGAATGGGAGTTTTTGCTAAGAGGGGGTGGGGGATTTGGGCTAAGAAGGGGAATTTGGGGGGTCTGGGTGGGGAGGGAGGATTTGTGCTGGGAAAAGTAATAAGATGGGATGCGAGAATAAGAAATTTGAGGAAAAGAAGATGTGTGCTGGGGGGGGGGGGGATTCTATTGGGTAGGGGAGATTTGTGCTGGGGAATTAGAGATTTGAGCTGGGAGGTTGGATTGAGTGCCATAGGTTTTTGTGCTTTGGCTTGCAGAGGGAATTAATGCTTAGGGGGTGAGTGTGCTGATCGGTACTGTTTGTTTTTTTGTTTTTTGAGGAGGAGAGATTTATGCTGAGACATGAATTGAGGGCATTCAGTATATCCCCTCTCCTCACATCACACAGCTGAGATCGGATTTCCTTACAGACACAGCCTCGATCTGTAGTCAGCTATACACTGTGCAGATGGATGCTGTGTCTGTAAAGGAATCTGATCTCGGCTATGTGCTGTGTGGGGTGCAGGAGAGCTGATTACCCAGACTGTATGCAGTGTAGGGAAGGGAGGGGGAGACCTGCTGAGTGCTCTGCCAGCTAATACTCTGTCCCCTTCTCTGCTGATCAATGTCTTATACCCTGCTGATTCCTGTCCTCTGCACTGCTGACCTGACAACACATTTTCTCCACCCTGCTGACCCTTGTCCTCTGTTCTGCTGACCCCCTGCACACTGTCCTCTGCTTTGATAGCCCCCTGCACACTGTCCTCTGCTCTGATAACCCCCTGCACACTGTCCTCTGCTCTGATAACCCCCTGCACACTGTCCTCTGTTCTGCTGACCCCCTGCACACTGTCCTCTGCTTTGATAGCCCCCTGCACACTGTCCTCTGCTCTGATAACCCCCTGCACACTGTCCTCTGTTCTGCTGACCCCCTGCACACTGTCCTCTGCTCTGATAACCCCCTGCACACTGTCCTACAAACTAATGACCTCTGTAGACTGCCCTATAATCTGCTCACCCTATCCTCTGCCCTGCTGGCCCCCTGTACATTGCCCTACTGACCTCACATTCTCTGCCCCCCTGAGATTTTACTGCACCCCTGCATCAGACAGTCTAGATTTGGCCCTGGTTAAAAGTCCCACTACATACAGGTGAAACTCTAAAAATTAGAATATCGTGCAAAAGTTCATTTATTTCAGTAATGCAACTTAAAAGGTAAAACTAATATATGAGATAGACTCATTACATGGAAAGCAAGATAGTTCAAGCTGTGATTTGTCATAATTGTGATGATTATGGCTTACAGCTCATGAAAACCCCAAATCCACAATCTCAGAAAATTAGTATATTACATGCAATCAATAAAACAAGGATTGTACATAGAACAAGACCTCTGAAAAGTATAAGCATGCATATGTACTCAGTACTTGGTTTGGGCCCCTTTTGCAGCAATTACTGCCTCAATGCAGCGTGGCATGGAAGCTATCAGTCTGTGGCACTGCTGAGGTGTTATGGAAGACCAGGATGCTTGAATAGCGGCCTTCAGCTCTTCTGCATTGTTCGGTCTCATGTCTCTCATCTTTCTCATGACAATGCCCGTTTCACCTGTACTAGGGGAAAAACTTTGTTTTTCCCCTAACACATTCCTGAACCCTGCACTCCATACATAACACATTCCTGGACCCTGCACTCTGTACATAACACATTCCTGAACCCTGCACTCTATACATAACACATACCTGAACCCTGCACTCTGTACATAACACATTCCTGAACCCTGCACTCTGTACATAACACATTCCTGAACCCTGCACTCTATACATAACACATTCCTGGACCCTGCACTCTGTACATAACACATTCCTGAACCCTGCACTCTATACATAACACATTCCTGGACCCTGCACTCTGTACATAACACATTCCTGAACCCTGCACTCTGTACATAACACATTCCTGAACCCTGCACTCTGTACATAACACATATCTGGACCCTGCACTCTGTACATAACACATTCCTGAACCCTGCACTCTGTACATAACACATTCCTGAACCCTGCACTCTGTACATAACACATTCCTGAACCCTACACTCTGTACATAACACATTCCTGAACCCTGCACTCTGTACATAACACATTCCTGAACCCTGCACTCTGTACATAACACATTCCTGAACCCTACACTCTGTACATAACACATTCCTGAACCCTGCACTCTATACATAACACCTTCCTGGACCCTGCACTCTGTACATAACACATTCCTGAACCCTGCACTCTGTACATAACACATTCCTGAACCCTGCACTCTGTACATAACACATTCCTGAACCCTGCATACTATACATAACACATTCCTGAACCCTGCACTCTGTACATAACACATTCCTGAACCCTGCACTCTGTACATAACACATTCCTTGACCTCGCACTCTGTACACAATGCACTATTGAATCCTTCCCCACTTTATGTAACATTCCACATTTTGAGAAAATCCATTTGTAATGGAAGCTTTTTATTTATTGTTTGAAATGATTGTGCCAGGGTTTGTGTCCGTGAGACTCTTGCTTGTGGCACAGCAATCAAAGCATATTTTATAGGTACAAGAAAGCCCTGGTTTTGTTTAACCACTCCCCTTAAGCCCCTCCCACTTTTAAGTATTTGGCCACACCCATTGTGTCATTGTGCATTAGACATGCTGCAGGACACTTCCACCCTCAACTGTCCCTCATTCTGAAGTTCAAAAGTTGGAATCTATGGTGAGAGGATCTCTGGAGACTCATGTAAGGAAGGCTCTGGTGACCAGAGACCTCCTTACATCACAGTTCCCCTTTACATCAAAGTCCACAGCTTTCTCCTTCACACATATACAAATGTTTTACGAAGAAAAAAAGTAGTTCTTACTGTCTTTTTTTTGTTTGGGGGAGGGGGCTCTTCTGAGTTCTCTGCCTATAGGCTCCTGAGATGTAAATCCAGCCCTGACACTTTAGTTCAGCTCTGCAGGGACTACATCTTCAGCAGTACTGGAGTATCTCATGACCATGCCCTGTCTACCTCGGGCCCCTCCTACACTGACATTCAAGGTTCAAAAATATTTATTGAGGGATGAATATGCCATTGCAACAGAATAGTTGTCAAGAACAATGCACAAGAAGAAAGTAGAGCCAGATGTGGGTCCCTCAACAAGGGATCAGCATTTAGAGTCCAAGAAGGAACTAAAGAACAATGGCAGCCACAATGGTTGAAACCCAGTGAAACACAAGGTATAAAATACCCGACACTTTCAGGGTCCATGGTGCATGTACCATAGACTAAGTGACCATAGCTTTAGTAATAGGAGTATAAAAAGTTGGTGTCTTCCAAGGCCTAGCAATTGTCTGTTTTGTGACTACCGTGGCATAAAAGAGGTAACAAGATTGGTTCCTGGTCAGCTCCAAAGGTGCAATATTCAACATTTTGTGACTATCGTGGCACAAAAGAGCAGACAAGATTGGTTCTTGAGAAAAGAAAAATGGGACGATCATCAGGTGGTAGGAAGTGCCATGTCCCTATTAATTGATAATGGAGAAAAGAATATTGAGTGGACTTTTTAGGAACAAAGTACACCAAAAGATTGGTTCTTGGTCAGCTCCAAAGGTGCAACATTCAACATTTTGTGGCTATCGTGGCATAAAAGAGGAGACTAGATTGGTTCTTGGTCAGCTCCAAAGGTGCAACATTCAGATGTGCAATCTGTAGATCGGCTTTAATGGGTCTACCAAACAGGTGTGGAAAAATAGTACGCTGGCATTTAAATGGGCACTCACCCATGACATCACCAGAGAAAAGACTTTCCTAAAAGAGGAGCTAACACCCTGTTATAACTTTCCCCTTACCATGCTATATTGAGAACAGAGCCATCTAGTGGTGGGCAGTCTAACAGCACCTGACAACATAGGAATAAGTCCCCAGTCACACTGGGTGCGACTTGGCATGCGATTTGCATGCCATGAGACTTGCCAAGTTGCACCCTATTGTCCGCAATCAGAGCAGTCATATAGTTGCGGTTCCAACTTGGTTGGAGCCGCACCAATTTCTAAAGTAGTGCATGCACTACTTTTGGTGTGATTTGCATATACATCTGTGTCAGATATCTTGCAAATCACACCTCAAATCACAATGACACCTCAACTCTGAATTTATGCGACTTATAGTGAAGTTGCATGATTTCAAAGTCGGGATCAGTGTGACCGGGGGGGAGGGGGGGGAGGGGGGGAGGGGTAACTCAACTCACTTTGCAGACATGTCAGAATGGCAGCATTTGGCCATATTTGTACAGTGAAAGCTTTATACGTAGTGTGCTGCTGTGTTTCATGGACAGAGAACGATGGTAATTTTAAAATAGAGGGAGTTTCCTACTATACAGCTAATCTTATACGGGAATAACAATTTTAGTATTGCTGCCATGAATTCCAGTGAGCATTGCTGATGGCGGTTTGCTGGATGGAAAATGTTCTATAAATGTTATTAAAGAGAAAGTAAAAGTATAAAGAGTAAGTGCCGACTGATCCATTCTGTATGCTTTTATCTTGATTGGATAAAGTGGAGGATCTCTCCGGATCAGTGGGGCTGCTGAATCCAACTGAGAGCTGATAAGTGCGCTAAGGACATGATTTCCCCCCAACTAATGTGGGTTCTTGATATAAAAATGATTAAAAAAAAGAAAAAAACTCAGTGTATGCTCCATCTTTATTATTTATAAGACATCTGTTGTGCAATTAGCTCAATGACATTCCACATCAGATGATTTACAATTCACGTTTCAACATGTTTTCTGTATTTTACACATGATTGTGGGCACAAGACCAGCGGCCGCTTTAGCCAACCCTGCTAAAAGTCGTTTTTCCCCTTCAACATCCCCTTCATCTTCACCATCTTTCTTTTCTTCATTGGCATCTCTCCTGGGAAAAGACACAGTAATCAGTAAATAAAGCAACATTGATTATGACACAAAAACTGCATTTCACTGGGACCACAAATGTGTATTTTTCAGCTTCATTGACTACCCTGGTGTTGCTTTTTAGAGCCAGCAGGCAGCATCCATGTAATAATTAGAGATGAGCGAATTATTCAAAAATTCGATTCGGCTGATTCGCCGAATTTCAGGAAGAAATTCGATTTGATGCGAATTTATTCGCTACGAAGTTAACTTATAAAAAGGGTTTCTAGGCTTCAGAGAGCCTTTAAATTAGTGCAGAACACTGTACCTTTAATTTAAATGCTCTTGGAGATGAGGAAGGAGAAGGAGAAGGAGAAGGATGAGAAGAAGGAGAAGGAGAAGGATGAGAAGAAGGAGAAGGAGAAGGATGAGAAGAAGGAGAAGGATGAGAAGAAGGAGAAGGATGAGAAGAAGGAGAAGGAGAAGGATGAGAAGAAGGAGAAGGAGAAGGATGAGAAGAAGGAGAAGGAGAAGGATGAGAAGAAGGAGAAGGATGAGAAGAAGGAGAAGGAGAAGGATGAGAAGAAGGAGAAGGATGAGAAGAAGGAGAAGGAGAAGGATGAGAAGAAGGATGAGAAGAAGGAGAAGGATGAGAAGAAGTATGAGAAGAAGGAGAAGGATGAGAAGAAGGAGAAGGATGAGAAGAAGGATGAGAAGAAGGAGAAGGATGAGAAGAAGGATGAGAAGAAGGAGAAGGATGAGAAGAAGGAGAAGGAGAAGGAGAAGGATGAGAAGAAGGAGAAGGAGAAGGATGAGAAGATGGAGAAGGAGAAGGATGAGAAGAAGGAGAAGGAGAAGGATGAGAAGAAGGAGAAGGAGAAGGATGAGAAGAAGGAGAAGGATGAGAAGAAGGAAAAGGAGAAGGATGAGAAGAAGGAGAAGGATGAGAAGGAGAAGGATGAGAAGAAGGAGAAGGATGAGAAGAAGGAGAAGGAGAAGGATGAGAAGAAGGAGAAGGATGAGAAGAAGGAGAAGGATGAGAAGAAGGAGAAGGATGAGAAGAAGGATGAGAAGAAGGAGAAGGATGAGAAGAAGGATGAGAAGAAGGAGAAGGATGAGAAGAAGAAGGATGAGAAGAAGGAGAAGGATGAGAAGAAGAAGAAGGATGAGAAGAAGGAGAAGGATGAGAAGAAGGAGAAGGATGAGAAGAAGAAGAAGGATGAGAAGAAGAAGAAGGATGAGAAGAAGGAGAATTCCAAGCCGGCAAAAAGTGTATCTGCAGAGCTCCGCTATTTCTTAGCGGAGCTCTGCAGATACACTTAGCGGAGCTCTGCAGATACACTTTTTGCCGGCTTGGAATTCTTCTTATTTTCATCCTACTTCTTCTTCTTCTTCATCCTCATCCTTTTCTTCTTCTTCTGAGGATGAGGATGAGGATGAAGAAGAAGTAGGATGAAAATAAGAAGAATTCCAAGCCGGCAAAAAGTGTATCTGCAGAGCTCCGCTAAGTGTATCTGCAGAGCTCCGCTATTTCTGACAGTTCTGTGACATTCCCTCCATACAGCGGTTGAAACATTGTATCTATTTGTTTCCATAAATGGAAACAAATAGATACAATGTTTCAACCGCTGTATGGAGGGAATGTCACAGAACTGTCAGAAATAGCGGAGCTCTGCAGATACACTTAGCGGAGCTCTGCAGATAGATACAGCGGTTGAAACATAGGCTATGTTTCAACCGCTGTATGGAGTGAATGTCAGAGAACTGTCAGAAATAGGCTATTTCTGACAGTTCTCTGACATTCACTCCATACAGCGGTTGAAACATAGCCTATGTTTCAACCGCTGTATCTATCTGCAGAGCTCCGCTAAGTGTATCTGCAGAGCTCCGCTATTTCTGACAGTTCTCTGTCACAGAACTGTCAGAAATAGGCTATTTCTGACAGTTCTGTGACATTCACTCCATACAGCGGTTGAAACATTGTATCTATTTGTTTCCATAAATGGAAACAAATAGATACAATGTTTCAACCGCTGTATGGAGGGAATGTCACAGAACTGTCAGAAATAGGCTATTTCTGACAGTTCTGTGACATTCACTCCATACAGCGGTTTCAACCGCTGTATGGAGGGAATGTCACAGAACTGTCAGAAATAGGCTATTTCTGACAGTTCTGTGACATTCACTCCATACAGCGGTTTCAACCGCTGTATGGAGGGAATGTCACAGAACTGTCAGAAATAGCCTATTTCTGACAGTTCTGTGACATTCCCTCCATACAGCGGTTGAAACATTGTATCTATTTGTTTCCATAAATGGAAACAAATAGATACAATGTTTCAACCGCTGTATGGAGGGAATGTCACAGAACTGTCAGAAATAGCCTATTTCTGACAGTTCTGTGACATTCCCTCCATACAGCGGTTTCAACCGCTGTATGGAGGGAATGTCACAGAACTGTCAGAAATAGGCTATTTCTGACAGTTCTGTGACATTCCCACCATACAGCGGTTGAAACCGCTGTATGGAGTGAATGTCACAGAACTGTCAGAAATAGGCTATTTCTGACAGTTCTGTGACATTCCCTCCATACAGCGGTTGAAACCATAAATGGAAACAAATAGATACAATGTTTCAACCGCTGTATGGAGGGAATGTCACAGAACTGTCAGAAATAGCCTATTTCTGACAGTTCTGTGACATTCACTCCATACAGCGGTTGAAACATTGTATCTATTTGTTTCCATAAATGGAAACAAATAGATACAATGTTTCAACCGCTGTATGGAGGGAATGTCACAGAACTGTCAGAAATAGGCTATTTCTGACAGTTCTGTGACATTCACTCCATACAGCGGTTTCAACCGCTGTATGGAGGGAATGTCACAGAACTGTCAGAAATAGCCTATTTCTGACAGTTCTGTGACATTCACTCCATACAGCGGTTTCAACCGCTATATGGAGGGAATGTCACAGAACTGTCAGAAATAGCCTATTTCTGACAGTACCATAAATGGAAACAAATAGATACAATGTTTCAATCGCTGTATGGAGGGAATGTCACAGAACTGTCAGAAATAGCCTATTTCTGACAGTTCTGTGACATTCCCTCCATACAGCGGTTTCAACCGCTGTATGGAGGGAATGTCACAGAACTGTCAGAAATAGGCTATTTCTGACAGTTCTGTGACATTCCCTCAATACAGCGGTTGAAACCGCTGTATGGAGTGAATGTCACAGAACTGTCAGAAATAGGCTATTTCTGACAGTTCTGTGACATTCCCTCCATACAGCGGTTGAAACCATAAATGGAAACAAATAGATACAATGTTTCAACCGCTGTATGGAGGGAATGTCACAGAACTGTCAGAAATAGGCTATTTCTGACAGTTCTGTGACATTCCCTCCATACAGCGGTTGAAACAGCTGTATGGAGGGAATGTCACAGAACTGTCAGAAATAGGCTATTTCTGACAGTTCTGTGACATTCCCTCCATAGGCTATTTCTGACAGTTCTGTGACATTCCCTCCATACAGCGGTTGAAACCGCTGTATGGAGGGAATGTCACAGAACTGTCAGAAATAGCGGAGCTCTCTGCAGGGACACTTTTGCCGTCTGATCGGGAAAAATCCGATTCGCGCACCCGAAGTAGGCTAATATTCAGATTCAACGCGAATCAAATTTTTCCTGAAATTCGTATCGAATTCCACTTCGCCTGGTTCGATTCGCTCATCTCTAGTAATAATGATAGTTATATAGTTACATAGTTAGTCTGGCTGAAGAAAGACAAAAGGCCATCCAGTTCAACAACAAAAAAAAAAAGTTAAAATCCTATACCCACAATTGATCCAGAGGAAGGCAAAAAACCCAGCAATACATGATCCAATTTCTTTTATAATCTCCTAAGAGGCAATCGGACATTCCCTGGATCAACTTTACCTATATCATACATGATAATGATCACTGCGTCTAACTTCTACATGCAGTGGAAGGGAATGACCTCCCCTTCTGCTGCCTTCTGCCCCTTGCTTGGGCTCTCTCATCCCACCGGGAGAGCTGAGCTACCAGCTGGTGCATCCACCGGCTGGCCAGATAACCAATGAAAGCCGGAACTGGAAGTGAAAACTACCAGGGTCCCATGGCAATCATCACCTCCAGTTCTAGTAGATGTCAATTCCAGCCCACACCATTCCGGTCGGTGGAACGCCGAACACAAGGGGGTATGACTGTTCTTTGGTAACAGACCGTCTACATCAGTGCTGAACTTGGGCACAATATTACTGTACGTGAGTACAATACTTTTGTTTACCTTCTTCATCCATTTTATAATAAGATACTAAAACTATACTGTAGTTCTTTCCTTTTGGTTTGATGGTGTGGTGTTTCTGAATGGATGCATCAAGAGCAATGGAGATTGGGGAAGAGCTATAGTGGAGTGGCATTACTGGTTTGGAGGATACTCACTATCCTGCAGTGCTTCTTGACCTTTAGTAATATGGAGGTCACTGGATGGTGGTGAGTGTGCACTTCTCACAGAGGGGGGGGGGATCGAGGTGGCACAATTGCAAGATTTGTTATTAAAGGCACAGGGAATTGTAATGCACAGTGTGGTAGACATATTGCATATGTTGGACAGGTAATTGTTTAGGATGGAGAGAACAAGTAGTAGAGAGTTTTGTATCTTGATGCACACTTAAACTATAGAACCTATTAGAGCATTGGAAATCTATATTATATTTAAAAAACAGTCTTCTACATACTTACTCTTGTTCACAGAGAGATAAGTTGATGGTGCCAAGAAAGAAAAGGAGTAACAGGGATTTCTTCAAGGTGAACATCTTTGAGCTCTCTGGATAATTTGGATTCATAGAAAGAAAAAGAAGACAAAATTGAAAATATGACTCAAAAATATTACTAGGCCCCCTATTGTTAGGTGCACATAAAATGGTTGTTCCATTACAATAAAAAGTCCAATGTTTGCTCGAAATCATCATAAAGGATCGCATACACCTGGCACCCATTATGGGCAGGTTGAGTGTATTTTTTAATGACATGGATTTACTTGATGCTTTCTGGACTGTCAAGGATCCGTTAAACGATCACCCTGTCACATGTCCACCACACACAGGGTGGTAAAGAGGGGATAATAAAGTGATTTACACTTAAATATCTCAAACCGTATATAAGACCAGCCGTGATACCTTTTCACAGCCCGCACTACCTCTGGTCACCACCAGATGGAGACTCCACTCCAACCCAGCTGGTCGACCACACATTGGCAGATACGATCTTACATACAACCTTGTGCCCTGATTAGAGTTGAGGACCAGCTTAGTAATCACACACCCTTCTAAGGTCTCTTCAGCTATCCTAGCTTGAACCCCGGTGTTGATAACCCTTCCACTGTCCACACACCCCCACACCAGACGCACCACAAAGGTAGCCTGCCACCACCCAACAGTTTATCCGCAGAACGGTCTGTTGAGACACCACACACACACAGATCTCCGTCTGGCAGATCTGATACCTTTGCAATCTGCGTGCAATCTGCCCACTCACAGTGCAGTTGCATACAGATTGGCAATGAGCTTAACCGAGGCACTAAAATACAATACAATATAACCCAATCTAATCTCTCCGATCTAGTCTCTCCGAAGATATGAGCATGTGCTTAAATACACAGAAGTTCACTAATTAATTTTAAGATTTAATTTCCCAAAGTGGGCAGTGCATAAATAATGTACAAAATATAAAAAGTTACAGAAATACAAAAGATATAAGAAGACACACAAATGACTAATTACTATAAAATAAAAGGGAATAAAAAGACAGAATAACACTTTACCCTGAGGCTGGAGCAAGCCAGACACTTAGCAATCCATTGGTCGATCGAACCAGCTCCGTACGGATCACCCTGTCCAAATGTCCGTGCGTTCAATTTATTGCGATTTGGACATGGGCGGGACATTAGTCTTCGGCCTATTGACTCTGGGGGAGGTAGTCCTGACCTGCCCACAAGAGGTACTGTGTATGGACCTGCCCAAGTTCAATTGGGCCGAGACTGGCCTGAACACCAAGTCGGGGATTGGATTTCTGACACCAGCGCGTCAGCCCGATCGCAACAGTACCAAACACCATCCGACTGTCGCACCCCCGCGTCATCTAACCATTCCATGCATTTCCCTGGCTTGCTCCCCAAGCCACAAATATGATTCTTATATGCAAATGTAGCGTACAGAATGGCCTGCACAAAGGAAGCATTTCCATCTCTCTCCAACTAATATTTCATCTTTTATAAGAGATTAAACATACCCCTTTGATGAATACATAAACCTAGCCGTCCTGTCTACTATAAAAAATTCCTAAACAGGTTTTCCCAGCAGGTGATAATCTCTTTAACACAAAGATGTCACCTCCAGGAGGCCTGGCTTTAGGCTAATTAACGCTAATTGATGCTAAATGATGATTGAGTCTGTAAGGCCTATTGAGTAATTGTGTATACATACACATCTGATCCCAGACCATTTGTTTGTACCTTCTGTTCATTTCCCTACTGCCCAGGGGCTCAATGTACATCCTTAATTACCAGACTGGTCCTGCACATACCTTTGCAATGAAAGGGCCTGACATAATCTAATCTACTCAACCTATCATGGCTATGATACATATTTCCACTCAAATCTTACATGTCCCTTACAATAAATTTTACATGTCCGTTACATGGACCTTACTGGATCTGGCTACCCATGGATAAAATAAATAATTGGGTGTCTTGACCTATCTTGTTCCTCAATCCCAAAAGGAAGAGCACAGCGGGTTCCTAGGTGTCATAAGAGCTGGGTCACAAGAACCAAAGTTCTAGTATCCATTGTCTATGGTTTCCAGGGCTTTCTATCTTAAACAGAAATACGTTTTGCCTCACCTTGTCTACCCACTCTGGGCCTCACTCAAGTAGTGCTAAAGGATGTTAGATGGAAAATAATTGTATTGTATATGAATCTGCTTTACTAACTGGACTAAGAGTTTCATTAAGGTTTTTCTTGTATGGATGGGAAGAGTCCCCAGATAATGGTCTCTATGTTCCAGGTTTATAGAGAAGGAGAATGAGACTATTGACAAAAAAGTTAACAACCTCCCCCGCCCCAAAAAAAAAAACACACACAAAACAGGCAGACTAGATGGACCACTCGGTCTTTTTCTGCCATCACTTTTCTGTTTCTATTGAAATTATGTGAAAATGGTTGATCATTATATGGAATAGAAATAGCTTTCTACTGTACTATTTCCTAATAAGGGCATACATATATGTATAACTGTGATAGAATATGTAATAATATTTGGGTCAAATGATTGATATTGCAATTCATTGAAAGTGTGTTAGGTTTTTACTATGTACTGAAGGGCAATATCCCATCCCCCTCTTCTACTGGTCAGCTGGTAACAAAGATTTGAATGACACCATGTGCAACATGTAGTATCTGCTCTGTACCAGAATTGTTCTCTAACATCCGGACACACACTTCCACAAATCTGCACACACAAATCTGACTTAAGCAAAGATTTTTTGTTTCTGCTAAAACTTTATATTTATTAGGTTTTATATTTTGTTACATTTACTAATTAAGTACAAAATTGCTGACAAACACATTTTTTATTTTTATACAAGTAAATAAGTACCATTTATCTTTAAACACTTCTCATCCCTAAAAGGTATTTTTTCAAAGTTTAAGAAGTACCGAAAATAAAGTTAGAGAAAGGACCACTGATCAGACTGCTAACGGGGACTTATTACGGGACCCCACTACGAGCTGTGGAGAAACTTTAGAGAACTTTTAGTTGACCATAACCCTTTAGTGACCATTATAGTGCAACAATGGATTCCTCCTTTACATTTCAAATGTAGTTAAAGTTTGAAGAAACTTGGGCAGAGGATTTACCTAAAACATTCATTGTGCAAAATAAGCCATTGTGGGGAAAATGATATGAGGAACCTTACCATCATTTCAAGTCAAACTAAAACAGAGGAGGCAATTCAACTTTACCTGAAATCTGAATACGAAGGTTTCTTTCCTTATCAACAATTATACAGTACTAGGAATAATAATAGGATAATGATATTCCAGCATAGACAGTACTTACCGGGGGGGTTCAGTTGGTACTGAGAATGTAGACAGCTGGAAGACTTCAGTGAAGGTCTACCCAATGAACAACGGGGTCGGCTTATATATTAGCAGACAAACAAGTTGAGTTAATAGAAGTTTTAATTAAAGTTTGATTTAATAGTCACATCTTTCTTAGGTACATATAACTGATACCATATGTATTCATTCAAATATTTATCTTCTAGCCTCCAGGTAGGATAAATATCAGCACCCAGTCAGGAGTTTAGATATCTCCTGATCTGCTACGTAGAGTTTAAAAAATATATAAATCAATTTAAGTGGAATTCCAGTTTATTTTTTTCCTATACAGTAGCATGGAGTCATTTTGGACAGTTATGTGATCTTTTTTAAAGCCTGGTACTCACGATCAGCAAATCATATGAAAAATACCAGATTTAAAGCGATCGTATGATAATCTGATTATTAGTACACAGCTTTCATCCGAAAATATTTGAAAGGACGAGCACGAATATTTTTCTTGCAGGAGACCAGATCGTACAATTTTAATTTTAATCAGTACAGTTCTCGTCCGAAGATACAATACAAATACATTACATCACTTACAAATTTTCTTTCTGTCATACGAGAATTTTCGTATGACAGAAAGGATGCATATGCAGGACTTACCTTAAAACGAACCCCTCTAGCAGTGCGGCGTACCCACTGCAGAGGCTTCCATCTTCACCCAGTCTTCCTTCCTGGTTCTGGACGCCTGACTGGCCGAGCCACATTGATGTCACTCCCGCACACGGGAGTCTCTGGACATGGCACAGTGCTCTGAAGCTCTTTCAGAGCGCATGTGCCAGTGGACAAAAAGAGCGAATATCTCCTAAGCGGTGCATGTTTAGGAGATATTCATTTTACCTACAGGTAAGCTTTATTGTAAGTTTACCTGGAAGTAAAAGATACAAAAGTGGGTTTACTTCCAGACATCCCTGGTTTCTGGGGACCTGACCATGTAAGGTTAAATAACGTTTATTAATATAAATAACTCCTTTGACTCTGGAGTGGATTCAAATATGGTGGGTTAACACAGGGGTTAAAATTTCAAGTCCAGACCTACTAGCCAGTCACAAAACTTACTCTCCACCAGTTGCCCCACCCAACCTTGCCCAGATCCGCCCCCCCAACCCCACCCCCGGCCAGCCCCCAACCACACTCCCTTAAAGCTTATGAAATTACATTTTTCTTTAGAATAAGTAGTCCGAAATATAAAACTGTATACAGTAATGTATATCCCAGCTCCCCTGTACTCCATTATAGTGATGTGACATGTACACAGTAATGTATATCCCAGCTCCCCTGTACTCCATTATAGTGATGTGACATGTATACAGTAATGTATATCCCAGCTCCCCTGTACTCCATTATAGTGATGTGACATGTACACAGTATGTATATCCCAGCTCCCCTGTAGTCCATTATAGTGATGTGACATGTACACAGTATGTATATCCCAGCTCCCCTGTACTCCATTATAGTGATGTGACATGTATACAGTAATGTATATCCCAGCTCCCCTGTACTCCATTATAGTGATGTGACATGTATACAGTAATGTATATCCCAGCTCCCCTGTATTCCATTATAGTGATGTGACATGTATACAGTATGTATATCCCAGCTCCCCTGTACTCCATTATAGTGATGTGACATGTACACAGTAATGTATATCCCAGCTCCCCTGTACTCCATTATAGTGATGTGACATGTACACAGTAATGTATATCCCAGCTCCCCTGTACTCCATTATAGTGATGTGACATGTACACAGTATGTATATCCCAGCTCCCCTGTAGTCCATTATAGTGATGTGACATGTACACAGTATGTATATCCCAGCTCCCCTGTACTCCATTATAGTGATGTGACATGTATACAGTAATGTATATCCCAGCTCCCCTGTACTCCATTATAGTGATGTGACATGTATACAGTAATGTATATCCCAGCTCCCCTGTATTCCATTATAGTGATGTGACATGTATACAGTATGTATATCCCAGCTCCCCTGTACTCCATTATAGTGATGTGACATGTACACAGTATGTATATCCCAGCTCCCCTGTAGTCCATTATAGTGATGTGACATGTACACAGTATGTATATCCCAGCTCCCCTGTACTCCATTATAGTGATGTGACATGTACACAGTAATGTATATCCCAGCTCCCCTGTACTCCATTATAGTGATGTGACATGTATACAGTAATGTATATCCCAGCTCCCCTGTACTCCATTATAGTGATGTGACATGTACACAGTATGTATATCCCAGCTCCCCTGTACTCCATTATAGTGATGTGACATGTACACAGTATGTATATCCCAGCTCCCCTGTACTCCATTATAGTGATGTGACATGTATACAGTAATGTATATCCCAGCTCCCCTGTACTCCATTATAGTGATGTGACATGTATACAGTAATGTATATCCCAGCTCCCCTGTATTCCATTATAGTGATGTGACATGTATACAGTATGTATATCCCAGCTCCCCTGTACTCCATTATAGTGATGTGACATGTACACAGTAATGTATATCCCAGCTCCCCTGTACTCCATTATAGTGATGTGACATGTACACAGTAATGTATATCCCAGCTCCCCTGTACTCCATTATAGTGATGTGACATGTACACAGTATGTATATCCCAGCTCCCCTGTAGTCCATTATAGTGATGTGACATGTACACAGTATGTATATCCCAGCTCCCCTGTACTCCATTATAGTGATGTGACATGTATACAGTAATGTATATCCCAGCTCCCCTGTACTCCATTATAGTGATGTGACATGTATACAGTAATGTATATCCCAGCTCCCCTGTATTCCATTATAGTGATGTGACATGTATACAGTATGTATATCCCAGCTCCCCTGTACTCCATTATAGTGATGTGACATGTACACAGTATGTATATCCCAGCTCCCCTGTAGTCCATTATAGTGATGTGACATGTACACAGTATGTATATCCCAGCTCCCCTGTACTCCATTATAGTGATGTGACATGTATACAGTAATGTATATCCCAGCTCCCCTGTACTCCATTATAGTGATGTGACATGTATACAGTAATGTATATCCCAGCTCCCCTGTATTCCATTATAGTGATGTGACATGTATACAGTATGTATATCCCAGCTCCCCTGTACTTCATTATAGTGATATTACATGTATACAGTAATCATAGTAATGATAAATAAGTTGGGTGTAGCGCTCAAAACAAATAAAAACAATATGTCCACATATATAAACGCATGTGAATGCGTAAACGGATATAGAGTCTGTATCAAGAAGAAATATAGCAGATGAACTTGTGACTCCAACCAAAAGAGAAAAATGCGCACTCACCGGAAGCGCATAGATAATGCGCATATATATATAAATTTCCAGAGTAGATTGGCCAATCCGGTGAACTTTATCCTATGGTGCAGTCATCAAGCCCTTGGAGAACGGTGTTGAATCCCTTGACCAGGAGATCCTTCTTTAGGCTAAATGAGGTAATCAGCCTGGATACGGGGCTCCTGTTCCTCCAGATATGTTGGATACTGACAGGTACCTGTGGGCTTAATAGCTCCAAATAGGAGCCATAAAAAAGGTGCCCATAGTGTAGTATGTTAATGAACCTTTATTTGCAGTACCACATATCACAGACAGGGTATAGTGATATACAATAAAAAAGCACTATACCTTCATTTAAAATATCCGCCCGGGCTTCAATCCAACTTGGTTCTCCCTCTGATGAAGTACTATTTGCACGAAAGGCCTCAGGAGGAACTAGACAGTACAGCACACTTCTGCCGCCTGGTGCTGGATTGAAGCCCGGGCGGCTATTTTAAATGAAGGTATAGTGCTGAATGTGAGTTAGGGACCTTAGATTGTACACCCCTTGAGGGTTAGGGACTGATGTGAATGTACAATATATATATATATATATATATGTAAAGCGCTGCGTAAATTGACGGCGCTATATAAGTACCTGAAATAAATAAATAATAAATAACTCCCTTGACTCTGGAGTGGATTCAAATATGGTGGGTTAATGGTAGGAGAATGGTAGGGTTAATGGTAGGAGAGTAGATGGGGTACTGGAGGTTCAGTCATGCCTGTCCCCATTGGTTGAAGCAGTGGGATGGAAGGCAGTGCAGCTGTAGTAATCCTGCATTAGTAATCCTTTATCCCTTCTCATGCTGGGCTGGTCTGGGGTTGGGGACACTGGAACATTTGTCTTGAGTGATGTCTGTTGAGGCTGACTCTGTCCGTACTGACAGAAGTATGACTGCCGACCTGAGCACAGCCACTTCCGGAGAAAGAATTGGAGACACATTTTATCCAGAGACAACAACCTGAAAGTGGGATCGGTCCCCAGAAACCAGGGATATATGGTCATTTTATTTTAGGTCAAACTGACTAAACACTTAAGCCCCGTACACACGATGAGAATATTGGACAAATTATCATCTGTTTGTTTTTGCACGCTAGTCTCATATCGAGCATATAGAGGTGAACTAAAGTGTCAGGGCCAGATTTACATCTCAGGAGCCTATAGGCAGAGAATTCAGATGAGCCCCCCCCCCCCCAATAAAAAAAAGAAAGATATACTTTTTTTCTTCAAAAATTATTTGTATATGTGTGAAGGAGAATGCTGCGGACAAATGCTTGACAGTGGGAGGGACTTAAGGGCAGTGGATAAACAAAACCCAGGCTTTCTTGTACCTATAAAATGTGCTTTGATTGCTGTGCCACAAGAGAGTCTCACGGACACAACCCCGGCACAATCATTTAAAACATGAAATAAATAAACTTCTATTACAAATGATTTTGCACAAATTGTGGAGCGTTACATAAAGTGGGGAAAGATACAAGAGTGCATTGGATACAGAGTGTAGGGTTCAGGAATGTGTTATGTACAGAGTGCAGGGTTCAGGAATGTGTTATGTACAGAGTGCAGGGTTCAGGAATGTGTTATGTACAGAGTGCAGGGTTCAGGAATGTGTAATGTACAGAGTGCAGGGTTCAGGAATGTGTTATGTACAGAGTGCAGGGTTCAGGAATGTGTAATGTACAGAGTGCAGGGTTCAGGAATGTGTTATGTACAGAGTGCAGGGTTCAGGAATGTGTTATGTACAGAGTGCAGGGTTCAGGAATGTGTTATGTACAGAGTGCAGGGTTCAGGAATGTGTAATGTACAGAGTGCAGAGTTCAGGAATGTGTTATGTACAGAGTGCAGGGTTCAGGAATGTTTTATGTACAGAGTGCAGGGTCCAGAAATA
Organism: Staurois parvus; assembly: GCF_062004578.1. Taxonomy (NCBI): domain Eukaryota; kingdom Metazoa; phylum Chordata; class Amphibia; order Anura; family Ranidae; genus Staurois; species Staurois parvus. The sequence goes on along the minus strand of NW_028317928.1, from coordinate 4,714,953 downwards.
TGTTATGTATAGAGTGCAGGGTTCAGGAATGTGTAATGCACAGAGTGCAGGGTTCAGGAATGTGTTATGTACAGAGTGCAGGGTTCAGGAATGTGTTATGTGCAGAGTGCATGGTTCGGGAATGTGTTATGTACAGAGTGCAGGGTTCAGGAATGTGTTATGTACAAAGTGCAGGGTTCAGGAATGTTTTATGTACAGAGTGCAGGGTCCAGGAATATGTTATGTATAGAGTGCAGGGTCCAGGAATGTGTTATGTATAGAGTGCAGGGTTCAGGAATGTTTTATATACAGAGTGCAGGGTTCAGGAATGTGTTATGTACAGAGTGTAGGGTTCAGGAATGTGTTATGTATAGAGTGCAAGGTTCAGGAATGTGTTATGTACAGAGTGAAGGGTTCAGGAACGTGTAATGCACAGCGTGCAGGGTCCAGGAATGTGAAATGTACAGAGTGCAGGGTTCAGGAATGTGTTATGTACAGAGTGCAGGGTTCAGGAATGTGTTATGTACAGAGTGCAGGGTTCAGGAATGTGAAATGTACAGAGTGCAGGGTTCAGGAATGTGTAATGTACAGAGTGCAGGGTTCAGGAATGTGTAATGCACAGAGTGCAGGGTCCAGGAATGTGAAATGTACAGAGTGCAGGGTTCAGGAATGTGTTATGTACAGAGTGCAGGGTTCAGGAATGTGAAATGTACAGAGTGAAGGGTTCAGGAATGTGTTATGTACAGAGTGCAGGGTTCAGGAATGTTTTATATACAGAGTGCAGGGTTCAGGAATGTGTAATGTACAAAGTGCAGGGTCCAGGAATATGTTATGTACAGAGTGCAGGGTTCAGGAATGTGTTATGTACAGCATGCCAACAAAGTTTTTCCCCTAGTACAGCAATGGGCAAACTACGGCCTGCGGGCCGTATACGGCCCGGCGGACCTTTTAATCCGGCCCCCGCTAGGCTCCTCTCACAGTCCGCCCTGAAGACCGGTGTAGCATGAAAATCTGTCTCCTATGAGGCTCTGTCCCCCTCGACGTATGTGCGCATGTGCCGGAGATCGCCGATCGGCTGCTAATGCCTGAAACTGGCACATGCGCAGATACGTCGAGGGGGACAGATCCTCATAGGAGACAGATTTTCATGCTACACCGGAACGGCGAGAGGAACGCGCGGAGCAAAGGTAAGTGAATTGACACAGGGGGGACTTAATATGGGGGATGAATTACTATAGGGGGGATGAATTACTATATGGGGGATGAATTACTATGGGGAATGAATTACTATAGGGGGGATGTATTACTATATGGGGGATGAATTACTATGGGGGATGAATTACTATATGGGGGATGAATTACTATATGGGGGATGAATTACTATAGGGGGGATGAATTACTATAGGGGGGATGAATTACTATGGGGGATGAATTACTATTTGGGGGATGAATTACTATGGGGGATGAATTACTATATGGGGGATGAATTACTATGGGGGATGAATTACTATGGGGGATGAATTACTATGGGGGATGAATTACTATATGGGGGATGAATTACTATGGGGGATGAATTACTATATGGGGGATTGTAAAATATCGTATTGACTCGATATTTTATTAACTTGTATTGATGAGAAATGTTCAGATAGAAAGTCCTTCCACTTCTTGCGTAAACTCAAAAAGATGATTTAATTATAACGTTGCATAAAATTAGAAATAAAATATTGGCATACAAAATGTTTAAATAATGTCCAAAAAATATAGTTAAGTTCTTGATAATAAGATTGTATATATGTATATGTGTGTGTATGTGTGTGTATGTCTGTCGCATCAAGGCTGCTATAGAGTGAGAGAGACTCAAACCTTTGTTCTGCTACCAAAAGAGCAATCCAGCCCCCACCAACCTAAAAGTGGGTTGGTATTCTCTTGTAGTCCTACTAAGATAATTGCTTCTCTCAAAGTCTGAGTGTAACTTTATCTCTTACATAGATGGGGGAGGATGGGGGAAGGTATAGCTAATTGCTCTCATATGTGGCTTGAATGTAAAGGAAAAACCCAAGATATATGTTCACAGACTCTGAAGTCTAATTACTCACTTTTCCCAATCTAGAACAAATATAAATATAATAACTCAATTATTCTATTAAGATCCAACTCATTCATACTTATGTTAGTACTGTTAATAAGAAGATATTAGGTATTAGGTTAAGGAAAGCTTCTAACATTTCCCTCTCAAAATGATCGATTTTATCGAATCTTAATCATTTTCCTTATCTTAATCCATTTATACACATTCTCGTCACTTTCGTATCCATTCATGCGTTTTTGAATCTTAAGATAATTGATCTGAACATATCTTTAATTTGATTCTATAATGGGAAAACAAATTCTTTGATAAACCTTTTGTTATGTATCACATAAAAATATTTTTACCCTTATTATTTTCCTTTCCTTTCACCAAATAATTCATCCCCTTAATAAATGTATAACTGTAACATTATAGTACAATACTTCAAAGTATGTATGTCACTTAACAAAAAAATAGATGTTTCATATTTTCCCTCCAAAATGTGTGTAGCACACAGTTCTATAATCCATACATTTTTCAAATTACCTTATCAACATTTAAACATAACATATATTCTCTAACTTCAATCCATACATGTATATCAAATGATTTTTTTAAAAAAACATACATATAACAATGTAAAGTTTGCCTAAGTTTTTCTATATGTACCTTAGAAAAACTTATTTCTAGCTTAATTAACAACAGATGTTCTAACTAAGAGTGACTCTGTTGTAACAAAAGTTTAACCCTTTCACTTCTGAAAATACATAGTGTGTGATTGCAAATGTTCATGTGAAAACTGATCTCATCTTGATATAGTAAACATATGTCAAAATAAAATGTACACACAAAAAAAACCAATATATCTGATGATGAATGAATTATTTCATCAGTAGTCAAAAGTCAATTGTTTTATAAGTTCTTCCTCTATGAGATGCCTTGAGATGTCTTGTCTTCTTCTAGCACTCTGTGAAGTTAAAATAACTTTATTGAACATAAAAAGAACAACAAAAACAATGATGAATGAAATTCTTGTTGCAAAGCTTCTTCCAGAATAAATTTCCTTCTTGGAAAATGTATTATCATCTGAAAGGTTTAGAAATATTTGAACTTTCTTCCTTTAACAGTTACTCTTAGGTCATTTCCTGTAACAGAAATGCAGTATCATTATTTTGGCATTGATAATTTTACATTGATTAATCCTCTTACATTTATCTGTTAACATTACATATCATAATCACAAACATTTCTAGTCATGACATGGAAGACATATTTTCATTATAACACTTCTTATTGACTTGTAGTGTTCTATTTTAGAATGCGGGCACTTCCGCCTAACAATACTAGGGTTGCTGATGCAAATCCCAACCATGGCATCACCTGCCTGGAGTTTGTATGTTCTCCCTGTGCTTGTGTGGGTTTCCTTCGGGTACTCCGGTTTCCTTCCACACTCCAAAGTCATGTTGGTAGGAGAATTGCTCCTATCTAAATTGGCCCTAGTATGTGTATGTATGACTGTGAGTTAGGGACCTCAGATTGTACACCTCCTGAGGGTTAGGGACTTATGTGAATGTACTATATATGTAAAAAGCACTACATAAATTCACAACGCTATATAAGTACCTGAAATAAACAAAAATAAATATAACAGGACGCTACATCTCCATTATTGGTCATGATTCAAAACCTTGGTTTCAAAACCAAAGAAAGGTTTTGTATCAACCCAGAGATGACAAAGGATCATGCCTTTGATCTTATCTCTATAACATTGGAAATATGCGTAGCTGTTTCTTGTGTTGACTTACTTCTTGTAGTGTAAGACTGATCTGCAGTAATACATACTGGTTTCAAACTTTTCTCAGTTCCTATGTTGAAAACATGAGGTACAAACTTCTCATCTACAGCTGTACAAACATGTGTTGATATGTTTTCCTGAAAATGTCTTTTTGTTACATCTATCTGAATGTGTTTGGAAGACAGTGTTTTGTACCATATAGGATAATTTTCACGATAATTTTCTGTTGAACCATCTTCCCCTAGGAGTTTCAGTGATGAATCAGGTGTCTGTAATATGATATTACTGAATCTCACAATGTTTTCAGTTACCTTGACTGCAAAGAAAACACTTAACAATTTTTTCATATGTGCATCAAAGTTTTTCTCCATATTTGTCAAAGTTCTTGAGAAGAAACCTATTTTTTTTTATTATCTTCTTTTAATTGTGACAAAGTTGCTGAGATTGCATTATTGGAAACATTGGTTTCTAAAACAAAAGGAATTTTACTACAAAACTCAACAGTATTTAATGTAGTAGCATTCTGCAAATCCCATTTCAATAGTTCAAAAGCTTCTTTCTCAGTTTTATCCCATTGATCAAATACGCCATCTTTTTGTCTCAAACGATCAAATAATGATCTAGACTTTTCTGCAAAATTGGGTATAAAATCTTTACAATGATTTACTTCACTCAAAAACTGACGCAAAGCCTTGTGATTTGTTGGAATTGGATAAGCAGAAATAGTTCTAACTTTTTCTTGCAACAACTGTCTCTGTCCATGACTAATTTGCATATGAAGGAATTCCACCTGTCTTTTCATCAACTGAACTTTCTCTGTATTCAATTTCAATCCTGCTGTTTGTAATAACGTAAATATTTCAGACAAAAGAGTGATATGTTCAGTTATATTTTGTGTAGACAAGAGAAGCTTGTCTACATGCTGGACAATACATTCTGGCCTAGAGAATTTAGATAATATTTTTCCCAAATACTCATGAACAATGCCATCACTTAAATCTAAGCCTGGGGCTAATCTTGTGAATGTATATGTTTCTTTGTTGAAGCTAAAAGCAAGTTTATATTGACAACTCTTAGCTAATGGTACTGACAAATGGCTATTGCCGATTTCAAGTACAGAGAATATTTTGGCCTTGGCATCCAGATGTGACATTATGTTACAATCAGGAACAATAGATCTGGTATTTGTGATGCATTTGTTCAATGTCCTGAAGTCAACTGATAAAGAATATGAATTATCAGCTTTGATAGGCCAAATACAATTATTCACCACTGATTGTACTTTCTTTAAAATACCTTGCTGTAAAAACTCATCTACAATGGAAGAGATTGGATTAATTGATTCTAATGGCAATTTGTATTGAGGTTGAGGCTTAGGGTCTCTACCTTCAATGTCAACTTCAAAATCTGTAAACAAACCTACATCATTTTTGCTTTGACTCCAAAGATCCTTATGTGATATAACCAATGGTTCCAATTCAAGATTGGTTCCTGTATGTGGCCATTTATGATCTGAAGACATGTCAGCAGTTGCTGTACAAATACTTCCAACATTACAGTACATGGAAGAATCAATTGATGTTGATTTGGGCCTTCCACTTTCATCCAATAAATGTGGAGCAACATATTCCAACGGTAAGGAAGAAGAATCTCGATTTGATCCTGATTTAAATTTCGGCAAAGGCAGTAAACCATTCCTATCAATGACAACAGCACTGTTTACCATATTATTTAAGCTGTTGTTGACTCTCAGTGAACTGATCTTTTTAACTTCTTAGGCATAAGGCAACTCAGACAGACTATTATTGGAACATGGAGGAGCAGATTGTTCAGAAATTATATTTTGGTCTTCTAATTCCAAAGCTTTTCTTTGTAAATCTAATTTATAATGAATACAATCTCTTTTCAAATGACCAAATCGTTTACAATAGAAACAAATAGTATTTCCTGTCTGCTCTGAGACTCTCGTCCTGCCTGTGACGTGTTCATCATCATAACTGGGTGTGGCTAAGCACATGGTCTCTCTCTGTTCTCCATTTTGAACAATTAAACTTTCCTTCTTCTGATTGTTTAATTTAAGTTGTCTCCTAACTGTATCAATAACTTTGGCTGCTTGATCTAAATCATTTTTTCCAATAGCAAAAATAAAAGATGCTGGATCAAGATACTTGAATTTTTTAACAAAAGCATTTACCATAGAAGGAGTCTCATTGTCTAAATTAAATATCATTTTGTATACTTTAGAAAATCTATTTTTAAATTCAAAAGGATCATCATTAATCGTAGCTCTTAAGGAGTCTAAGATTTCCAAAGAAGGAATTTCCTCTCCAGTAGTAAATTTCAATAATTGACGTAGTCGGTCTGATGCATTGCTATGCATTTCCTCATCATCCTCAATATATGGCGTTTTGATTAATCTACATGCCATAACACTGGGGAGCCATAAACAGAATAGAAAATTTCTTTGCTCCTGATTTAAACAAAAATTATTACAAAAATTTTCATAAACCTCCATGTTATAGAAAGCATCGGCGTCCATATCATAGGCTGGCATATCCTTCAAAATTTTCATGAGCTGATCAAGGATTTTAAGATTAAGTTTTGCAGCTTTATCCCTTAATTTTCTCTTACACATTTCTTCCTGATTGGTAGGATCTCCTTCTATAGACTGGATCTCTGGTACAAAAGATTTTTGTTTCTCTGCCTTAGTATTCACACAAATTCTTTTTACATCATTCTGCAGGTCAGATAACTGAATGTCTTTTGTTTGAATTGCACTTTGCAGATCATCAATTTGCTCAGTCAAAGTCTGGGAATTAGCACATACACTGCTCTGATCTTGCTGCATTACACATGCAGCAGTCTTAGGAACATCAAAAATCATGGCGTTAAAAACATTAACTAACTTCATTACATTTCTAACTTGTTTGCTCAGTTTCTTAAAGGAAAACTTAGATTTTTCTATCTTAATATTAGCCTGTAAGCACTCATTATACATGTACCGCCAAAGTTCATTATCTTTAACAAATGTAGACAGATTCTTGAATTCTAACTTACTCTCTCTAGATAATTCATCAATAAAATCCATTACTTACCAATTAAGAAGGTCTTTCTTTACATAACGCGTCTTTTCTCTCTTGGCGGGAAATGACATCACCAAGGAACAGCGTTTCTTGCAATTGCGCAAAATTCTCACCAATTCTGCTTTTAGGTTCTCGATTATGCCGACGATTCATCTGTTGCAGACTTTACTTCTCCTGAAAGCTTGATTTCATATTTTGCTGAGTTTGCAAACCACGTCCCTCTCAGCAAGATGAAAGAGAAAAGAGTCAAAAATAAGCGATCGGCGGAAAGGAATCGAACTGGAGGCTCGCCACTGTAAAATATCGTAATGACTCGATATTTTATTAACTTGTATTGATGAGAAATGTTCAGATAGAAAGTCCTTCCACTTCTTGCGTAAACTCAAAAAGATGATTTAATTATAACGTTGCATAAAATTAGAAATAAAATATTGGCATACAAAATGTTTAAATAATGTCCAAAAAATATAGTTAAGTTCTTGATAATAAGATTGTATATATGTATATGTGTGTGTATGTGTGTGTATGTCTGTCGCATCAAGGCTGCTATAGAGTGAGAGAGACTCAAACCTTTGTTCTGCTACCAAAAGAGCAATCCAGCCCCCACCAACCTAAAAGTGGGTTGGTATTCTCTTGTAGTCCTACTAAGATAATTGCTTCTCTCAAAGTCTGAGTGTAACTTTATCTCTTACATAGATGGGGGAGGATGGGGGAAGGTATAGCTAATTGCTCTCATATGTGGCTTGAATGTAAAGGAAAAACCCAAGATATATGTTCACAGACTCTGAAGTCTAATTACTCACTTTTCCCAATCTAGAACAAATATAAATATAATAACTCAATTATTCTATTAAGATCCAACTCATTCATACTTATGTTAGTACTGTTAATAAGAAGACATTAGGTATTAGGTTAAGGAAAGCTTCTAACAGGGATGAATTACTATATGGGGGATTAATTACTATGGGGGATGAATTACTATATGGGGGATGAATTACTATGGGGGATGAATTACTATATGGGGGATGAATTACTATGGGGGATGAATTACTATGGGGGATGAATTACTATATGAGGGATGAATTACTATGGGGGATGAATTACTATGGGGGATGAATTACTATATGGGGGATGAATTACTATGTGGGGGATGAATTACTATGGGGGATGAATTACTATATGGGGGATTAATTACTATGCTTACTATGGGGGAATATTACTATACTTACTATGGATGACACATACACATCATTCATCTACTCTTGGTCCGGCCCCCGGGTCCAATATATGAAGCCATTGCGGCCCTCAAGTCGAAAAGTTTGCCCACCCCTGCCCTAGTATGTAGTGGGACTTTTAAGGCAACACACCAAAGTAAAAATATGTCATCATTTTTATTACATATGGTTAAAAAACATTGGATCGTCACAAAAGAACACATCGGGCTAAAAACACCATATATAAGGCAGCTGAATAGGCGATGCAAGCTTGATGTGGAAATGACTGAACCTCCAGTACCCCATCTATTCTCCTACTATTAACCCACCATATTTGAATCCACTCCAGAGTCAAAGGAGTTATTAATATTAATAAACTTTATTGATCATATTTGGTCCGGTTCCTGATTCATTGAAGTGTAGCCCACTTATCTGGTCATCCCTGATGGAAACCTACATTTGGTATCCCTTACAGAACACTAAGGCCACTAATGATCAGATCAGCTGCACTGGGAAGTATCTGATCTCAGATCCTTCTATCCTTGTGCGGCAAGATGCATCCAGAGGTGATGGTCGTTGGTATACTATGTGTTGTTGGCAACAGAGGATAGAGATTATTACAGGATGTTCCTTGCCAAAGGTTACTGGAGCGCATTCAGGTAGCACACACTTTAGTTGATCAGGGCAGTTGCCCCTTTAGCAAAGTGCAGTCTTTAATCCAGGTTTGTTCTGAATTTGCTTTGTCTGCTAAATCTCACGGGCGTTAAGAGTCACTCCTTACTGACCACAATACATATATACTGTATATATATTGCGGTTAGCAAGTGGTTTACTGGGGTTAAAGCTGAAGATATCAGCCAAAAATATGGATAGAACGAAATACATGGCAATTAGAGATGAGCGAATTATTGAAAAATTCGATTCGGCTGATTCGCCGAATTCACGGAATAAATTCGATTCGATGCGAATATATTCGCTGCGAATTTAACTTATAAAAAGGGTGTTTCTAGGCTTCAGAGAGCCTTTATATTAGTGCAGAACACTGTACCTTTAATTTAAATGCCCTTGGAGTCTGCTGGGGAAGAGAAATAATACTGTCAGTCAGTATGACATGCAGATGAGTGCCGTCGATCTTAGAATCACCGCACACTTCACTCATTTGGGCAGTCACGGGGCAAAAACCAGAGTGTGGAGCCACAGTGTGGCGGTGGAGGCAGCAGCAATGGGAGGCCATACAGCACCCTATGACAAAATGGAACCCACCAGCAGTGTGAGGAGACCTGAAAGTGGCACATGGCAGAGTGTGGCGATGGAGACAGCAGCAATGGGAGGCCGTACAGGGACCCATGACACACTCTGGACCTGGCAGCAGCATGAGGAGGCGGTACAGGGGCCCATGACACATTACGGGCCTGGCAGCAGCATGAGGAGTCGGTACGGGGCCCATGGCAGATTACGTGCCTGGCAGCAGCAATGGGAGGCCGTACAGGGACCCATGACACACTCTGGACCTGGCAGCAGCATGAGGAGGCAGTACAGGGGCCCATGACAGATTACGGGCCTGGCAGCAGCATGAGGAGTCGGTACGGGGGCCCATGGCAGATTACGGGCCTGGCAGCAGCAATGGGAGGCCGTACAGGGACCCATGACACACTCTGGACCTGGCAGCAGCATGAGGAGGCGGTACAGGGGCCCATGACAGATTACGGGCCTGGCAGCAGCATGAGGAGTCGGTACGGGGCCCATGGCAGATTACGAGCCTGGCAGCAGCAATGGGAGGCCGTACAGGGACCCATGACACACTCTGGACCTGGCAGCAGCATGAGGAGGCAGTACAGGGGCCCATGACAGATTACGGGCCTGGCAGCAGCATGAGGAGTCGGTACGGGGGCCCATGGCAGATTACGGGCCTGGCAGCAGCAATGGGAGGCCGTACAGGGACCCATGACACACTCTGGACCTGGCAGCAGCATGAGGAGGCGGTAAAGGGGCCCATGACAGATTACGGGCCTGGCAGCAGCATGAGGAGTCGGTACGGGGGCCCATGGCAGATTACGGGCCTGGCAGCAGCAATGGGAGGCCATACAGCACCCTATGACGAAATGGAACCCACCAGCAGTGTGAGAAGACCTGAAAGTGGCACATGGCAGAGTGTGGCGATGGAGACAGCAGCAATGGGAGGCCGTACAGGGACCCATGACACACTCTGGACCTGGCAGCAGCATGAGGAGGCGGTACAGGGGCCCATGACAGATTACGGGCCTGGCAGCAGCATGAGGAGTCGGTACGGGGGCCCATGGCAGATTACGGGCCTGGAAGCAGCATGAGGAGTCGGTATGGGGGCCCATGGCAGATTAGGGGCCTGGCAGCAGCAATGGGAGGCCATACAGCATCCTATGACAAAATGGAACCCACCAGCAGTGTGAGGAGACCTGAAAGTGGCACATGGCAGAGTGTGGCGATGGAGACAGCAGCAATGGGAGGCCGTACAGGGACCCATGACACACTCTGGACCTGGCAGCAGCATGAGGAGGCGGTACAGGGGCCCATGACAGATTACGGGCCTGGCAGCAGCATGAGGAGTCGGTACGGGGGCCCATGGCAGATTACGGGCCTGGCAGCAGCAATGGGAGGCCATACAGCACCCTATGACAAAATGGAACCCACCAGCAGTGTGAGGAGACCTGAAAGTGGCACATGGCAGAGTGTGGCGATGGAGACAGCAGCAATGGGAGGCCGTACAGGGACCCATGACACACTCTGGACCTGGCAGCAGCATGAGGAGGCGGTACAGGGGCCCATGGCAGATTACGGGCCTGGCAGCAGCATGAGGAGTCGGTACGGGGGCCCATGGCAGATTACGGGCCTGGCAGCAGCAATGGGAGGCCCGTAATCTGCCAGCACCCTATGACAAAATGGAACCCACCAGCAGTGTGAGGAGACCTGAAAGTGGCACATGGCAGAGTGTGGCGATGGAGACAGCAGCAATGGGAGGCCGTACAGGGACCCATGACACACTCTGGACCTGGCAGCAGCATGAGGAGGCGGTACAGGGGCCCATGACAGATTACGGGCCTGGCAGCAGCATGAGGAGTCGGTACGGGGGCCCATGGCAGATTACGGGCCTGGCAGCAGCAATGGGAGGCCCGTAATCTGCCAGCACCCTATGACAAAATGGAACCCACCAGCAGTGTGAGGAGACCTGAAAGTGGCACATGGCAGAGTGTGGCGATGGAGACAGCAGCAATGGGAGGCCGTACAGGGACCCATGACACACTCTGGACCTGGCAGCAGCATGAGGAGGCGGTACAGGGGCCCATGACAGATTACGGGCCTGGCAGCAGCATGAGGAGTCGGTACGGGGGCCCATGGCAGATTACGGGCCTGGCAGCAGCAATGGGAGGCCATACAGCACCCTATGACAAAATGGAACCCACCAGCAGTGTGAGGAGACCTGAAAGTGGCACATGGCAGAGTGTGGCGATGGAGACAGCAGCAATGGGAGGCCGTACAGGGGCCCATGATACACTCTGGACCTGGCAGCAGCATGAGGAGGCGGTACAGGGGCCCATGACAGATTACGGGCCTGGCAGCAGCATGAGGAGTCGGTACGGGGGCCCATGGCAGATTACGGGACTGGCAGCAGCAATGGGAGGCCATACAGCACCCTATGACAAAATGGAACCCACCAGCAGTGTGAGGAGACCTGAAAGTGGCACATGGCAGAGTGTGGCGATGGAGAAAGCAGCAATGGGAGGCCGTAGAGGGACTCATGACACACTCTGGACCTGGCAGCAGCATGAGGAGGCGGTACAGGGGCCCATGACAGATTACGGGCCTGGCAGCAGCATGAGGAGTCGGTACGGGGGCCCATGGCAGAATACGGGCCTGGCAGCAGCAATGGGAGGCCGTACAGGGACCCATGACACACTCTGGACCTGGCAGCAGCATGAGGAGGCGGTACAGGGGCCCATGGCAGATTACGGGCCTGGCAGCAGCAATGGGAGGCCATACAGCACCCTATGACAAAATGGAACCCACCAGCAGTGTGAGGAGACCTGAAAGTGGCACATGGCAGAGTGTGGCGATGGAGACAGCAGCAATGGGAGGCCGTACAGGGACCCATGACACACTCTGGACCTGGCAGCAGCATGAGGAGGCGGTACAGGGGCCCATGACAGATTACGGGCCTGGCAGCAGCATGAGGAGTCGGTATGGGGGCCCATGGCAGATTATGGGCCTGGCAGCAGCAATGGGAGGCCATACAGGGACCCATGACACACTCTGGACCTGGCAGCAGCATGAGGAGGCGGTACAGGGGCCCATGACAGATTACGGGCCTGGCAGCAGCATGAGGAGTCGGTACGGGGGCCCATGGCAGATTACGGGCCTGGCAGCAGCAATGGGAGGCCATACAGCACCCTATGACAAAATGGAACCCACCAGCAGTGTGAGGAGACCTGAAAGTGGCACATGGCAGAGTGTGGCGATGGAGACAGCAGCAATGGGAGGCCGTAGAGGGACCCATGACACACTCTGGACCTGGCAGCAGCATGAGGAGGCGGTACAGGGGCCCATGACAGATTACGGGCCTGGCAGCAGCATGAGGAGTCGGTACGGGGGCCCATGGCAGATTACGGGCCTGGCAGCAGCAATGGAAGGCCATACAGCACCCTATGACAAAATGGAACCCACCAGCAGTGTGAGGAGACCTGAAAGTGGCACATAGCAGAGTGTGGCGATGGAGACAGCAGCAATGGGAGGCCGTACAGGGACCCATGACACACTCTGGACCTGGCAGCAGCAAGAGGAGGCGGTACAGGGGCCCATGGCAGAGTGGCGAAGCGTAAGCAGCTTAAATTGAAGGCCATACAGAGGCCTATGTTAAAAATAATAACATGTTTTGGGCATGATTCATGGCGGATTTAGTCAGTTGTGTCAGGAACTGGTGGTTTGAAATCCAGACTAATCCACGCCTGATTCATTTTCACAAACGTGAGTCTCTCCACACTTTAGGTGGACAGTCGTGTCCTCCGCGGAGTTACAATACCTCCTGCCGCACTAAACACGCGCTCCGATGCCACGCTACTGGCCGGGCATGACAGCCTTTCAAGGGCAAATTCAGCTAGTTGGGGCCAAAGGTCAAGTTTCGTTGCCCAGTAGTCAAGGGGATTGTCTACCTCGGTTGGCAGGGTGCTGTCCAAGTAGGCCCAAGCCTGTTGTTTGAGCTCCTGCTCCAGGTCCACCTGATGCTGCTGCTGCTGCTGCGGCTGGTTAGTAGTTTCCTCACTGCGCTGGTGAAGAAAGCTACTCATCATCGACTGCAGACTGAGGCAGCCGCTGTTGGTGGAGCTGCCACTGCTCCTACCACCCCACCCCTCCCCTGCTGCCATGGCAGCGGAACGCGAGCGCACAGGGTCCACAGTGTCTGAGGATGGACGTTGGCGCAGAAAGGCAGAGACCAACTGACTACATAGGTGGTTTTTATAGTACGTTATTTTGGCCTCCCTCTCAGCAGGTGTGAAAAAGGCCACCATTTTTGAACGGTAGCGAGGGTCCAACAAGGTGGACAGCCAAAAGTCATCCCTCTGTCTGATGGTTATTATTCGGCTGTCGCTACGCAAGCAACCGAGCATGCTATGGGCCATTTGTGCCAAGGAATGCGAGGGACTCCCTGCCTCCATCTCCACAGCATACTGCCACGGTGCGTCTGGGTCCTCTGTCTCCTCCTCCTCCTCTACCAGATGCTCCTGCTCCTCCACTCCTGTCCGCTGAGTGGAAAAACCACCCATTTCACTCAATAAATCCTGAGCACCAATGTCCTCCTCTACCTCCTCCTCTTCTTCCTGTCCTGCCCCCACAGGGGTCATGTGGCATTGAGATCTGTGCGCCACGTCTACCGCACCCTGACCAGCCATTGTTAACAGCATTTGTTCCAGGACGTGCAACAGAGGAATGACGTCGTTCATCCCATAGTCCTGCCGACTCACGAATAGCGTGGCCTCCTCAAAGGGCCTGAGCAAGCGGCAGGTGTCACGCATGAGCTGCCAATGGCTGACATCGAAGTTACACAGGGGAGTACCTTTATCCGCTTGTAACATCAGGAAATCGGTGATGGCCTTTCGCTGTTCGTAAAGGCGGTCTAACATATGTAGGGTTGAATTCCACCTTGTTGCAACATCGCAGATCAGGCGATGCTGTGGAATTCAGTTCTGCCGCTGCAGCTCAAGGAGGGTGTGCTTTGCGGTGTAGGAATGGCTGAAATGCATGCAAAGTTTACGTGACATTTTAAGGATGTCTTGCAGTGGGATGGTGCATTTTAGGAACCGCTTGACAACCAGATTGAACACGTGAGCCATGCATGGCACATGGCACAACCTTCCTTGACGCAGAGCAGACACCATGTTCTTTCCGTTGTCGGTCAACATGGTTCCGATTTTCAGTTTGCGCGGAGACAGCCATCTGTCGATTTCTCTGTTCATTACACTCAGAAGTTCCTCCCCTGTGTGACTACGTTCGCCAAGGCATACCAGGTGCAGCACAGCGTGACACCGTTGCGCCCTGCACATGTGATATGCCGGTCGGGTAATGGGACTTGGCACGGGGGTGGCGGCTGAGGACACGGCGGAAGAAGAGGTGGTAGAGGCGGACATGTTTGCTGGACCAAGGACGTGCAAACGTGGAGGCAAAAGCGGCGTGACCTGTCCAAGTTGCTGGTGCGGCTGCACCGGCACCACGTTCACCCAGTGGGCCGTAAATGACATGTACTGTCCCTGACCGTAGTTACAGCTCCACACGTCGGCGCTGCCGTGCACTTTGGCAGAGACCGACATGCTCAAAGACTGGCCCACCATCTCTTCTACATGTGAATGCAGGGCTGGCACTGCCTTTTTGGCAAAGAAATGCCGGCTTGGCACTCTCCACCGCGGCGCGGCACAAGTCATCATTTCTCGGAAAGGTGCTGAGTCCACCAGTTGGAAAGGGAGGGACTGCAGCACCAGCAACTTGGACAGGAGGACGTTCAGCTTCTGCACCGTCGGGTGCGTGCTCGCAAACTGTTGTCTCTTGGAAACGGATTCCAAGAAAGACTGCTGACGGAATCCGTGAAGAGGAGTAGCAGGAGAAGGAGCATCTGAACGAGCGGAAGATGCCAACGAGCGACAACTCCCCTCAGCAGAGGTGTTGGAGCCTTGACTGGCTGATAGAGGGCGATTGACGTCGGGTGACGGAGCAAGTAACGGAGCGGGTGATGGAGCGGGGGCTGGGGCAGGCAGAACCGCCGTATCTTTATCACGGTTTTCCCAGGCCACTGAATGGCGACGCTGCATATGCTGATGCAACGCTGTAGTCCCAACATGGGCCCCCTGGCCACGCTTGACTTTCTGGCCACATAGTCGACATACGACTAAGTTTACTTCCTCTGGCGGCTTGACGAAAAATTGCCACACTGCCGAGTAGGAAACCTTGCCCCCGCTACTCCTCACTGGCTGACTGCTACTTCCTCCGTGCACACCGGCACCACTACTGGCCATGGTGGTAGGCTGCAGTGGAGCTGGTGCTCTACTCCGTGGCCGTTTGCCTCCACTGACACTGCTGCGACCCTGCTGCCTCCTGGGCAACTCACCGACTGTTTTGCTCGCTGCCAAGCTGGCACCCTCTTCTCCTGATGATGCGGAAGCAATAGCCTGATGACGACGAGGCTGCCAAGTGCGATCAGCCTCATCATCATCAATTAGGGTCTCCGCCTCACTACTAGCCCCCTCGGCTGCGTGTGGGTCAGGAGACAGACCTGTCTCTAGACCGGCTACCGAGCCACTCTCCTCGCCAGTACTTCTTCGCCTGGCTGCTGAAGAGGCCGATGTCTCCCCCCGTTCCTGACCGCCCTCTGTTAGCTCTTCCTCACTGTACAGTGGGGCTGAGCCCACAGCATGCGATACTTTGCTTGGTGAGGGAACACCAAAGGACAGGGGCAGGTAGAGGACACGTGATTTCAGTGGGCTTGCTCCCGGGCCATGCCAACTAACGGTTGTGTCTGACGTACCCACCGACCATTGGCTGTAGGTGTCAGAGGTGACCTGGGAAGAGGAAGATGACCGAGCCAACCAATTGATGACGGCAGGGTTGTCGGTGGAGACACGACCGCTGGATGACACCGGGAGCAATGGCCTCTGGCTGCGACTAGTGCTGCCTCGACCCCTTCCTCTGCTGCCACGTCTGCTCGCTCCTGAAACATTGCCTCCTCTGCCACTCCTCTGCGTGTTGTCTGACATACTCTTTAATTCAACGATTCTGTGTCCCTGAGTAACAATTCTGTATCCCTGAGTAACAATTCTGTGTCCCTGAGTAACAATTATGTGTCCCTCAGTAACGATTCTGTGTCCCTCAGTAACAATTCTGTGTCCCTGAGTAACAATTCTGTGTCCCTGAGTAACAATTCTGTGTCCCTGAGTAACGATTCTGTGTCCCTGAGTAACGATTCTGTGTCCCTCAGTAACAATTCTGTGTCCCTGAGTAACAATTCTGTGTCCCCGAGTAACGATTCTGTGTCCCTGAGTAACAATTGTGTGTCCCTGAGTAACGATTCTGTGTCCCTGAGTACCCTGAGTAACGATTCTGTGTCCCTGAGTAACAATTCTGTGTCCCTGAGTAACGATTCCGTGTCCCTGAGTAACAATTCTGTGTCCCTGAGTAACAATTCTGTGTCTGTCCCTGAGTAACGATTCTGCGTCCCTGAGTAACAATTCTGTGTCCCTGAGTAACAATTCTGTGTCTGTCCCTGAGTAACGATTCTGTGTCCCTGAGTAACAATTCTGTGTCCCTGAGTAATGATTCTGTGTCCCTGAGTAACAATTCTGTGTCCCTGAGTAACAATTCTGTGTCTGTCCCTGAGTAACGATTCTGTGTCCCTGAGTAACAATTCTGTGTCCCTGAGTAACAATTCTGTGTCCCTGAGTAACAATTCTGTGTCTGTCCCTGAGTAACGATTCTGTGTCCCTGAGTAACAATTCTGTGTCCCTGAGTAACGATTCTGTGTCCCTGAGTAACAATTCTGTGTCCCTGAGTAACAATTCTGTGTCTGTCCCTGAGTAACGATTCTGTGTCCCTGAGTAACAATTCTGTGTCCCTGAGTAACAATTCTGTGTCCCTAAGTAACAATTCTGTGTCTGTCCCTGAGTAACAATTCTGTGTCCCTGAGTAACAATTCTGTGTCCCTGAGTAACGATTCTGTGTCCCTGAGTAACAATTCTGTGTCCCTGAGTAACGATTCCGTGTCCCTGAGTAACAATTCTGTGTCCCTGAGTAACAATTCTGTGTCTGTCCCTGAGTAACGATTCTGCGTCCCTGAGTAACAATTCTGTGTCTGTCCCTGAGTAACGATTCTGTGTCCCTGAGTAACAATTCTGTGTCCCTGAGTAATGATTCTGTGTCCCTGAGTAACAATTCTGTGTCCCTGAGTAACAATTCTGTGTCTGTCCCTGAGTAACGATTCTGTGTCCCTGAGTAACAATTCTGTGTCCCTGAGTAACAATTCTGTGTCCCTGAGTAACAATTCTGTGTCTGTCCCTGAGTAACGATTCTGTGTCCCTGAGTAACAATTCTGTGTCCCTGAGTAACGATTCTGTGTCCCTGAGTAACAATTCTGTGTCCCTGAGTAACAATTCTGTGTCTGTCCCTGAGTAACGATTCTGTGTCCCTGAGTAACAATTCTGTGTCCCTGAGTAACAATTCTGTGTCCCTAAGTAACAATTCTGTGTCTGTCCCTGAGTAACAATTCTGTGTCCCTGAGTAACAATTCTGTGTCTGTCCCTGAGTAACAATTCTGTGTCCCTCAGTAACGATTCTGTGACCCTCAGTAACAATTCTGTGTCCCTGAGTAACAATTCTGTGTCCCTGAGTAACAATTTTGTGTCTGTCCCTGAGTAACAATTCTGTGTCCCTGAGTAACAATTCTGTGTCCCTGAGTAACAATTCTGTGTCTTTCCCTGAGTAACAATTCTGTGTCCCTGAGTAACAATTCTGTGTCCCTGAGTAACAATTCTGTGTCTGTCCCAGAGTAACAATTCTGTGTCCCTCAGTAACGATTCTGTGTCCCTCAGTAACAATTCTGTGTCCCTGAGTAACGATTGTGTGTCCCTGAGTAACGATTGTGTGTCCCTGAATAACGATTCTGTGTCCCTGAGTAACGATTGTGTGTCCCTGAGTAACGATTCTGTGTCCCTGAGTAACGATTCTGTGGCCCTAATGTCTCTGTGGCCCTAACTCTGTCCCTCAATACAGACAGGTCTGTCTCTCTTGAATGACCGGAGGCTAATGGAGAATTCTAAGATGGCCGCGATTTATAGCTCCACCATTACACAGTGCTGGCTGGCTGCTGATTGGCTAATGCGATAACATGTCATGAATGAATGCATTATGGGTCAGCGTGCCTTGTCTGCGCGCCTTCCCAGAGATCCCCGCTCCGTCGCCACACATGTCGCCGCCATTTTTGGAAAAATTCGATTCGTGCATCCAAAGTCTGCTAATTTTCGGATTCGTCGCGAATCGAATTTTTCCTAATCTTCGAAACGAATTCCACTTCGCCATGTTCGATTCGCTCATCTCTACTCATATTCATCACCTGATTTGAAAATGTTATTCTTTTGTTGCTCATTCAATTTTGTTCCAATCTTCTATTTCCATTTTTCCAGAAACTCAGGAGGATCAGTACCCTCCATATCCATAAGAATCTTGTAAATCCTGGAGGTGCCTTGTTTAGGGACTATAGTTACATTCAACAGTTTTTTAAATAGGTACAGATCCTTCGACATCTTCAGTGGTCGTGGGAGCGTTGAAACAAAATGACCTAATTGGCCATACCACCACTCATCAATGTGAAAAATAAATCTTTTTTTTTTCTTTAAATCAGAAAAAGTGTGCAATTTACCCTTACTTAGTATATCTTTCAAACGTGCTTTCTGATCTTTAATCCATTTCCCAGAAATATTATCCTTCCCTGGGGAGGGAAATACTCTGTTCCCGCCAAGGGAATCAAAACTGAATTATATTTCCATCCCTTTTGCTGATGCATTCTATCCCACACACTGAAAACTTTCTTTGTCAGTGGACTAATATTCACATCTAATGTGCGGAATTTAGGTGGTAACCAAACCATCTTCCCTAACTGTGCCTTACTCAGGATCCCTTCCATATTTACCCAACCTTTCCCTTCTGAATTATATATCCAGTCTATTATTTGTGATAATATCACCGCTTGATAATATTTCTTAACATTTGGCATACCCAAACCTCCATTCCCTTTTGCCCTACACAATACCTCGTACCTAATTCTCGGTTTCTTGTTTGTCCAGATAAACTTTAGTATCTTCTTTATTATCCCAAAGAAAGATCCTGGTAGATGTATTGAGAGCATGTGAAACTTATACAGGATTTTTGGTACTATCACCATCTTTACCAGATTTATACAACCTATCCAGGAAGCGCCACCTTTTGACAATCTCCCCAGCTCCTCTTTTATTTTGTTTACTAAAGAGATATCATTTGCCTGGTACAGGCCTTTTATTGAAGGAGTTAGTTTTATTCCCAAGTAGCCTATTTCTTTTTCCCTCCAAGTAAATGGAAAGTCTTTTTGTAGACTCAGCTTCTCAACTTTTGGTATAATGATGTTGAATATTTCTGACTTTGCAGGGTTTATTTTCAGATTTGATAGCCCGCCATATTGTTTTAATAGTCTCATTAAATTAGGCAGCGTTATTAGGCAACGTTATTCTAGGATTTACAATATAGAACAACATGTCACCTACGTATGCTGCCACTAGAGATGAGCGAATTTTTCAAAAATTCGATTCGGCTGATTCGGCGAATTCCAGTATGAAATTCGATTCGATGCGAATTAATTCGCTACGAAGTTAACTTATTAAAAGGGTTTCTAGGCTTCAGAGAGCCTTTAAATTAGTGCAGAACACTGTACCTATAATTTAAATGCACTGTCAGAAATAGAGGAACTCTGCACATACACTTTTTGCCGGCTTTGGAATTATTCTTATTTTCATCCTACTTCTTCTTCTTCTTCTTCTTCATCCTCATCCTCATCCTCTTCTTCTTCTGAGGATGAGGATGAAGAAGAAGAAGGATGAAAATAAGAATAATTCCAAAGCCGGCAAAAAGTGTATGTGCAGAGTTCCTCTATTTCTGACAGTTCTCTGACAGCTTCTTCACATGTACAGCGGTTGAAACATCTGTATCCTAAATGTAAACTAATAGATACAAATTGTATCTATTAGTTTCCATTTAGGATACAGATGTTTCAACCGCTGTACATGTGAAGAAGCTGTCAGAGAACTGTCAGAAATAGAGGAACTCTGCACATACACTTTTTGCCGGCTTGGAATTATTCTTATTTTCATCCTACTTCTTCTTCTTCTTTTTCTTCTTCATCCTCTTCCTCATCCTCTTCTTCTTCTGAGGATGAGGATGAGGATGAAGAAGAAGAAGAAGAAGAAGAAGTAGGATGAAAATAAGAATAATTCCAAGCCGGCAAAAAGTGTATGTGCAGAGTTCCTCTATTTCTGACAGTTCTCTGACAGCTTCTTCACATGTACAGCGGTTGAAACATCTGTATCCTAAATGTAAACTAATAGATACAATGTATCAACCGCTAAACATGTGTTCCTTCTGTCAGAGAACTGTCAGAAATAGTGGAGCTCACTGCAGGGACACTTTTGCCGGCTGATCGGGAAATATTCGATTCGCGCACCCGAAGTAGGCAAAATTTCGGATTCGACGCGAATCGAATATTTCCTGAAATTCGACTCGAATTCCGGTTCGCCTGGTTCGATTCGCTCATCTCTAGCTGCCACCTTATGCTCCATTTCCCCTATCTTTATTCCTGCTATGTCTACACACTTTCTTACCCTCGCCAGGACAGGTTCCACGGATAAAACAAATAATGAAGGAGAAAGTGGGCATCTCTGTCTGGTTCCATAATACATTTTAAAGAACTGAGAGAGGGATCCGTTAACCTTAAAGTGGAGCTCCACCCAAAAGGGGAAGTTCCGCTTTAAGGACTGCTCCCCCGCTCCCTGTTAAGGATTGGCACCTCTGGGGGGCGGGGGGGAGCGGGTACCCGAATTTGACAGGTACCCGCTCCCATTCCGGTCCGATCACCTAGGCGATCGGAAACAGAAGGTGTCCTCCCTCCCTCCCTCCCTGTAGTCTTTTGGGACACGTGACAGGTCCCAGAAGACTACAGGACCATTCATGAAGCGCAGCGCTACTCACGCATGTGCAGTGGGTACCCGGCTGTGAAGCCGTAAGCTATCACAGGCGGGTGCCCACACTGAAGATGCTGGCCTACTAGAATACAGGATGGCTGGTGAAATGGGCTGCGGGGGGACACACCGTGGGACCAAGGGACAGGTAAGTGGCTGTTTTTTAAAAGTCAGCAGCTACAGTTTTTGTAGCTGCTGACTTTTATTTTTTTACAAAGAGAGTGGAACTCCGCTTTAACCGCTGCTGTCGGAGCGCTATAAAGCCCTTTTATCCACTTTAACATTTTGGACCCTATTCCTAAGACCTCTAGCGTATCAATCATGGAACCCCAGTTAACCCTGTCAAAAGCCTTTTCAACATCAATTGACAGGAATAATGTTGGCAGTTTCTCTCTCTTTACTCTTTGTAGGAGGAGCAATTGTCTCAATATATTGTATGTATATTGTATAGGGCTCGCTTGTAGGAGCTCCACCTCTGTAGCTGTAAGATAAAGGTGTCAGAGGTCTGAAGAAGATGCCTATTGAGCATGCTCCGAAATGCATTACTACCCCCTTCACCTGCTACATCTGACTCTGCTCTCCAAGCTTCATTTTTGATGCACAGGCATATCCTGGTCTCTACTTCCTGATCCTATAGGCATAGTCTGCTGCTGGACAGCTGGATGTCCCACCTGGATCTAATTACCACACGATGAGTCTTTTTAACAGTTTATCTTGTAAGTTCAAATTTTCCATTGTTTACTGAATAAATTGTCAATACTACACTTAGAGGCGCCTTCCTCTCTTTTTCTTGTCTCAGACCATTGTCCCCATCTTCTCTTCCTGGAATGAATCCTACCTGATCCAGGTGTATTAACTCCTTCAGTCTGGTTGCCAATACCTTAACATACAGTTTGGTGTCAATGTTTAGTAGCAATATGGGCCTGTAACTGGCACACTCTGTGCTATCTTTCCCTTCTTTAAGTATAATTGTTATATGTGCCTGCAATGACTCATCCCTCATTTCCAGCCCCTCCCCTATTGCATTCATATAACCACACATTTTAGGGACTAGGAGATCTCAAATTTTTTTATAATAGCTCACAGTATAGCCGTCCAGGCCAGGGCTCTTTCCTGCAGCTGTATTTTTTAGGGCCAAGGCGATTTCCTTCAGGCTAATAGGTCTCTCTAGGGCCTATAATTTTTATTCTGCTGTTCTTGGCAACTCCACTTTATTTGCATATTTCTGTCTATTTTTCTTCTTTTTCTCCTCTGTTTCTTTTTGTTTTCTGGGGCTCACACCGTACAGCCGGCTATAATATTTTTGGAACCTATTAGTGATATCAGTGGTGGTGTACACCGTTTCTCCTTTGGCATCTTTAATTCTTTCTATAAAATTTTTGGATTTCTTTACCTTTAGTTTCCTCAAATATTTCCCAGGTCTATTCCCCCACTGATATCTTTCTTTTGAGACCCTGTTAAATATCCTTCTCGACTCCTGTTCCAAAAGATCTTTTAATTCTTCTTTTGTAATACTTATCTTCTGATATATGTCTGTACCTGTCTTCTTTTTGTGTGACTGTTCTAACTTGTAGAGCTCCTCCATCACCGTCTAATTTTTTCCCTCGGTCTTTTTTTTTTTTCTGCTCCCATCGAACTCAGTGTTCTTCTGATATATGCTTTATGTGCTTCCCAGATTGTGGCCACCGACACCTCCTCGGTCTCATTGAGCTTGAAGAATTGCTTAAGTTTCTGCCTTAACCTTTTTTCTAATTCAGGATCCTGTATAATTTCATTTAATCTCCACATGGTTATTTTATCCTGATCCCCTCCTACCCGTAGTCTCATTGTGACAGGAGCATGATCAGAAATAGATATATGTTGGCACTAACCAATGACTCCAAGGCCCTGATTTATTAAGAATTGAGTCTACCAACAGACGCTGAACATTCAGGCAGACTCAATTCAATCAATCTAGACCTGCCAGTCATCAGACAGGCATCTAGCAAGCTCATTGAAAAGAGTCTACTTTGTAGACTCTTTCCCATTAGTAAATCCGGAATCACGTCAGGCACATTTCTAGATGCAACACCGGATATGTTCGCTAGGTGGCACACAACCTGTCAGGGATGCGGGTGTGAGCAGAAGTGTGTGGACTGACACAGGGAAACGCAAGCTTCAGATATGGTATAAATAAGACAATTTATTAAGACTAACAATACAAACATAAACGCAGTGCGCCAAACCCCAAGCTAACACAAATACATACAACAAGGTGAAACAAACCCAAACCTAAACTGATATAGATACAAAGGTACATACACATATAGAGCACAACGTAGTCAGGCAGGCCGGGTCGATAACTATCGGGCAGGTAGGTACAGGAGGAGCAGACGGAGAGTAGTCAGGTCACGAGCCGGGTACAGCAACTAACGGACAGGTAGGTACAGGGGGTCAGGCAGAGAATGGTCAGGGTCACAAGCCAGGGATCAAACAGGAGAAGTCAGCAGAGGTCAGGATCAGGCAGGGTCGGCAACAAGTCAGGCAGGAACAGGAATGCAGGTTACAAGATACAGGGGCCCATGGAAAAACACACACCAAGGCACAGACTGCAGGTCTGGCCATCCCTTAAATACACCACCTGCAATCAGCCCCAGGTGATGGCCAATTGCCGAAGTGAACCTCTGGTTGTTGAGAGCACCCGCTTGCCAGCCCTGGTACTGCAGCCCACAAGGCAGGTGAGTCCCACCACTATTGGCAAGTCCATTCCTGACACAACCGCTGGCTTTGTCCCGTTGGAGTTTTTCTGTCTGCATATGAGAATACTTATAATTTAAAATAAAAAGCACACCTATATTATAATTTTTTTTTTTCATGTTTCTCCAAAAATGATTGGCCAACTAATGCATTTCCTAATGAATGTCATACATTCTACTTTCAAATGTCAAACATTTTCACACTTTTATCTCAAATAATTTGAATGTCTAGTTCTAATTTCTCAATATAATTATATATCTTCCTTCTCTTTAATCATGTAACTATTCTACATTCCAGCTCAAACTCTGTCTCCTACAGTGGCTTAGTGGTTAGAACTCAGAACGTACAGCACTTGGGTCATGGATTCTAATCCCAGTGATGGCTGCGCCTGGCTGCATGCCAGTTTGCATGCTTTCTCTGCACGGATGTGTTTCTACCAACAGTCCAAAGACATGCTGTTAGGTTAATTGGGCCTAGAATATGTCTGAGTTTCTGCCCTCAGATTGTAAGCTCCTTGACATTTGTAAATGCCCAAAATATGGAGATCAATTTCCAGGCTTCTGTCAGTGCCAGGAATATTGATCAATCAATTGGAGTGAATCTTACCTGTGTCCTGTTCTTCTGACAAGTTTGAAACTTTCAGTTTTCCTTCTGTTTATATTTAATTGCAACTTTTTTCTCTTCTCTTTGGCTACGTTCACACTAGCTTTGTCAGCAGGCATCAGACAGGTGTTTGGGAAAAATTCTGCACATGTCAGCACACAGTGCTGTTCACACTGAAGCATTAACATTGCGTCACAGCAAAACTGGCTCCTCATGTCGAGTCAGGAGGAGTTGAAGCCTCCTATTCAAGTCTTTGGTGCCGCTCCTCAAACGCCTGGCAGTTTGCGACGTGGTTGTGGAGTGTTAATACCATTTAACTTCATTACAGGCATTTGTGGTGCAGTTTTAAAGCTTGGCAAATGCCTATCAAATGCCTCAAAACCGCACATAGGGTGTTTGGGGAGCATTTGAGGAGCGTTAAAAACGCTTCCCAAACGCCTATCAATAACATAATAGGGGCATTTGGCAAGAGTTAGAAATAAAGACAAGTGTGAACAAGCCCTTAAGCCTCTCTCCTTATACAACTTGACCCCCTCCCCCACCCCACCCCCGTCATCACCTATTCCATCTGCAAATCTTTTTATCACCGCCCCACTCTTTTTATTTAACTATTTTTTTTACTGATCAAGTTAATGTGTCTCATTTCCTATCACCTCCATCCCAGATCTCACATTATTATGATTCCTGATTGTATCTCACCACTAGTCTGATTGAATTCACAATTCCTGGTCAGTCCCGTTCCCTGACCTCTAATAACCTTTAGGGCCAGTTTACACTACATGTGTTTCAGTTGCTTTTTTGCATCCACAACACACAGAAAGAAGGTTATATAGTTGTCAATGTCATAGTTCACATCAGCGCTTGCAGTTCCAGTACGTTGCAGGTGCTGCCAAAAAAGTCGAACAGGCTGCATTTTTTATGCATTGAACTGTACTTGGACGCGGTAAAATGCCCTGGAACGCACTAAAATGCACATGTTCCCAATTGAATTGAAGAAAAAGAGGGGAACAAATTAACTGGAATGCATAAAAAAATGCACTGGAACACATCAAAAATGCATTCAAAATGCACTGGAACACATAAAAAATGCATCCAAATGCACTGGAAAACATAAATGCATCCAAATGCACTGGAAAACATCAAAAACGCATCCAAAATGCACTGGAACACATCAAAAACGCATCCAAAATGCACTGGAACACGCTAAACATGCATCAAAAAAGTGCATGCAAAAATGCATCTGGAACACATCTAGACTGTGTTTCTATAGTGTGAACTGGTCCTTAGGACTCGTTCACACCATTTGTGGTGCAGAAACGCATGCAAGAGCACGCATTTTCTTGCACAGCAAAGAAATGCAATGCCCTCTAAAGATGTGCACGGGTACCATGATGAAAACGTAATTGCACCTCCACACGTCTAGTAAACACTGACGCATTCACAGCCACCAAAACGCATGACACCACACTACTGTGCGGTTAGGTGCAACACACTTTTACAATAATATGCCTGCAGTATTTTTGCATGTTCCCACACATTAGGCAGCCAATTGAAATTAATGAGCTGAGGAGTAAAAAATGCTCCATTCACACAGGTCCTCTGGCCTGTACAGCATGAATGAGGGGGTTGTTCATGTGGCTGGAGCTACCTGTTACACTATGGGGAAACAGCTGTATGAACACAGGTTTTAATCTGACAGGTGTGAAGGCGTGGGGCAGTGGCCCTGAATGCTCACTGTCTGTGTTCAGGGCTGTACACCTGCATCCATATGCTTGTCAAATTAGGATCTGCAGCATTTCCATAGTGTAACATAGTGCGACAGCCACAAAAACAAACCACTGATTTACTCTGTAATTAGGCCACAGCATCAATGTGAATGAGCCCCAAGACCTCAATTACACACACAGCTTTATTTATGAACTCAGTACAGTTTTATCAATTAGATTTCACAGGAATATGGTTGGGATTATGTCCATTCATAATGTTTTTAGTGTATTTTTACCATAAATATAATTT
The DNA here is from genome assembly GCF_062004578.1 of Staurois parvus. Taxonomy (NCBI): domain Eukaryota; kingdom Metazoa; phylum Chordata; class Amphibia; order Anura; family Ranidae; genus Staurois; species Staurois parvus. The sequence goes on along the minus strand of NW_028317928.1, from coordinate 4,688,188 downwards.
GGATATTTTCTCTGGCGGTGGGGAGCTGTCAGGTATGCTGTACGGGGCCCCGTGATATCTAACAGTGGTCCTGGGTGTATGCTTGTGTCTGTGCCACCTGTATAGTTAGGAAGAACAATAACTTCTTCTTTGGAATACCTTGAACCTCTGCTATGTACCTCAATGTATCTAGGAATCGGACATGTTTTCAACTGAAAATACAATTATTAGTAATGTTTCCCCTGAAAACGAGGATCAGCTCCTCGGTCAAGAACAGCGATCTCGCCATGTCCAGATGTGGTCTGGAATTCCACAAAAGAACAATTCACAAAGCTTGAAAATGTTAACAATAATATGTGGAAGATTCTAAAATCTCTTGTTATGCAGGACTTTTGACAGTTCTTTTCTGGTCCTCAGTATCTAGCCTAGTCAGTGCTTCCACAGACATTCAAACAATGTAGGACAAGAGGAATACATCAGGTCCAGTACGATTCAGCTAAGCTATGTATCTGAGAGGTTTCCACGGTGGTATTCGGGGCTATCCCAGGAGTGACGTCCACTAACCAGACCAATACCAAGAGGGGGAGAGTCCGTTATAAGCGGTGCAACTCATCAATCCCATCCCATGCGGGGGACCTCTGGTTATTGATTACATGCGTACATAAAGATACGCATCTGGTGAGTGCGTATTTTAACTACTCTAACACCTCGCCACCTGGAACGTACAGTCACCAATATCTCCTGTATCCATCACTTATCACAGACTGTGACCATTTTTTACATTGGTTTAACTGGGATTATTCATTCAGTTTATCCTATGGATTGAAATCATTCATTTATTTTGTTTTATCTTTAGCGCTCCACTTTCTTTTACAGTATTTTATGAGGTTTTATTCTGGTTGCCTTTTTGTGCTTTTAGCTGCTATTACTACCAAGCGCTCACAGAGTATTTTGTTTTATTCAGTATATTGAACTTGAACATGAAATAACAAAAAATATACATAGTCCAAACGTTTATTGATCAAATATATATTCCACATTTATTTGGAAAGCAGCAACAAGTAGGTAGTCAATTTCTTGGTGGGAAAAAAAAGCAGGATTGATGTGAATAAAATAGAACGGTCCTGCTCATAAGAGCTTACAATCTAAAAGATGATACTTCTAATGAACTGTGCTTTCACAGGTTACAGCAGGAAACAAACGGTTAATATGAATCACGTAGTAGGCTTACCTATCCACAAAACAAGCTGCAGATCAAAATATCAATATAAAAATACATATGTGCCAAAATAAAACACCTCCCACCTCCCCAAATCCCCCACACATACATTTCTCATCAGGTTTGTCCGAAAACTGCATTTCAGTCTATATAAGCAAGCAAACTATAGCCAAGTGCAGATTTGGAAGAGCAGAGCAATTGAGATGCTAGGATTACAATGCAAAGATAATAAACACACAATCATTGTACAATAACACACAAACACACCTTAGAAGGAAAAAAATGCAAAACATTTACAGCCCACATCAAAACACAGCGTGAGTGTGGCCTGGGGCAATTCACCACAATCTCTCTTCCTTCTTAACCACCAAAGGCAAGGATTTGCTGAAAATAACCTGGCCTATACAAGACAAATCACCCACTACTGCAACTCTTTATATAAGGTAGGCCACACCCACCACTGTCATTCATTTGGTCAGAGAAAGTGTTTGCACCTGATGAATCCTCTTCCCACCTGGGTTAACCCTTGGTATACAGGCCCCACAAATCAGAATCAGAAAGAAAGCCACAGTGAAGTGTACCTGTGCAGCATACAACAGAACATTGAACAGGGATGTGAAAGGGAACCCCATGGCAATATTTATTGGCACTATGGGCACAATTCACTCCAGATTATCGCATGAGTTAAGGCAGTCACATGACCACATCTCGCATGCAATACTGAAAATGTTAGTTCACTGTTGCTAGTATGCGGGATTTCCCATAAATAGGAAAAACACTCAGGAAATCAAACATTAAAAGGCCTTACACCCCGGTCACATCAAAGCCGATTTAGAAATTGTGCGATGTACAGTGAAGAGGCCGATTTCCTTGCGATTTGCAAGACATCTGACACAGATATCTATGCAAATTGCCACAAAAGTAGTACATGTACTACTTTAGAGATCAGTGTCGGAAACGCACCCATGTGACTGCTGTAATAGCAGACAATAGGGTGCGACTTGGCATACAATTTGCAAGTCGCATGTCATGCAAATCACATGCCGAGTCGCACTCAATGTGACTGCTATTAGAGCGTTGGCAGGTCAGGAAAGGGTGGGGGACGAGTGAGCACCACCCCTCTCCTGAACTATACCAGGCCACATGCCCTCAACATGAGTGGGTGCTTTGGGGCAGGGGGGGCTCCCCCCAAAGCACCTTGTCCCCATGTTGATGGGGACAAGGACCTCTTCCCCACAACCCTGTCCGGTGGTTGTGGGGGTCTGCGGGCGGGGGGCTTATCAGAATCTGGAAGCCTCCTTTAACAAGGGGGCCCCCAGATCCCTGCCCCCCCACGTGAATGAGAATGGGGTACATGGTATCGCTACTAATTCACAAAAAAACAAAAAGAGTAGTGTAAAAAAACACAGGACACGGTCTTTGACAAGTCCTTTAATAAAAGAAATATCTCAAAGAATGTCCCCAGAAGTAGATCCAACGTCAATCACGAAGCCCAGCGCCAGCGACCCGAAAAAAGAAAAAAAAAAGGTTCCGCTCCCGACGATGGCTGCTCAGCTGTCAGGGTCAGGAGTTCTGGAAGATCTGACGTTTCTGCCAATACTCTACATGGCCGCAGATGGACACATCAGCCTCAGTCTGGTGCCAGACGGCCTTTATAAGGAGGCTCATCACTTCCTCTGGTTGCTGGATGATCTCTAGCTCCCCATGCCCTGTTCCTGTTTCCTGTGATTCTGACCTGTGATTAACTGTTACCGACTCGGCTTACTCCTGGACCTGTCTACTCTGATTTACCCCTGATCTGACCTCGACTTGACTTACGGATACTCTCTCTCTCTCTCTCTCTCGCTCCTCTGTGAATGACCTCGGCTTCCCCATCTGACTACGTCCGCTCTGATTCCCACCTGGTACCTGACCTTGGCTTGAACTGACTACCCAGCAAACATCCAAATCCCGGAAGGGCTTGCAGACCACACACAGTCGCCTCCTGTCTGCAGACCCATCTCCGTGCACCAGCTGTACTTCAGAGTGGACCACCAACCAGCACTCCTACAGGCGACCTGTGCAACTTTGGGCCTGACTCCCGCTGTCCCACTCTCAGGGGAGTCTGTTACTTAGCCCTCTCTCCATTGGCCTCCATCACCAGGTACGTGATAATATCATCCACCCAGTATGTCCGAGGCCGAGAGAGGCGCTTCCGCACTAGAGGCCCTGTGCCAACAGATGATGGCACTTACCCAAGCAGTGAAGGATTTACAGCAAGGATACTTCCAGCTAGAAGGGCGTCTTTACTCCATCTCTACTTCCACGGACCAGTTTCCCTCCGCCAGTTCCAACCCAGTAGCCGCACCTGCCAGTCAGTTTCCTGCCACCACTCCTGCTATTGTGTTACCTCCTCCGGAACCCAGAGTTTCTACTCTGCAACGTTTTCTCGGGGATCGACGTAAGTTCAGAGCTTTTAAGAATGCCTGTGAATTATATTTTGCTCTGCAACCCAGGACCTTTTCTCTGGAAGCGGTCAAGGTCGGGTTCGTCATCTCCCCCTTGTCTGAAGAACCTCAGTCTTGGGCACATAGTCTTCTGGAACAAAAGAGCCCAGCACTCAAATCAGTGAGTGAATTCTTTGAAGCCATGGCTGCCCTCTACGACGATCCCCAGAAGACCTCCACTGCTGAGTCCGCCCTCCATGCTCTACTACAAGGTCGGCGGCCTGTGGAGGACTACATAGTGGAGTTCCGTAAATGGTCTGCAGACACCGGTTGGAACGATGCAGCATTGAAGTACCAGTTCCGCCTAGGCCTGTCTGAGTCCCTCAAGGACAAGTTAGCGAGGGTGGAAGCTCCCTCCTCCTTGGAGAACCTTATCCTGCTCGCATTTCTGCCAAAAGTTCCAGGGCCAACGAATCCTGCCCTTTCTCTGCAACCCCTCAACAATTCGGAAGTCGAACCTATACAAATTGGCCTTCTCTGACAAGCCCTAACTCCGGAAGAAAGGCTACGCAGACAGCAAGGCAACCTCTGTCTCTACTGTGGGGCCACTTCCTGCGTAACTGCTCAGTGCGCCCAGGTAAGTCCAGCCAGCCTAATCCTTCGTATCTCCAGCTATCCGGGACTTTAACCACCCATGTCATTCTCCCCATGTCTTTGCAGGTGGCTGGAAGGGATGTCAAAATGCGGGCAGTCGTTGACTCGGGAGCTTGTAGCTGTTTCTTAGACATCCAATTGGCCAAGGACTTACACATCCCTCTTCTGCCTAAGAAACAGAGACTTGATGTCTTACTTGTAAATGGCACTACTCAGAGTTCCGGACCTGTTACCCAAGAAACCACTCCTATTCTTGCAACCACCGGCTCCGGCCATCAGGAGTTTATTTGTTTTGACGTGATCAAATCCCCCATGTTTCCAGCCATCCTAGGAATACCCTGGTTGCAAGCCCACAATCCACAGATCGATTGGCCCAGGAAGGAAGTCACCTTTTCTTCAGAATATTGTCTACAACACTGTGGTGCCCCTACACCCACCAATTCTTTTGTATGCCTCTCAGTCCAACCTTCACCAGAGGCCAGTCAACTCGTTCCCTCTACCTACAATGACTTCCTCGATGTGTCCGATAAAAAGAAAGCCGACACATTGCCTTCTCATCGGTCTTACGATTGCCCAATTGAGTTACTCCCAGGAGCAGAAATACCATTTGGGCAAATTTTCCCATTATCCAAGCTTTAACTGGAAGCCCTCCAGCACTATCTAGACGAGAATCTCGCTAAAGGATTCATCCGCCCCTTTTCCTCTCCTACCAGGGCTGGTATTTTCTTTGTAGAAAAAAAAGATCAGTCTCTTAGACCGTGCATTGACTACAGGGAACTTATTAAAATTACCATTAAAAACCGGTATCCTCTTCCTCTGGTGCCCGAGATATTTCAGAGATTTCGAACAGCCCGAGTCTTCACTAAATTGGACTTAAGGGGGGCCTACAATTTAGTCCGTATAAGAGAGGGCATTGAGTGGAAGACAGCCTTCAGAACACGCTTAGGACATTTTGAACATTTAGTGATACCGTTTGGGCTATGTAATGCCCCTGCTACGTTCCAACATTTTGTGAACTACATCTTTAGAGAGTACCTTGACCTTGTTGTGATCATCTACCTGGACGATATCCTAATTTTCTCTACCTCACTGGAACTCCATCGTGATCACGTTAGGAAAGTGCTAAACACTCTACGGATGCATGGCTTGTAAGCCAAGGTGGAGAAGTGTGAGTTTGAGAAGCAGTCCATTCTGTTCCTGGGGCTCATAATTTCCACCGAGGGGATCTCCATGGACCCTCGAAAAGTATCTGCTATCCTGGATTGGCCTGCACCTTCAGACAGGAAACTGAGTCCAAAGATTCGTGGGTTTTGCCAACTTTTACCGGAAATTTATTAAGGGCATTTCCACAATCATTGCCCCTATCACTCAATGGGCTTCATTGTGGATTTGCCGCCCTCGGAGAGGTTTACTATCATTCTGGTAGTAGTGGATCGGCTATCCAAGATGGCCCACTTTTTACCAATGGTGGGTACGCCATCCGCACCAGAGAGTCTATACTGAAATCCCAGGCTGATTATAAGAAACACTACGACAGGAAATGGAGAGGAAACCCTCCTCTGAAGATTGGAGATAAAGTTTGGCTATCAACTGCCAATCTAAAACTCCCGTGCCCATCAGGTAAGTTGGGTCCAAGGTACACTGGACTTATATTTTTGTGGGCACTATTATATGATATATAATTTGTTTGTTTATTTTTTGTCACATATATTTTTATGTCACATTTAATTTGTCACTTAATATTTGTGTAAATGAGTTTGCACATAGAGACCATCAAAAGGTCTTAATGTGACACATATATATAATGCGCCACTAATTGTCACCAATATTAGGAGTGGTATTTTTTGGAATAAGTTTTACATAGTATTTAAAGTGGCAGTTGATTTGATATAATATTGAATATTTAAAAGCATCAATTGGCGCGATTTAGTGATTAACATACTTTTAAGAATCACTCTATTAAAAAAATTCAACATTTTGTGGCTATCGTGGCACAAAAAAGCAGACAAGATTGGTTCTTGAGAAAAGAAAAATGGGACGACCATCAGGTGGTAGGATGTCATAACCCAACTTATACCATAGTGCCACGTCCCTATTAATTGATAATGGAGAAAAGAATATTGAGTGGACTTTTTAGACACAAAGTACACCAAAAAATTGGTTCTTGGTCAGCTCCAAAGGTGCAACATTCAGATGTACAATCTGTGGATCGGCTTTAATGTGTCTATCAAACAGGTGTGATAAAGATGACATCACCAGAGAAAAGTATTTTCTAAAAGGGGAGCTAACACCCTGTTATAACTTTCCCCTTACCATACTATATTGGGAACAGAGCCATCTAGTGGTGGGCAGTCTAACAGCACCTGACAACATATGAATAAGTTCCCAGTCACACTGGGTGCGACTTGGCATGTGATTTGCATGCCATACCACTTGCTAAGTTGCACCCTATTGTCCACAATCAGAGCAGTCATATAGTTGCGGTTCCAACTTGGTTGGAGCAGCACCAATTTCTAAAGTAGTACATGCACTACTTTTGGTGTGATTTGCATAGACATCTATGTCAGATATCTTGCAAATCACAGCTAAAATCGCAATGACATCTCGACTTTGAATTTATGCGACTTATAGTGAAGTTGCATGATTTCAAAGTCGGGATCAGTGTGACCCGGGGGGGGGGGGGGGTAACTCACTTTGCAGACAAGTCAGAATGGCAGCATTTGATATAATATAATAATAATTTTTCAGCCTCATTGACTACCATTTCATGAACACATTAACGTATTAAAGGGATAGTGCACAGTGAGATGCCAGAAACTTGAATCTCTTACTGAATAGTCAACTGGAGCATTCTGATGTGTTTCATGCTATGGCACAGAAATTTGTAATCAGTAATTGGACACAGCTAGAGCTGACCATACACCAATAGGATTTCATTCATATGGACATTCTGAAATATCATTCATCAGAGCACTTCATTCCCTGTGATGTACCTGGAATTTGAGACGGTATATCAGGATGATGACTGTAGTGGCAGGCGTCATCCCGGTGTTGTTTTCTAGAGCCAGCAGGCGGCATCCATGTAATAATGATAGTTATATAGTTAAATAGTTAATCTGGCTGAAGAAAGACAAAAGTCCATCCAGTCCAACCAAAAAAAAAAATAGGTTATAATCCTATACCCACAATTGATACAGAGGAAGGCAAAAAAACCCAGCAAAGCATGATCCAATTTCCTTTATGATCTCCTAAGAGGCAATCGGACATTCCCTGGATCAACTTTACCTATATCATACATGATAATGATCACTGTGGCTAACTGCTACATGCAGTGGAAGGGAATGACCTCCCCTTCTGCTGCCTTCTGCCCCTTGCTTGGGCTCTCTCATCCCACCGGGAGAGCTGAGCTACCAGTTGGTGCATCCACCGGCTGCCCAGATACCCAATGAAAGCCGGAACTGGAAGTGACGACTACCAGGGTCATTACCTTCTTCATCGTTTTTATAAATAAGATACTACACTATACTGTAGTTCTTTCCTTTTGGTTTGATGGTTTTGTGTTTCTGGATGGATGCATCAAGAACAATGGAGATTGGGGAAGAGCTATAGCGGAGTGGCATTACTGGTTTGGAGGATACTCAATTTTCTGCAGTGCTTCTTGACCTTTAGTAATATAGAGGTCACTGGATGGTGGTGAGTGTGCACTTCTCACAGAGGGGGGGAATCGAGGTGGCACAATTGCAAGATTTGTTATTAAAGGCACAGGGGATTGTAATGCACAGTGTGGTAGACATATTGCATATGTTGGACAGGTAATTGTTTAGGACGGAGAGAACAAGTAGTGGAGAGTTTTGTATCTCGATGCACACTTAGACTATAGAACCTATTAGAGTATTGGAAATCTATATTATATTTAAAAAAAAGTCTTCTACATACTTACTCTTGTTCACAGAGAGATAAGTTGATGGTGCCAAGAAAGAAAAGGAGTAACAGGGATTTCTTCAAGGTGAACATCTTTGAGCTCTCTGGATAATTTGGATTCATAGAAAGAAAAAGAAGACAAAATTGAAAATATGACTCAAAAATATTACTAGGCCCCCTATTGTTAGGTGCACATAAAATGGTTGTTCCATTACAATAAAAAGTCCAATGTTTGCTCGAAATCATCATAAAGAATCGCATACACCTGGCACCCATTATGGGCAGGTTGAGTGTATTTTTTAATGACATGGATTTACTTGATGCTTTCTGGACCTTACTGGATCTGGCTACCCATGGATAAAATAAATAATTGGGGGTCTTGACCTATCTTGTTCCTCAATCCCAAAAGGAAGAGCACAGCGGGTTCCTAGGTGTCAATAAGAGCTGGGTCACAAGAACCAAAGTTCTAGTCTCCATCTCCAGGGCTTTCTATCTTAAACAGAAATACGTTTTGCCTCACCTGGTCTACCCACTCTGGGCCTCACTCAAGTAGTGCTAAAGGATGTTAGATGGAAAATAATTGTATTGTATATGAATCTGCTTTACTAACTGGACTAAGAGTTTCATTAAGGTTTTTCTTGTATGGATGGGAAGAGTCCCCAGATAATGGTCTCTATGATTTTAATTTTTTCCAGGTTTATAGAGAAGGAGAATGAGACTATTGACCAAAAACACACAAAACAGGCAGACTGGATGGACCACTCGGTCTTTTTATGCCGTCTCTTTTCTATTTTTCCATTGAAATTATGTGAAAATGGTTGATCATTATATGGAATAGAAATAGCTTTCTACTGTACTATTTCCTAATAAGGTTTAAATATATGTGATAGAATATGTAATAATATTTGGGTCAAATGATTGATATTGCAATTCATTGAAAGTGTGTTAGGTTTTACTATGTACTGAAGGGCAATATCCCATCCCCCTCTTCTACTGGTCAGCTGGTAACAAAGATTTGAATGACACCATGTGCAACATGTAGTATCTGCTCTGTACCAGAATTGTTCTCTAACATCCGGACACACATTTCCACAAATCTGCACACACAAATCTGACTTAAGCAAAGTTATTTTGTTTCTGCTAAAACTTTATATTTATTAGGTTTTTTATTTTGTTACATTTACTAATTAAGTACAAAATTCCTGACAAAACACATTTTTTATTTTTATACAAGTAAATAAGTTAGAGAAAGGACCACTGATCAGACTGCTAACGGGGACTTATTACGGGACCCCAGTACGAGCTGTGGAGGAACTTTAGAGAACCAGATCGTACAATTTTAATTTTAATCAGTACAGTTTTCTTCCGAAAATACAATACAAATACATTACGTCACTTACGAATTTTCTTTCTGTCATACGAGAATTTTCGTAACTATAGTAACCTCTTTACTTTCAAAGTGAGACAAGCATTCAAAAAAAAATGGATGATCATTCGTCCAATATTCTCATCGTGTGTACGGGGCTTAAAGCGGTAGTAGACCGCAACTTGAAAAAAAAATCCCCTGGAAGGTAATGTCATAATGTGCTAGGATGCATCGCATACTAGCACATTATGCAGGACTTACCTTAAAACGAACCCCTCCAGCACTGCGGCGTCCCCACTGCAATGGCTTCCATCTTCAGCCAGTCTTCCTTCCGGGTTCGTGAGTTCTGGACGCCTGAGTGGCCGAGCCGCACTGATGTCACTCCCGCACACGGGAGTCTCTGGACACGGCACAGTGCTCTAAAGCTCCTTCAGAGCGCATGTACCAGTGGACAAAAAGAGCTAATATCTCCTAAGCGGTGCATGTTTAGGAGATATTCATTTTACCTACAGGTAAGCTTTATTGTAAGTTTACCTGGAAGTAAAAGATACAAAAGTGGGTTCACTTCCAGACATCCCTGGTTTCTGGGGACCGGACCATGTAAGGTTAAATAACATTTATTAATATAAATAACTCCTTTGACTCTGGAGTGGATTCAAATATGGTGGGTTAACACAGGGGTTAAGATTCAGAGTCCAGACCTACTAGCCCGCCCCAACCAAACCCCCTTAAAGCTTATGAAATTAAATTTTTCTTTAGAATAAATAGTCCGAAACATAAAACTGTACACAGTATGTATATCCCAGCTCCCCTGTACTCCATTATAGTGATGAGACATGTATACAGTAATGTATATCCCAGCTCCCCTGTACTCCATTATAGTGATGTGACATGTATACAGTAATGTATATCCCAGCTCCCCTGTACTCCATTATAGTGATGTGACATGTATACAGTAATGTATATCCCAGCTCCCCTGTACTCCATTATAGTGATGTGACATGTATACAGTAATGTATATCCCAGCTCCCCTGTACTCCATTATAGTGATGTGACATGTATACAGTAATGTATATCCCAGCTCCCCTGTACTCCATTATAGTGATGTGACATGTATACAGTAATGTATATCCCAGCTCCCCTGTACTCCATTACAGTGATATGACATGCATACAGTAATCATAGTAATGTATATCCCAGCTCCCCTGTACTCCATTATAGTGATGTGACATGTATACAGTATGTATATCCCAGCTCCCCTGTACTCAATTATAGTGATATGACATGTATACAGTAATGTATATCCCAGCTCCCCTGTACTCCATTATAGTGATGTGACATGTATACCGTAATGTATATCCCAGCTCCCCTGTACTCCATTATAATGATATGACATGTATACAGTAATCATAGTAATGTATATCCCAGCTCCCCTGTACTCCATTATAGTGATTGGACATGTTGTATACAGTACTTACTGTCCCCCCGAGTCTCCTGCGGCGGTGGAGAGCGGACCTCTCCTGCATCTGTCCCCTCGACGGCGTTGCCGCAGAAGCCGAAAACCAGAAGTTGTAAACCGGAACTCGGCTTCACAATGAGGTTTGGAGCACAGGTGCAGTTGCTCCATGCTTCATCTGTGCTCACCGTTCGCAGCTGCTCGCCACAGACGAATTTCTCCTCGCATTTAGCGAGCGGTCGAGCGGCTTTTTCAAGCCCTGGGTTAACAGATGGGGTATTGGAGGTTCAGTCAAGCCAGTCCTCATTGGTTGAAACAGTGGGATGGAACGCAGTGCAGCTGTAGTAATCCTGCATTAATAATCCTTTACTCCATTATAGTGATGTGACATGTATACAGTAATGTATATCCCAGCTCCCCTGTACTCCATTATAGTGATGTGACATGTATACAGTAATGTATATCCCAGCTCCCCTGTACTCCATTATAGTGATGTGACATGTATACAGTAATGTATATCCCAGCTCCCCTGTACTCCATTATAGTGATGTGACATGTATACAGTAATGTATATCCCAGCTCCCCTGTACTCCATTATAGTGATGACATGTATACAGTAATGTATATCCCAGCTCCCCTGTACTCCATTATAGTGATGTGACATGTATACAGTAATGTATATCCCAGCTCCCCTGTACTCCATTATAGTGATGTGACATGTACACAGTAATGTATATCCCAGCTCCCCTGTACTCCATTATAGTGATATGACATGTACACAGTAATGTATATCCCAGCTCCCCTGTACTCCATTATAGTGATGACATGTATACAGTAATGTATATCCCAGCTCCCCTGTACTCCATTATAGTGATGACATGTATACAGTAATGTATATCCCAGCTCCCCTGTACTCCATTATAGTGATGTGACATGTATACAGTAATGTATATCCCAGCTCCCCTGTACTCCATTATAGTGATGTGATATGTATACAGTAATGTATATCCCAACTCCCCTGTACTCCATTATAGTGATGTGATATGTATACAGTATGTATATCCCAGCTCCCCTGTACTCCATTATAGTGATGACATGTATACAGTAATGTATATCCCAGCTCCCCTGTACTCCATTATAGTGATGTGACATGTATACAGTAATGTATATCCCAGCTCCCCTGTACTCCATTATAGTGATATGACATGCATACAGTAATCATAGTAATGTATATCCCAGCTCCCCTGTACTCCATTATAGTGATGTGACATGTATACAGTATGTATATCCCAGCTCCCCTGTACTCAATTATAGTGATATGAAATGTATACAGTAATGTATATCCCAACTCCCCTGTACTCCATTATAGTGATGTGACATGTATACAGTAATGTATATCCCAGCTCCCCTGTACTCCATTATAATGATATGACATGTATACAGTAATCATAGTAATGTATATCCCAGCTCCCCTGTACTCCATTATAGTGATTGGACATGTTGTATACAGTACTTACTGTCCCCCCGAGTCTCCTGCGGTGGTGGAGAGCGGACCTCTCCTGCATCTGTCCCCTCGACGGCGTTGCCGCAGAAGCCGAAAACCAGAAGTTGTAAACCGGAACTCGGCTTCACAATGAGGTTTGGAGCACAGGTGCAGTCGCTCCATGCTTCATCTGTGCTCACCGTTCGCAGCTGCTCGCCACAGAGGAATTTCTCCTCGCATTTGGCGAGCGGTCGAGCGGCTTTTTCAAGCCCTGGGTTAACAGATGGGGTATTGGAGGTTCAGTCAAGCCAGTCCTCATTGGTTGAAGCAGTGGGATGGAAGGCAGTGCAGCTGTAGTAATCCTGCATTAATAATCCTTTATCCCTTTGGACACGACACAGTGCTCTGAAACTCCTTCAGAGCCCATGTGCCAGTGGACAAAAAGAGCGAATATCTCCTAAGCGGTGAATGTTTAGGAGATATTCATTTTACCTACAGGTAAGCTTTATTGTAAGCTTACCTGGAGGTAAAAGATACAAAAGTGGGTTCACTTCCAGACATCCCTGGTTTCTGGGGACCGGGCCAAGTATGGTTAGCATGTCCGCCTGGAAGTACTAGGGTCTTTGGTTCGAATCCCAGCCACGACACCACCTGCCTGGAGTTTGCATGTTCTCCCTGTGCCTGCATGGGTTTCCTCCGGGTACTCCGGTTTCCTCCCACACTCCAAAGACATGCAGGTAAGTTGATTGGATCCTGTCTAAATTGTCCATAGTATGTGTATGTATGAATGTGAGTTAGGGACCTTAGATTGTACACCCCTTGAGGGTTAGGGACTGATGTGAATGTACTATATATATATATATATATATATATATATATATATGTAAAGCACTGCGTAAATTGACGACGCTATATAAGTACCTAAAATAAATAAATAATAAATAACTCCCTTGACTCTGGAGTGGATTCAAATATGGTGGGTTAATGGTAGGAGAATAGGAGAATGGTAGGGTTAATGGTAGGAGAATGGTAGAATTAATGGTAGGAGAGTAGATGGGGTACTGGAGGTTCAGTCATGCCTGTCCCCATTGGTTGAAGCAGTGGGATGGAAGGCAGTGCAGCTGTAGTAATCCTGCATTAGTAATCCTTTATCCCTTCTCATGCTGGGCTGGTCTGGGGTTGGGGACACTGGAACATTTGACTTGAGTGATGTCTGTTGAGGCTGACTCTGTCCGTACTGACAGAAGTATGACTGCCGACCTGAGCACAGCCACTTCCGGAGAAAGAATTGGAGACACATTTTATCCAGAGACAACAACCTGAAAGTGGGATCGGTCTCCAGAAACCAGGGATATATGGTCATTTTATTTTAGGTCAAACTGACTAAACACTTAAGCCCCGTACACACGATGAGAATATTGGACAAATTATCATCTGGTTTTTTTTGCATGCTAGTCTCATATCGAGCATATAGAGCTGAACTAAAGTGTCAGGGCCGGATTTATATCTCAGGAGCCTTTAGGCAGAGAATTCAGATGAGCCCCCCCCCAATAAAAAAAAGAAAGATATCATTTTTCTTCATAAAATATTTGTATATGTGTGAAGGAGAATGCTGCGGACTTTGATGTAAAGGGGAACTGTGATGTAAGGAGGTCTCTGGTCACCAGAGCCTTCCTTACATAAGAGTCCCCAGAGATCCTCTCATCATAGCTCCCAACTTGTGAACTTCAGAAGGAGGGACACCTGAGAATGGAAGTGTCCTGTAGTGTGCCTAATGCACTGTGACAAAATGGGTGTAGCCAAATGCTTGACAGTGGGAGGGGCTTAAGGGGAGTGGATAAACAAAACCCAGGCTTTCTTGTACCTATAAAATATGCTTTGATTGCTGTGCCACAAGCAAGAGACTCACAGACACAACCCCAAGGTCCAGGATTGTGTTATGTACAGAGTGCAGGGTTCAGGATTGTGTTATGTACAGAGTGCAGGGTCCAGGAATGTGTTATGTACAGAGTGCAGGGTTCAGGAATGTGTTATGTACAGAGTGCAGGGTTCAGGAATGTGTTATGTACAGAGTGCAGGGTCCAGGAATGTGTTATGTACAGAGTGCAGGGTTCAGGAATGTGTTATGTACAGAGTGCAGGGTTCATCGAATGTGTTATGTGCAGAGTGCATGGTTCGGTGGTTCGGGAATGTGTTATGTACAGAGTGCAGGGTCCAGGAATGTGTAATGTACAGAATGCAGGGTCCAGGAATATGTTATGTATAGAGTGCAGGGTTCAGGAATGATTTATATACAGAGTGCAGGGTCCAGGAATGTGTTATGTACAGAGTGTAGGGTTCAGGAATGTGTTATGTACAGAGTGCAGCGTTCAGGAATGTGTTATGTACAGAGTGCAGGGTTCATCGAATGTGTTATGTGCAGAGTGCATGGTTCGGTGGTTCGGGAATGTGTTATGTACAGAGTGCAGGGTCCAGGAATGTGTAATGTACAGAATGCAGGGTCCAGGAATATGTTATGTATAGAGTGCAGGGTTCAGGAATGATTTATATACAGAGTGCAGGGTCCAGGAATGTGTTATGTACAGAGTGTAGGGT
The DNA here is from genome assembly GCF_062004578.1 of Staurois parvus. NCBI lineage: Eukaryota > Metazoa > Chordata > Amphibia > Anura > Ranidae > Staurois > Staurois parvus. The sequence goes on along the minus strand of NW_028317928.1, from coordinate 4,673,089 downwards.
TCAGGAATGTGTTATGTACAGAGTGCAGCGTTCAGGAATGTGTTATGTACAGAATGCATGGTTCATCGAATGTGTTATGTACAGAGTGCAAGGTGCAGGAATGTGTTATGTACAGAATGCAGGGTTCGGGAATGTGTAATGTACAGAGTGCAGGTCCAGGAATGTGTAATGTACAGAGTGCAGGGTCCAGGAATATGTTATGTATAGAGTGTAGGGTTCAGGAATGTGTTATGTACAGAGTGCAGGGTTCAGGAATGTGTTGTGTACAGAATGCATGGTTCATCGAATGTGTTATGTACAGAGTGCAGGGTCCAGGAATGTGTAATGTACAGAGTGCAGGGTTCAGAAATGTGTTATGTATAGAGTGCAAGGTTCAGGAATGTGTTATGTACAGAGTACAGGTATCAGAAATGTGTTATGTACAGAGTGCAGGGTCAAGGAATGTGTTATGTACAGAGTGCAGGGTTCAGGAATGTGTTATGTACAGAGTGTAGGGTTCAGGAATGTGTTGTGTACAGAATGCATGGTACATCGAATGTGTTATGTGCAGAGTGCAGGGTTCAGGAATGTGTTATGTACAGAATGCATGGTTCATCGAATGTGTTATGTACAGAGTGTAGGGTCCAGGAATGTGTTATGTATAGAGTGCATGGTTCAGGAATGTTTTATGTACAGAGTGCAGGGTCCAGGAATGTGTAATGTACAGAGTGCAGGGTTCAGAAATGTGTTATGTACAGAGTGTAGGGTCGAGGAATGTGTTATGTACAGAGTGCAGGGTTCAGGAATCTGTTAAGTACAGAGTGTAGGGTTCAGGAATGTGTTATGTACAAAGTGCAGGGTTCAGGAATGTGTTATGTACAAAGTGCAGGGTCCAGGAATGTGTTATGTACAGAGTGCAGGGTTCAGGAATGTGTTATGTACAGAGTGCAGGGTTCAGGAATGTTTTATGTACAGAGTGTCGGGTTCAGGAATATGTTATGTATAGAGTGCAGGGTTCAGGAATGTTTTATATACAGAGTGCGGGGTTCATCGAATGTGTTATGTACAGAGTGTAGGGTTCAGGAATGTGTAATGTACACAGTGCAGGGTTCAGGAATGTGTTATGTTTAGAGTGCAGGGTTCAAGATTGTTTTATGTACAGAGTGCAGGGTTCAGGAATGTGTAATGTACAAAGTGCAGGGTCCAGGAATGTGTTATGTACAGAGTGCAGGGTTCAGGAATGTGTTATGTACAAAGTGCAGGGTCCAGGAATGTGTTATGTACAGAGTGCAGGGTTCAGGAATGTTTTATGTACAGAGTGCAGGGTTCAGGAATGTGTAATGTACACAGTGCATGGTTCAGGAATGTGTTATGTACAGAGTGCAAGGTCCAGGATTGTGTTATGTACAGCGTGCAGGGTTCAGAAATGTGTTATGTACTCAGTGCAGGGTCAAGGAATGTGTTATGTACAGAGTGCAGGGTTCAGGAATGTGTTATGTACAAAGTGCAGGGTCCAGGAATGTGTTATGTACAAAGTGCAGGGTCCAGGAATGTGTTATGTACAGAGTGCAGGGTTCAGGAATGTTTTATGTACAGAGTGTAGGGTTCAGGAATGTGTTATGTACAGAGTGCAGGGTTCAGGAATGTGTTATGTACAGAGTGCAGGGTTCAGGAATGTGTTGTGTACAGAATGCATGGTTCATTGAATGTGTTATGTACTGAGTGCATGGTTCGGGAATGTGTTATGTACAGAGTGCAGGGTCCAGGAATATGTTATGTATAGAGTGCAGGGTTCAGGAATGTTTTATATACAGAGTGCAGGGTTCATCGAATGTGTTATGTACAGAGTGTAGGGTTCAGGAATGTGTTATGTACAGAGTGCATGGTTCAGGAAAGTGTTGTGTACAGAATGCATGGTTCATCGAATGTGTTTTGTGCAGAGTGCAGGTTCAGGAATGTGTTATGTACAGAGTGCAGGGTTCATCGAATGTGTTATGTGCAGAGTGCAGGTTCAGGAATGTGTAATGTATAGAGTGCAGGGTTCAGGAATGTGTTATGTACAGAGTGCAGGGTCCAGGAATGTGTTATGTACAGAGTGCAGGGTCCAGGAATGTGTTATGTACAGAGTGCAGGGTTCAGGAATGTGTTATGTACAGAGTGCAGGGTTCAGGAATGTGTTATGTACAGCGTGCAGGGTTCAGGAATGTGTTATGTATAGAGTGCAGGGTTCAGAAATGTGTTATGTACAGAGTGCAGGGTTCAGAAATGTGTTATGTACAGAGTGCAGGGTTCAGGAATGTGTTATGTACAGAGTGCAGGGTTCAGGAATGTGTTATGTACAGCATGCCAACAAAGTTTTTCCCCTAGTATGTAGTCGGACTTTTAAGGCAACACACCAAAGTAAAAATATGTCATCATTTTTATTACAAATGGTTAAAAAACATTTGATCGTCACAAAAGAACACATCGGGCTAAAAACACCATATATAAGGTGGCTGAACAGGCGATGCAAGCTTGATGTGGAAATGAATCCTCCTTTTTCAACTTATGGAGAGAAGAGGAGAAGGATGTCTGAAAAGAGCTCTATGGGTACATTAGAGAACAATAAGAATCCACGTCCGCAATTATAGGTGTGAGAGAACTACATTCTCATACAGTACAGTACATGTGTTACATACCATCCAATTGTTCTTGGTCTTTCCAAATCACCAATAAATTAAAAACCTCTTTTTATGTCCACCAACATCACCAACCAGCATCCCAAACCAGAATTTCCACAAAGGGGAGTCGCAAAGATTCCGCACATCCAAGTCCATGTCAGGAGTCTCCCAGGAGAAATACATAAGACAAATGACTTGTAATGCTTAATGCCCAAGCTAGGCAGATATCAGGAGAATAATAATAACAAAGTGCAGCGCTGAGAAATTTGTGTAAATAGTAAAAAGTCCGTAGTTATCAACTACATATAAGTATATAGTCCCAAGAACAAGCTGATGAAGACCAGGAAGCAATGGAAAGAGTGCGCACTCACCGGACGCGCATGGAAAATGCGCATGAATGAATAACTCCTGGAATCCTAGAGTAGATGGAGAGGGTGAATTCCAATATATAGGATCAGTCAGCCTGGGAAGATATATCAGAGATCCGGAGGTCCCCTTAAGGTTGGTGTGATTTTCAGCCAGACTCCAACAGCTCCGTCCCTCTGGTGGTGATAAGTGAGTACTACAGGGACCCTGCAAATGGATTTAGCTCCCAATGGGAACCAAGAAACAGGTGCCCATAGTGTAGTATTTTATAATAAGTTTAATATATGTAACTCAAAATGACAGGCAGGGTAGTAAGGCTGTGTACAGTACATAAATGAAAGCAGAGTACGCAGCAATGGTACTAACCCTGAGTTAAAATGGCCGCGGGGCTGTCTCGTGGCTCCGGGCAGAAGATGACGTCATGCTCTGTCGGTTCCTCCTAAGGCCTTTCGTGCCCAAGCACATCATCAGAGGGGATACCAACCAGAGCATGACAGACGTCCATCTGATTTATTCTAAATCGCGGCGTTCGCGCATGCGCAGTGCGGCGCCGCCATTTTGCCGGAGTCTGTGGAGTGCGCATGCGCGACTCCATAGACGCCATTTTGCCATAGGTTTAACAGGCATATGCAGTTCCTGATAAAAACGGTTGTTACCAACATTAAGTGGTACAACCAAAACCCAATAAAATTACATTAGGGGTCAAATAAAAATGAGGATTACAAACTAATACTCAATGTGATAGATGGGTAAAATATCAGACCCAAAAAATCTATTTAATAGCCAAATGATAATCAGGATTAATATACTCTGCATTACGGCAAAAGGGCACAAGGTGGTGCTAACTCCAATCGGAATAAAGCACTAAAAATGAAATATACTGCAGCAAGGAACAACCTATTATATAGTTGTAAAAAATATATATACATGATGTTACATAATATATAATAAAACATGTACCAATATCAGGATATGTTATACAATTCCTAAAAGTCGTGATAAAACTCACTATAAAATAGTGAGATATCACTATTTTATAGTGAGATATCAGGAGGACTTCTTGTAGTATATAATAGCCCCATCAGAAGGGGGAGTATATGTATTTAGAATTGCAAAAGCACAAATCCCAGACTCCTCAGTCTTCATAATGTATAAGAAAAAATTCCAAGGCCATGTGTAATTACCACAAGCACTCAGAGTCCAGAAGGCCCAAAGTCAGAGTCGTAACGTCCTAAGAGTCTTACCAGCATTAAAAGCCCGGCATTTACAGGTCATCAGATATACCACACCTTCTATGTTACAGTCTGCACAGACTTTTGGGAGGAAAGTCTCTCCATTGGGTAGGGTCAATAGTTTGTCTGAATTAATCCAGGGTCATAAATTACATTGGTTACATTTAAGCATTCCTGTAAGACAGGTTTTTAAATGTGATGGACAGGGAATGTAACGACTCTTACCTAGTTTATCACTAGAGATGAGCGAAGTATTCAAAAATTCGATTCGACTGATTCGGCGAATTCGTGGACAATATTCGATTCGATTCGAATATATTCGCTGTGAATTTAACTTAAAAAAGGGTGTTTCTAGGCTTCAGAGAGACTTAATATTAGTGCAGAACACTGTACCTTTAATTTAAATGCCCTTGGAGTCTGCTGGGGAAGAGAAATAATACTGTCAGTCAGTATGACATGCAGATGAGTGCCGTCGATCTTAGAATCACCGCACACTTCACTCATTTGGCCAGTCACGGGGCCAAAACCAGTGTTTGGAGCCACAGTGTGGCGGTGGAGGCAGCAGCAATGGGAGGCCATACAGCAACCTATGACAAAATGGAAACCAGCAGGAGTGTGAGGAGACCTCAAAGTGGCACATGGCAGAGTGGGAGCAATGGGAGGCGGTACAGGGACCCAGGTCACACTGTGGGCCCAGCAGCAGCGTGACCAGGCGGTACGGGGGCCCATGGCAGATTTGGGGCCTGGCAGCACCTATGGGAGGCCTGTAATCTGCCAGCAACCTATGACAAAATGGAAAACCGCAGGAGTGTGAGGAGACCTCAAAGTGGCACATGGCAGAGTGGAAGCAATGGGAGGCCGTACAGGGACCCAGGTCACACTGTGGGACCAGCAGCAGCGTGACCAGGCGGTACGGGGGCCCATGGCCGATTTGGGGCCTGGCGGCACCTATGGAAGGCCTGTAATCTGCCAGCAACCTATGACAAAATGGAAAACCGCAGGAGTGTGAGGAGACCTCAAAGTGGCACATGGCAGAGTGGGAGCAATGGGAGGCGGTACAGGGACCCAGGTCACACTGTGGGCTCAGCAGCAGCGTGACCAGGCGGTACGGGGGCCCATGGCCGATTTGGGGCCTGGCGGCACCTATGGGAGACCTGTAATCTGCCAGCAACCTATGACAAAATGGAAAACCGCAGGAGTGTGAGGAGACCTCAAAGTGGCACATGGCAGAGTGGAAGCAATGGGAGGCCGTACAGGGACCCAGGTCACACTGTGGGACCAGCAGCAGCGTGACCAGGCGGTACGGGGGCCCATGGCCGATTTCGGGCCTGGCGGCACCTATGGGAGGCCTGTAATCTGCCAGCAACCTATGACAAAATGGAAAACCGCAGGAGTGTGAGGAGACCTCAAAGTGGCACATGGCAGAGTGGGAGCAATGGGAGGCCGTACAGGGACCCAGGTCACACTGTGGGACCAGCATCAGCGTGACCAGGCGGTACGGGGGCCCATGGCCGATTTGACCTCGTTCATCCCATAGTCCTGCCGACTCACGAATAGCGTGGCCTCCTCAAAGGGCCTGAGCAAGCGCAGGTGTCACGCATGAGCTGCCAATGGCTGACATCTAAGTTACACAGGGAGTACCTTTATCCGCTTTTAACATCAGGAAATCTGTGATGGCCTTTCGCTGTTCGTAAAGGCGGTCTAACATATGTAGGGTTGAATTCCACCTTGTTGCAACGTCACAGCATGAGGAGTCGGTACGGGGGCCCATGGCAGATTATGTGCCTGGCAGCAGCAATGGGAGGCCCGTAATCTGCCAGCACCCTATGTCAAAAAATTGAACACACCAGCAGTGTGAGGAGACCTCAAAGTGGCACATGGCAGAGTGGGAGCAATGGGAGGCGGTACAGGGACCCAGGTCACACTGTGGGCTCAGCAGCAGCGTGACCAGGCGGTACGGGGGCCCATGGCCGATTTGGGGCCTGGCGGCATCTATGGGAGACCTGTAATCTGCCAGCAACCTATGACAAAATGGAAAACCGCAGGAGTGTGAGGAGACCTCAAAGTGGCACATGGCAGAGTGGAAGCAATGGGAGGCCGTACAGGGACCCAGGTCACACTGTGGGACCAGCAGCAGCGTGACCAGGCGGTACGGGGGCCCATGGCCGATTTGGGGCCTGGCGGCACCTATGGGAGGCCTGTAATCTGCCAGCAACCTATGACAAAATGGAAAACCGCAGGAGTGTGAGGAGACCTCAAAGTGGCACATGGCAGAGTGGGAGCAATGGGAGGCGGTACAGGGACCCAGGTCACACTGTGGGCTCAGCAGCAGCGTGACCAGGCGGTACGGGGGCCCATTGGCGATTTGGGGCCTGGCGGCACCTATGGGAGGCCTTTAATCTGCCAGCAACCTATGACAAAATGTAAAACCGCAGGAGTGTGAGGAGACCTCAAAGTGGCACATGGTAGAGTGGGAGCAATGGGAGGCGGTACAGGGACCCAGGTCACACTGTGGGCTCAGCAGCAGCGTGACCAGGCGGTACGGGGGCCCATTGGCGATTTGGGGCCTGGCGGCACCTATGGAAGGCCTGTAATCTGCCAGCAACCTATGACAAAATGGAAAACCGCAGGAGTGTGAGGAGACCTCAAAGTGGCACATGGCAGAGTGGGAGCAATGGGAGGCGGTACAGGGACCCAGGTCACACTGTGGGCTCAGCAGCAGCGTGACCAGGCGGTACGGGGGCCCATGGCCGATTTGGGGCCTGGCGGCACCTATGGGAGACCTGTAATCTGCCAGCAACCTATGACAAAATGGAAAACCGCAGGAGTGTGAGGAGACCTCAAAGTGGCACATGGCAGAGTGGAAGCAATGGGAGGCCGTACAGGGACCCAGGTCACACTGTGGGACCAGCATCAGCGTGACCAGGCGGTACGGGGGCCCATGGCCGATTTGACCTCGTTCATCCCATAGTCCTGCCGACTCACGAATAGCGTGGCCTCCTCAAAGGGCCTGAGCAAGCGCAGGTGTCACGCATGAGCTGCCAATGGCTGACATCTAAGTTACACAGGGAGTACCTTTATCCGCTTTTAACATCAGGAAATCTGTGATGGCCTTTCGCTGTTCGTAAAGGCGGTCTAACATATGTAGGGTTGAATTCCACCTTGTTGCAACGTCACAGCATGAGGAGTCGGTACGGGGGCACATGGCAGATTATGTGCCTGGCAGCAGCAATGGGAGGCCCGTAATCTGCCAGCACCCTATGTCAAAAAATTGAACACACCAGCAGTGTGAGGAGACCTCAAAGTGGCACATGGCAGAGTGGGAGCAATGGGAGGCGGTACAGGGACCCAGGTCACACTGTGGGCTCAGCAGCAGCGTGACCAGGCGGTACGGGGGCCCATGGCCGATTTGGGGCCTGGCGGCATCTATGGGAGACCTGTAATCTGCCAGCAACCTATGACAAAATGGAAAACCGCAGGAGTGTGAGGAGACCTCAAAGTGGCACATGGCAGAGTGGAAGCAATGGGAGGCCGTACAGGGACCCAGGTCACACTGTGGGACCAGCAGCAGCGTGACCAGGCGGTACGGGGGCCCATGGCCGATTTGGGGCCTGGCGGCACCTATGGGAGGCCTGTAATCTGCCAGCAACCTATGACAAAATGGAAAACCGCAGGAGTGTGAGGAGACCTCAAAGTGGCACATGGCAGAGTGGGAGCAATGGGAGGCGGTACAGGGACCCAGGTCACACTGTGGGCTCAGCAGCAGCGTGACCAGGCGGTACGGGGGCCCATTGGCGATTTGGGGCCTGGCGGCACCTATGGGAGGCCTTTAATCTGCCAGCAACCTATGACAAAATGGAAAACCGCAGGAGTGTGAGGAGACCTCAAAGTGGCACATGGTAGAGTGGGAGCAATGGGAGGCGGTACAGGGACCCAGGTCACACTGTGGGCTCAGCAGCAGCGTGACCAGGCGGTACGGGGGCCCATTGGCGATTTGGGGCCTGGCGGCACCTATGGGAGGCCTTTAATCTGCCAGCAACCTATGACAAAATGGAAAACCGCAGGAGTGTGAGGAGACCTCAAAGTGGCACATGGTAGAGTGGGAGCAATGGGAGGCGGTACAGGGACCCAGGTCACACTGTGGGCTCAGCAGCAGCGTGACCAGGTGGTACGGGGGCCCATGGCCGATTTGGGGCCTGGCGGCACCTATGGGAGGCCCGTAATCTGCCAGCACCCTATGACAAAATGGAACCCTGGGCTGGGGCAGGCAGAACCGCCGTATCTTTATCACGGTTTTCCCAGGCCACCGAATGGCGACGCTGCATATGCTGACGCAACGCTGTAGTCCCAACATGGGCCCCCTGGCCACGCTTGACTTTCTGGCCACATAGTCGACATACGGCTACGTTTACTTCCTCGGGCGGCTTGACGAAAAATTGCCACACCGCCGAGTAGGAAACTGCCCCCGCTACTCCTCACTGGCTGACTGCTACTTCCTCCGTGCACACCGGCACCACTACTGGCCGTGGTGGTAGGCTGCAGTGGAGCTGGTGCTCTACTCCGTGGCCGTTTGCCTCCACTGACACTGCTGCGACCCTGCTGCCTCCTGGCAGCAGCAATGGGAGGCCGTACAGGGACCCATGACACACTCTGGACCTGGCAGCAGCATGAAGAGGCGGTACAGGGGCCCATGGCAGATTACGGGCCTGGCAGCAGCAATGGGAGGCCCGTAATCTGCCAGCACCCTATGACAAAAAATGGAACACACCAGCAGTGTGAGGAGACCTGAAAGTGGCCATGGCATGAGAGACTGTGGACCTGGCAGCAGCATGAGGAGGCGGTACAGGGGCCCATGGCAGATTAGGGGCCTGGCAGCAGCTATGGGAGGCCCGTAATCTGCCAGCACCCTATGTCAAAAAATTCAACACACCAGCAGTGTGAAGAGACCTGAATGTGGCACATGGCAGAGTGTGGCGATGGAGACAGCAGCAATGGGAGGCCGTACAGGGACCCATGACAGACTCTGGACTTGGCAGCAGCATGAGGAGGCGGTATAGGGGCCCATGGCAGATTAGGGGCCTGGCAGCAGCTATGGGAGGCCCGTAATCTGCCAGCACCCTATGTCAAAAAATTGAACACAACAGCATTGTGAGGAGACCTGAAAGTGGCACATGGCATGAGAGACTGTGGACCTGGCAGCAGCATGAGGAGGCGGTACAGGGGCCCATGGCAGATTAGGGGCCTGGCAGCAGCTTTGGGAGGCCCGTAATCTGCCAGCACCCTATGTCAAAAAATTCAACACACCAGCAGTGTGAAGAGACCTGAATGTGGCACATGGCAGAGTGTGGCGATGGAGACAGCAGCAATGGGAGGCCGTACAGGGACCCATGACAGACTCTGGACTTGGCAGCAGCATGAGGAGGCGGTATAGGGGCCCATGGCAGATTAGGGGCCTGGCAGCAGCTATGGGAGGCCCGTAATCTGCCAGCACCCTATGTCAAAAAATTTAACACAACAGCAGTGTGTGAGGAGACCTGAAAGTGGCACATGGCAGAGTGTGGCGATGGAGACAGCAGCAATGGGAGGCCGTACAGGGACCCATGAGAGACTCTGGACTTGGCAGCAGCATGAGGAGGCGGTATATAGGGGCCCATGGCAGATTAGGGGCCTGGCAGCAGCTTTGGGAGGCCCGTAATCTGCCAGCACCCTATGTCAAAAAATTCAACACACCAGCAGTGTGAGGAGACCTGAAAGTGGCACATGGCATGAGAGACTGTGGACCTGGCAGCAGCATGAGGAGGCGGTACAGGGTCCCATGGCAGATTAGGGGCCTGGCAGCAGCTATGGGAGGCCCGTAATCTGCCAGCACCCTATGTCAAAAAATTCAACACACCAGCAGTGTGAAGAGACCTGAATGTGGCACATGGCAGAGTGTGGCGATGGAGACAGCAGCAATGGGAGGCCCGTAATCTGCCAGCACCCTATGACAAAAAATGGAACACACCAGCAGTGTGTGAGGAGACCTGAAAGTGGCACATGTTTGTGGCATGATTCATGGCGGATTTAGTCAGTTGTGTCAGGAACTGGTGGTTTGAAATCCAGACTAATCCACGCCTGATTCATTTTCACAAACGTGAGTCTCTCCACACTTTGGGTGGACAGTCGTGTCCTCCGCAGAGTTACAATACCTCCTGCCGCACTAAACACGCGCTCCGATGCCACGCTACTGGCCGGGCATGACAGCCTTTCAAGGGCAAATTCAGCTAGTTGGGGCCAAAGGTCAAGTTTCGTTGCCCAGTAGTCAAGGGGATTGTCTACCTCGGTTGGCAGGGTGCTGTCCAAGTAGGCCCAAGCCTGTTGTTTGAGCTCCTGCTCCAGGTCCACCTGATGCTGCTGCTGCTGCTGCGGATGGTTAGTAGTTTCCTCACTGCGCTGGTGAAGAAAGCTACTCATCATCGACTGCAGACTGAGGCAGCCGCTGCTGGTGGAGCTGCCACTGCTCCTACCACCCCACCCCTCCCCTGCTGCCATGGCAGTGGAACGCGAGCGCACAGGGCCCACAGTGTCTGAGGATGGACGTTGGCGCACAAAGGCAGAGACCAACTGACTACATAGGTGGTTTTTATAGTACGTAATTTTGGCCTCCCTCTCAGCAGTTGTGAAAAAGGCCACCATTTTGGAACGATAGCGAGGGTCCAACAAGGTGGACAGCCAAAAGTCATCCCTCTGTCTGATGGTTATTATTCGGCTGTCGCTACGCAAGCAACCGAGCATGCTATGGGCCATTTGCGCCAAGGAATGCGAGGGACTCCCTGCCTCCATCTCCACAGCATACTGCCACGGTGCATCTGGGTCCTCTGTCTCCTCCTCCTCCTCCTCTCCCAGATGCTCCTGCTCCTCCACTCCTGTCCGCTGAGTGGAAAAACCACCCATTTCACTCAATAATTCCTGAGCACAAATGTCCTCCTCTACGTCCTCCTCTTCTTCCTGTCCTGGCCCCACAGGGGTCATGTGGCGTTGAGATCTGTGCGCCACGTCTACCGCACCCTGACCAGCCATTGTTAACAGCATTTGTTCAAGGACGTGCAACAGAGGAATGACGTCGTTCATCCCATAGTCCTGCCGACTCACGAATAGCGTGGCCTCCTCAAAGGGCCTGAGCAAGCGGCAGGTGTCACGCATGAGCTGCCAATGGCTGACATCGAAGTTACACAGGGGAGTACCTTTATCTGCTTGTAACATCAGGAAATCGGTGATGGCCTTTCGCTGTTCGTAAAGGCGGTCTAACATATGTAGGGTTGAATTCCACCTTGTTGCAACGTCGCAGATCATGCGATGCTGTGGAATTCCGTTCTGCCGCTGCAGCTCAAGGAGGGTGTGCTTTGCGGTGTAGGAATGGCTGAAATGCATGCAAAGTTTACGTGACATTTTAAGGATGTCTTGCAGTGGGATGGTGGATTTTAGGAACCGCTTGACAACCAGATTGAACACGTGAGCCATGCATGGCGCATGGCACAACCTTCCTTGACGCAGAGCAGACACCATGTTCTTTCCGTTGTCGGTCAACATGGTTCCGATTTTCAGTTTGCGCGGAGACAGCCATCTGTCGATTTCTCTGTTCATTACACTCAGAAGTTCCTCCCCTGTGTGACTACGTTCGCCAAGGCATACCAGGTGCAGCACAGCGTGACACCGTTGCGCCCTGCACATGTGATATGCCGGTCGGGTAATGGGACTTGGCACGGGGGTGGCGGCTGAGGACACGGCGGAAGAAGAGGTGGTAGAGGCGGACATGTTTGCTGGACCAAGGACGTGCAAACGTGGAGGCAAAAGCGTCGTGACCTGTCCAAGTTGCTGGTGCGGCTGTGCCGGCACCACGTTCACCCAGTGGGCCGTAAATGACATGTACTGTCCCTGACCGTAGTTACAGCTCCACACGTCGGCGCTGCCGTGCACTTTGGCAGAGACCGACATGCTCAAAGACTGGCCCACCATCTCTTCTACATGTGAATGCAGGGCTGGCACTGCCTTTTTGGCGAAGAAATGACGGCTTGGCACTCTCCACCGCGGCGCGGCACAAGCCATCATTTCTCGGAAAGGTGCTGAGTCCACCAGTTGGAAAGGGAGGGACTGCAGCACCAGCAACTTGGACAGGAGGACGTTCAGCTTTTGCACCGTCGGGTGCGTGCTCGCAAACTGTTGTCTCTTGGAAATGGATTCCAAGAAAGACTGCTGACGGAATCCGAGAAGAGGAGTAGCAGGAGAAGGAGCATCTGAACGAGCGGAAGATGCCAACGAGCGACAACTCCCCTCAGCAGAGGTGTTGGAGCCTTGACTGGCTGATAGAGGGCGATTGACGACGTCGGGTGACGGAGCAAGTAACGGAGCGGGTGATGGAGCGAGGGCTGGGGCAGGCAGAACCGCCGTATCTTTATCACGGTTTTCCCAGGCCACCGAATGGTGACGCTGCATATGCTGACGCAACGCTGTAGTCCCAACATGGGCCCCCTGGCCACGCTTGCATTTCTGGCCACATAGTCGACTTACGGCTACGTTTACTTCCTCGGGCGGCTTGACGAAAAATTGCCACACCACCGAGTAGGAAACTTTGCCCCCGCTACTCCTCACTGGCTGACTGCCACTTCCTCCGTGCGCACCGGCACCACTACTGGCCGTGGTGGTAGGCTGCAGTGGAGCTGGTGCTCTACTCCGTGGCCGTTTGGCTCCACTGACACTGCTGCGACCCTGCTGCCTCCTGGGCAACCCACCAACTGTTTCGCTCGCTGCCAAGCTGGCACCCTCTTCTCCTGATGATGCGGAAGAAATTACCTGATGACGACGAGGCTGCCAAGTGCGATCAACCTCCTCATCATCAAGTAGGGTCTCCGCCTCACTACTAGCCCCCTCGGCTGCGTCTGGGTCAGGAGACAGACCTGTCTCTAGACCGGCTACCGAGCCACTCTCCTCGCCAGTACTTCTTTGCCTGGCTGCTGAAAAGGCGGATGTCTCCCCCCGTTCCTGACCGCCCTCTGTTAGCTCTTCCTCACTGTACAGTGGGGCTGAGCCCACAGCATGCGATACTTCGCTTGGTGAGGGAACAGCAAAGGACAGGGGCAGGTAGAGGACACGTGATTTCAGTGGGCTTGCTCCCGGGCCATGCCAACTAACGGTTGTGTCTGACGTACCCACCGACCATTGGCTGTAGGTGTCAGAGGTGACCTGGGAAGAGGAAGACGACCGAGCCAACCAATCGATGCCGGCAGGGTTGTCGGTGGAGACACGACCGCTGGATGACACCGGGAGCACTGGCCTCTGGCTGCGAATAGTGCTGCCTCAACCCCTTCCTCTGCTGCCACGTCTGCTCGCTCCTAAAACATTGCCTCCTCTGCCACTCCTCTGCATGTTGTCTGAAATACTCTTTAATTCTTTAATTCAACGATTCTGTGTCCCTGAGTAACAATTCTGTGTCCCTGAGTAACAATTCTGTGTCTGTCCCTGAGTAACAATTCTGTGGCCCTAAGTAACGGTTCTGTGGCCCTCAGTAACAATTCTGTGTCCCTGAGTAACAATTCTGTGGCCCTAAGTAACGGTTCTGTGGCCCTCAGTAACAATTCTGTGTCCCTCAGTAACAATTCTGTGTCTGTCCCTGAGTAACAATTCTGTGGCCCTAAGTAACGGTTCTGTGGCCCTCAGTAACAATTCTGTGTCCCTGATTAACGTTTATGTGGCCCTAAGTAACGGTTCTGTGGCCCTCAGTAACAATTCTGTGTCCCTGATTAACGTTTCTGTGGCCCTCAGTAACAATTCTGTGTCCCTCAGTAACAATTCTGTGTCTGTCCCTGAGTAACAATTCTGTGGCCCTAAGTAACGGTTCTGTGGCCCTCAGTAACAATTCTGTGTACCTGATTAACGTTTATGTGGCCCTAAGTAACGGTTCTGTGGCCCTCAGTAACAATTCTGTGTCCCTGATTAACGTTTCTGTGGCCCTAAGTAACGTTTCTGTGGCCCTCAGTAACAATTCTGTGTCCCTCAGTAACAATTCTGTGTCTGTCCCTGAGTAACAATTCTGTGGCCCTAAGTAACGGTTCTGTGGCCCTCAGTAACAATTCTGTGTACCTGATTAACGTTTATGTGGCCCTAAGTAACGGTTCTGTGGCCCTCAGTAACAATTCTGTGTCCCTGATTAACGTTTCTGTGGCCCTAAGTAACGGTTCTGTGGCCATCAGTAACAATTCTGTGTCCCTAACTAACGTTTCTGTGGCCCTAAGTAACAGTTCTGTGGCCCTCAGTAACAATTCTGTGTCCCTGAGTAACGTTTCTGTGGCCCTAAGTAACAATTCTGTGTCCCTGAGTAACAATTCTGTGGCCCTAACTAACGTTTCTGTGGCCCTAAGTAACAATTCTCTGGCACTCAGTAACAATTCTGTCTGTCCCTGAGTAACAATTCTGTGGCCCTAATAACGTTTCTGTGACCCTAAGTAACAGATCTGTGGCCCTCAGTAACAATTCTGTGTCTGTCTCTGAGTAACAATTCTGTGGCCCTAACTAACATTTCTGTGGCCCTAAGTAACAGTTCTGTGGCCCTCAGTAACAATTCTGTGTCTGTCCCTGAGTAACAATTCTGTGGCACTAACTAACGTTTCTGTGGCCCTAAGTAACAATTCTCTGGCACTCAGTAACAATTCTGTCTGTCCCTGAGTAACAATTCTGTGGCCCTAACTAACGTTTCTGTGGCCCTAAGTAACAGTTCTGTGGCCCTCAGTAACAATTCTGTGTCCCTGAGTAACAATTCTGTGGCCCTAAGTAATGGTTCTGTGGCCCTCAGTAACAATTCTGTGTCCCTGAGTAACAATTCTGTGGCCCTAAGTAACGGTTGTGGCCCTCAGTAACAATTCTGTGTCCCTCAGTAACAATTCTGTGTCTGTCCCTGAGTAACAATTCTGTGGCCCTAAGTAACGGTTATGTGGCCCTCAGTAACAATTCTGTGTCCCTGAGTAACGTTTCTGTGGCCCTAAGTAACAATTCTGTGTCCCTCAGTAACAATTCTGTGTCTGTCCCTGAGTAACAATTCTGTGTCCCTAACTAACGTTTCTGTGGCCCTAAGTAACAGTTCTTTGGCCCTCAGTAACAATTCTGTGTCCCTGAGTAACGTTTCTGTGGCCCTAAGTAACAATTCTGTGTCCCTGAGTAACAATTCTGTGGCCCTAAGTAACGGTTCTGTGGCCCTCAGTAACAATTCTGTCTGTCCCTGAGTAACAATTCTGTGGCCCTAAGTAACGGTTCTGTGGCCCTAAGTAACAGTTCTGTGGCCCTCAGTAACAATTCTGTGTCTGTCCCTGAGTAACAATTCTGTGGCCCTAACTAACGTTTCTGTGGCCCTAAGTAACAATTCTCTGGCACTCAGTAACAATTCTGTCTGTCCCTGAGTAACAATTCTGTGGCCCTAATAACGTTTCTGTGGCCCTAATAACAGTTCTGTGGCCCTCAGTAACAATTCTGTGTCTGTCCCTGAGTAACAATTCTGTGGCCCTAACTAACGTTTCTGTGGCCCTAAGTAACAGTTCTGTGGCCCTCAGTAACAATTCTGTGTCTGTCCCTGAGTAACAATTCTGTGGCCCTAACTAACGTTTCTGTGGCCCTAAGTAACAATTCTCTGGCACTCAGTAACAATTCTGTCTGTCCCTGAGTAACAATTCTGTGGCCCTAACTAACGTTTCTGTGGCCCTAAGTAACAGTTCTGTGGCCCTCAGTAACAATTCTTTGTCTGTCCCTGAGTAACAATTCTGTGGCCCTAACTAACGTTTCTGTGGCCCTAAGTAACAATTCTCTGGCACTCAGTAACAATTCTGTCTGTCCCTGAGTAACAATTCTGTGGCCCTAATAACGTTTCTGTGGCCCTAAGTAACAGTTCTGTGGCCCTCAGTAACAATTCTGTGTCTGTCCCTGAGTAACAATTCTATGGCGCTAACTAACGTTTCTGTGGCCCTAAGTAACAATTCTCTGGCACTCAGTAACAATTCTGTCTGTCCCTGAGTAACAATTCTGTGGCCCTAATAACGTTTCTGTGGCCCTAAGTAACAGTTCTGTGGCCCTCAGTAACAATTCTGTGTCTGTCCCTGAGTAACAATTCTGTGGCCCTAACTAACGTTTCTGTGGCCCTAAGTAACAATTCTCTGGCACTCAGTAACAATTCTGTCTGTCCCTGAGTAACAATTCTGTGGCCCTAACTAGCGTTTCTTTGGCCCTAAGTAACGATTCTGTGGCCCTCATTAACAATTCTGTGTCCCTGAGTAATGCTTCTCTGTCCCTAAGTAACGTTTCTCTGTCCCCAAGTAACGTTTCTGTGGCCCTAACTCTGTCCCTAATACAGAGCGGTCTGCCTCTCTTGAATGACTGGAGGCAAATGAAGAATTCTAAAATGGCCGCTATTTATAGCTCGACCATTACACAGTGCTGGCTGGCTGGCTGCTGATTGGCTAATGCGATCACATGTCATTAAGGAATGCATTATGGGTCAGCGCGCCTTGTCTGCGCGCCTTCCCAGACATCCCCGCTCCGTCGCCACGCATGTCCGCCGCCATTTTAGGAAAAATTTAGATTCGCGCGTCCGAAGTAAGCTATTTTTCGGATTCGGCGAAAAATAAAAAAATTTTCCAATATTCGACTCGAATTCCACTTCGCCTACTTCGATTCGCTCATCTCTATTTATCACGTAAAGATGTAGATTTCCTGAACACTATTTCTGGGTAGTTGCCAATATATTTCTTCAAAGTGGGATCTTCTAGCCTGGACACATCGAAAGAGTAGATCAAGGGGTCCTTCCCATATGAGAAAGATATCATCTATGAAACGATACCACATCGTAATGTGGCTTGTCAGTGACCCCAATTCCTCATTGGTCAAAGAGGTACAGATTGATGTAGGATGGGGCACAACATGTTCCCATCGCTATGCCCTGTACCTGGAGGAAGTGGAAACCCTCAAAATTGAAAATATTGTGGGTCAAATTGTTTTCCAACACCAAAACAATGAATTCATTGAGATTGTAATTTTGTCTACATGACTGAGAAAGTATATGTTTAATGATCAGTAAGCCTTTGTCATGGGAGATAGAACTGTACAACGCCTCAACATGGATTGCTACAAGTACTGCTTAGATAGTTGGATACCATCCAGATATTGTAGTAAGTGGATGGTATCCCTAATATGTGCTAGGAGGGGTGTTGGGGGCATATGTAATAGGAGGAGTGATTGGAGGGGAATATGTGCATTGAGGGGTGTTGGGGGGGATATGCGCTAGGAGGAAGGATTGGGGAGGATATGTCAAAGGACGAGTGACTGGGGGGAATATGTGCTATGAGGGGGGATTGGGGGATATGTATTGGGGGAAATTGAAGGGGGGGGAAAGAATATGTGTTAGGAGGTGAAAAGAGGGGGTATGTGTTATTAGAAAGGTTTGGGGAATATGTGCTGGGGGGGATTGGGATTATATATGCTAGGAGCGGGGGATTGAATGTGATATGTTCAAGGTGGGCGGATTGGGGGAATATGTGCACGGAGGAGGGATTGGAGGTGGGTATATGTGCAAGGAGGAGGGATATATTCAAGAAGGAGGAATTAAGGAGGATATGTACAAGGAGGGTGATTGGGGGGAGGAGATTTGTACAAGGAGGAGGGATTAGTGTGGATATGTGCAATTAGGAAGGATTGGGGGAATATGTGCAAGGAGGAGGGATTAGGGGGGATATGTGCATGGAGGGGGGATATGTGCAAGGAGGGGGGATTGGGGGTATATGTGCAAGGAGGGAGGATTGGGGGAATATGTGCTAGGAGGGGGATTGGGGGGATATGAGCTTGAAGGGGTGATTGAGCAGTATGTGCTATGAGGGGAGATTGGGGAGTATGTGTTAGGAGTTGGATTAGGGGGAGGGGAGGGGAAGGATGTGTGCAAGGAGGTGAAAATAGGGGGTATGTGCTAGGAGAGGGGATTGGGGAATATGTGCTGGGGAGGATTGGGTGAATATATGCTAGGAGGGCAGATTGGGGGGGTATGTGTTAAGAGGGGGAAATGTGCTAGGAGAGGGGATTGGGGGG
Organism: Staurois parvus; assembly: GCF_062004578.1. Lineage (NCBI taxonomy): Eukaryota > Metazoa > Chordata > Amphibia > Anura > Ranidae > Staurois > Staurois parvus. The sequence goes on along the minus strand of NW_028317928.1, from coordinate 4,654,758 downwards.
ATATGTGTTAGGAGGGGTATTGGGGGGATATGTGCTATGAGGGGGTTTGGGGGTGATATGCGCATGAAGGGGGGATTGGGAGAATATGTACTAAGAGGGGGGATTGGGGATGGGAGTTTTTGCTAAGAGGGGGTGGGGGATTTGGGCTAAGAAGGGGAATTTGGGGGGTCTGGGTGGGGAGGGAGGATTTGTGCTGGGAAAAGTAATAAGATGGGATGCGAGAATAAGAAATTTGAGGAAAAGAAGATGTGTGCTGGAAGGGGGGGGGGATTCTATTGGGTAGGGGAGATTTGTGCTGGGGAATTAGAGATTTGAGCTGGGAGGTTGGATTGAGTGCCATAGGTTTTTGTGATTGGGGGGGGGGGGTTGGACTAGGAGGAGGAGGATTTATTACATTGTGCTGTTGGCTTGCAGAGGGAATTAATGCTTAGGGGGTGAGTGTGCTGATCGGTACTGTTTGTTTTTTTGTTTTTTGAGGAGGATTTATGCTGAGACATGAATTGAGGGCATTCAGTATATCCCCTCTCCTCACATCACACAGCTGAGATCGGATTTCATTACAGACACAGCCTCGATCTGTAGTCAGCTAAACACTGTACAGATGGATGCTGTGTCTGTAAAGGAATCTGATCTCGGCTATGTGCTGTGTGGTCTGCAGGAGAGCTGATTACCCAGACTGTATGCAGTGTAGGGAAGGGAGGGGGAGACCTGCTGAGTGCTCTGCCAGCTGAGACTCTGTCCCCTTCTCTGCTGATCAATGTCTTATACCCTGCTGATTCCTGTCCTCTGCACTGCTGACCTGACAACACATTTTCTCCACCCTGCTGACCCTTGTCCTCTTTTCTGCTGACCCCCTGCACACTGTCCTCTGCTTTGATAGCCCCCTGCACACTGTCCTCTGCTCTGATAACCCCCTGCACACTGTCCTCTGCTCTGATAGCCCCCTGCACACTGTCCTCTGTTCTGCTGACCCCCTGCACACTGTCCTCTGCTTTGATAGCCCCTGCACACTGTCCTCTGCTCTGATAACCCCCTGCACACTGTCCTCTGTTCTGCTGACCCCCTGCACACTATCCTCTGCTCTGATAACCCCCTGCACACTGTCCTCTGCTCTGATAACCCCCTGCACACTGTCCTACAAACTAATGACCTCTGCAGACTGCCCTATAATCTGCTCACCCTATCCTCTGCCCTGCTGGCCCCCTGTACATTGCCCTACTGACCTCACATTCTCTGCCCCCCTGAGATTTCACTGCACCCCTGCATCAGACAGTCTAGATTTGGCCCTGGTTAAAAGTCCCACTACATACAGGTGAAACTCTAAAAATTAGAATATCGTGCAAAAGTTCATTTATTTCAGTAATGCAACTTAAAAGGTAAAACTAATATATGGGATAGACTCATTACATGGAAAGCAAGATAGTTCAAGCTGTGATTTGTCATAATTGTGATGATTATGGCTTACAGCTCATGAAAACCCCAAATCCACAATCTCAGAAAATTAGTATATTACATGCAATCAATAAAACAAGGATTGTACATAGAACAAGACCTCTGAAAAGTATAAGCATGCATATGTACTCAGTACTTGGTTTGGGCCCCTTTTGCAGCAATTACTGCCTCAATGCGGCGTGGCATGGAAGCTATCAGTCTGTGGCACTGCTGAGGTGTTATGGAAGACCAGGATGCTTGAATAGCGGCCTTCAGCTCTTCTGCATTGTTCGGTCTCATGTCTCTCATCTTTCTCATGACAATGCCCCTGTTTCACCTGTACTAGGGGAAAAACTTTGTTTTTCCCCTAACACATTCCTGAACCCTGCACTCCATACATAACACATTCCTGGACCCTGCACTCTGTACATAACACATTCCTGAACCCTGCACTCTATACATAACACATTCCTGAACCCTGCACTCTGTACATAACACATTCCTGGACCCTGCACTCTGTACATAGCACATTCCTGAACCCTGCACTCTATACATAACACATTCCTGGACCCTGCACTCTGTACATAACACATTCCTGAACCCTGCACTCTGTACATAACACATTCCTGAACCCTGCACTCTGTACATAACACATTCCTGAACCCTACACTCTGTACATAACACATTCCTGAACCCTGCACTCTGTACATAACACATTCCTGAACCCTGCACTCTGTACATAACACATTCCTGAACCCTGCACTCTGTACATAACACATTCCTGGACCCTGCACTCTGTACATAACACATTCCTTGACCCTGCACTATGTACATAACACATTCCTGAACCCTGCACTCTGTACATAACACATTCCTGAACCCTGCACTCTATACATAACACATTCCTGAACCCTGCACTCTGTACATGACACATTCCTGAACCCTGCATTCTATACATAACACATTCCTGAACCCTGCACTCTGTACATAACACATTTCTGAACCCTGCACTCTGTACATAACACATTCCTTGACCCCGCACTCTGTACACAATGCAGTATTGAATCCTTCCCCACTTTATGTAACATTCCACATTTTGAGAAAATCCATTTGTAATGGAAGCTTTTTATTTATTGTTTGAAATGATTGTGCTGGGGTTGTGTCCGTGAGACTCTTGCTTGTGGCACAGCAATCAAAGCATATTTTATAGGTACAAGAAAGCCCTGGTTTTGTTTAACCACTCCCCTTAAGCCCCTCCCACTGTTAAGTATTTGGCCACACCCATTGTGTCATTGTGCATTAGGCATGCTGCAGGACACTTCCACCCTCAACTGTCCCTCATTCTGAAGTTCAAAAGTTGGAATCTATGGTGAGAGGATCTCTGGAGACTCATGTAAGGAAGGCTCTGGTGACCAGAGACCTCCTTACATCACAGTTCCCCTTTACATCAAAGTCCACAGCTTTCTCCTTCACACATATACAAATGTTTTACGAAGAAAAAAAGTAGTTCTTACTGTCTTTTTTTTGTTTGGGGGAGGGGGCTCTTCTGAGTTCTCTGCCTATAGGCTCCTGAGATGTAAATCCAGCCCTGACACTTTAGTTCAGCTCTGCAGGGACTACATCTTCAGCAGTACTGGAGTATCTCATGACCATGCCCTGTCTACCTCGGGCCCCTCCTACACTGACATTCAAGGTTCAAAAATATTTATTGAGGGATGAATATGCCATTGCAACAGAATAGTTGTCAAGAACAATGCACAAGAACAAAGTAGAGCCAGATGTGGGTCCCTCAACAAGGGATCAGAATTTAGAGTCCAAGAAGGAACTAAAGAACAATGGCAGCCACAATGGTTGAAACCCAGTGAAACACAACTCACTTTGCAGACATGTCAGAATGGCAGCATTTGGCCATATTTGTACAGTGAAAGCTTTATACGTAGTGTGCTGCTGTGTTTCATGGACAGAGAACGATGCTAATTTTAAAATAGAGGAAGTTTCCTCCTATACAGCTAATCTTATACGGGAATAACAATTTTAGTATTGCTGCCATGAATTCCAGTGAGCATTGCTGATGGCGGTTTGCTGGATGGAAAATGTTCTATAAATGTTATTAAAGAGAAAGTAAAAGTATAAAGAGTAAATGCCGACTGATCCATTCTGTATGCTTTTATCTTGATTGGATAAAGTGGAGGATCTCTCCGGATCAGTGGGGCTGCTGAATCCAACTGAGAGCTGATAAGTGCGCTAAGGACATGATTTCCCCCCAACTAATGTGGGTTCATGATATAAAAATGATTAAAAAAAAGAAAAAAACTCAGTGTATGCTCCATCTTTATTATTTATAAGACATCTGTTGTGCAATTAGCTCAATGACATTCCACATCAGATGATTTACAATTCACGTTTCAACATGTTTTCTGTATTTTACACATGATTGTGGGCACAAGACCAGCGGCCGCTTTAACCAACCCTGCTAAAAATCGTTTTTCCACTTCAACATCCCCTTCATCTTCACCATCTCTCTTTTCTTCATTGGCATCTCTCCTGGGAAAAGACACAGTAATCAGTAAATAAAGCAACATTGATTATGACACAAAAACTGCATTTCACTGGGACCACAAATGTGTATTTTTCAGCTTCATTGACTACCCTGGTGTTGCTTTTTAGAGCCAGCAGGCAGCATCCATGTAATAATGATAGTTATATAGTTACATAGTTAGTCTGGCTGAAGAAAGACAAAAGGCCATCCAGTTCAACAACAAAAAAAAAAGTTAAAATCCTATACCCACAATTGATCCAGAGGAAGGCAAAAAACCCAGCAAAGCATGATCCAATTTCTTTTATAATCTCCTAAGAGGCAATCGGACATTCCCTGGATCAACTTTACCTATATCATACATGATAATGATCACTGCGGCTAACTTCTACATGCAGTGGAAGGGAATGACCTCCCCTTCTGCTGCCTTCTGCCCCTTGCTTGGGCTCTCTCATCCCACCGGGAGAGCTGAGCTACCAGCTGGTGCATCCACCGGCTGGCCAGATAACCAATGAAAGCCGGAACTGGAAGTTAAAACTACCAGGGTCCTATGGCAATCATCACCTCCAGTTCCAGTAGATGTCAATTCCAGCCCACACCATTCCGGTCGGTGGAACGCCGAACACAAGGGGGTATGACTGTTCTTTGGTAAAAGACCGTCTACATCAGTGCTGAACTTGGGCACAATATTACTGTACGTGAGTACAATACTTTTGTTTACCTTCTTCATCCATTTTATAATAAGATACTAAAACTATACTGTAGTTCTTTCCTTTTGGTTTGATGGTTTTGTGTTTCTGGATGGATGCATCAAGAGCAATGGAGATTGGGGAAGAGCTATAGCGGAGTGGCATTACTGGTTTGGAGGATACTCAATATCCTGCAGTGCTTCTTGACCTTTAGTAATATGGAGGTCACTGGATGGTGGTGAGTGTGCACTTCTCACAGAGGGGGGGGGATCGAGGTGGCACAATTGCAAGATTTGTTATTAAAGGCACAGGGAATTGTAATGCACAATGTGGTAGACATATTGCATATGTTGGACAGGTAATTGTTTAGGATGGAGAGAACAAGTAGTAGAGAGTTTTGTATCTTGATGCACACTTAGACTATAGAACCTATTAGAGCATTGGAAATCTATATTATATTTAAAAAACAGTCTTCTACATACTTACTCTTGTTCACAGAGAGATAAGTTGATGGTGCCAAGAAAGAAAAGGAGTAACAGGGATTTCTTCAAGGTGAACATCTTTGAGCTCTCTGGATAATTTGGATTCATAGAAAGAAAAAGAAGACAAAATTGAAAATATGACTCAAAAATATTACTAGGCCCCCTATTGTTAGGTGCACATAAAATGGTTGTTCCATTACAATAAAAAGTCCAATGTTTGCTCGAAATCATCATAAAGGATCGCATACACCTGGCACCCATTATGGGCAGGTTGAGTGTATTTTTTAATGACATGGATTTACTTGATGCTTTCTGGACTGTCAAGGATCCGTTAAACGATCACCCTGTCACGTGTCCACCACACACAGGATGGTAAAGAGGGGATAATAAAGTGATTTACACTTAAATATCTCAAACCGTATATAAGACCAGCCGTGATACCTTTTCACAGCCCGCACTACCTCTGGTCACCACCAGATGGAGACTCCACTCCAACCCAGCTGGTCGACCACACATTGGCAGATACGATCTTACATACAACCTTGTGCCCTGATTAGAGTTGAGGACCAGCTTAGTAATCACACACCCTTCTAAGGTCTCTTCAGCTATCCTAGCTTGAACCCCAGTGTTGATAACCCTTCCACTGTCCACACACCCCCACACCAGACGCACCACAAAGGTAGCCTGCCACCACCCAACAGTTTATCCGCAGAACGGTCTGTTGAGACACCACACACACACAGATCTCCGTCTGGCAGATCTGATACCTTTGCAATCTGCGTGCAATCTGCCCACTCACAGTGCAGTTGCATACAGATTGGCAATGAGCTTAACCGAGGCACTAAAATACAATACAATATAACCCAATCTAATCTCTCCGATCTAGTCTCTCCGAAGATATGAGCATGTGCTTAAATACACAGAAGTTCACTAATTAATTTTAAGATTTAATTTCCCAAAGTGGGCAGTGCATAAAATATGTACAAAATATAAAAAGTTACAGAAATACAAAAGATATAAGAAGACACACAAATGACTAATTACTATAAAATAAAAGGGAATAAAAAGACAGAATAACACTTTACCCTGAGGCTGGAGCAAGCCAGACACTTAGCAATCCATTGGTCGATCGAACCAGCTCCGTACGGATCACCCTGTCCAAATGTCCGTGCGTTCAATTTTTTTGCGATTTGGACATGGGCGGGACATTAGTCTTCGGCCTATTGACTCTGGGGGAGGTAGTCCTGACCTGCCCACAAGAGGTACTGTGTATGGACCTGCCCAAGTTCAATTGGGCCGAGACTGGCCTGAACACCAAGTCGGGGATTGGATTTCTGACACCAGCGCGTCAGCCCGATCGCAACAGTACCAAACACCATCCGACTGTCGCACCCCCGCGTCATCTAACCATTCCATGCATTTCCCTGGCTTCCTCCCCAAGCCACAAATATGATTCTTATATGCAAATGTAGCGTACAGAATGGCCTGCACAAAGGAAGCATTTCCATCTCTCTCCAACTAATATTTCATCTTTTATAAGAGATTAAACATACCCCTTTGATGAATACATAAACCTAGCCGTCCTGTCTCCTATAACAAATTCCTAAACAGGTTTTCCCAGCAGGTGATAATCTCTTTAACACAAAGATGTCACCTCCAGGAGGCCTGGCTTTAGGCTAATTAACGCTAATTGATGCTAAATGATGATTGAGTCTGTAAGGCCTATTGAGTAATTGTGTATACATACACATCTGATCCCAGACCATTTGTTTGTACCTTCTGTTCATTTCCCTACTGCCCAGGGGCTCAATGTACATCCTTAATTACCAGACTGGTCCTGCACATACCTTTGCAATGAAAGGGCCTGACATAATCTAATCTACTCAACCTATCATGGCTATGATACATATTTCCACTCAAATCTTACATGTCCCTTACAATAAATTTTACATGTCCGTTACATGGACCTTACTGGATCTGGCTACCCATGGATAAAATAAATAATTGGGTGTCTTGACCTATCTTGTTCCTCAATCCCAAAAGGAAGAGCACAGCGGGTTCCTAGGTGTCATAAGAGCTGGGTCACAAGAACCAAAGTTCTAGTATCCATTGTCTATGGTTTCCAGGGCTTTCTATCTTAAACAGAAATACGTTTTGCCTCAAATTGTCTACCCACTCTGGGCCTCACTCAAGTAGTGCTAAAGGATGTTAGATGGAAAATAATTGTATTGTATATGAATCTGCTTTACTAACTGGACTAAGAGTTTCATTAAGGTTTTTCTTGTATGGATGGGAAGAGTCCCCAGATAATGGTCTCTATGATTTTAATTTGTTCCAGGTTTATAGAGAAGGAGAATGAGACTATTGACAAAAAAGTTAACAACCTCCCCCGCCCCCCAAAAAAAACACACACAAAACAGGCAGACTAGATGGACCACTCGGTCTTTTTCTGCCATCACTTTTCTGTTTCTATTGAAATTATGTGAAAATGGTTGATCATTATATGGAATAGAAATAGCTTTCTACTGTACTATTTCCTAATAAGGGCATACATATATGTATAACTGTGATAGAATATGTAATAATATTTGGGTCAAATGATTGATATTGCAATTCATTGAAAGTGTGTTAGGTTTTTACTATGTACTGAAGGGCAATATCCCATCCCCCTCTTCTACTGGTCAGCTGGTAACAAAGATTTGAATGACACCATGTGCAACATGTAGTATCTGCTCTGTACCAGAATTGTTCTCTAACATCCGGACACACATTTCCACAAATCTGCACACACAAATCTGACTTAAGCAAAGATTTTTTGTTTCTGCTAAAACTTTATATTTATTAGGTTTTATATTTTGTTACATTTACTAATTAAGTACAAAATTGCTGACAAACACATTTTTTATTTTTATACAAGTAAATAAGTACCATTTATCTTTAAACACTTCTCATCCCTAAAGGGTATTTTTTCAAAGTTTAAGAAGTACCGAAAATAAAGTTAGAGAAAGGACCACTGATCAGACTGCTAACGGGGACTTATTACGGGACCCCACTACGAGCTGTGGAGAAACTTTAGAGAACTTTTAGTTGACCATAACCCTTTAGTGACCATTATAGTGCAACAATGGATTCCTCCTTTACATTTCAAATGTAGTTAAAGTTTGAAGAAACTTGGGCAGAGGATTTACCTAAAACATTCATTGTGCAAAATAAGCCATTGTGGGGAAAATGATATGAGGAACCTTACCATCATTTCAAGTCAAACTAAAACAGAGGAGGCAATTCAACTTTACCTGAAATCTGAATACGAAGGTTTCTTTCCTTATCAACAATTATACAGTACTAGGAATAATAATAGGATAATGATATTCCAGCATAGACAGTACTTACCGGGGGGGGTTCAGTTGGTACTGAGAATGTAGACAGCTGGAAGACTTCAGTGAAGGTCTACCCAATGAAGAACGGGGTCGGCTTATATATTAGCAGACAAACAAGTTGAGTTAATAGAAGTTTTAATTAAAGTTTGATTTAATAGTCACATCTTTCTTAGGTACATATAACTGATACCATATGTATTCATTCAAATATTTATCTTCTAGCCTCCAGGTAGGATAAATATCAGCACCCAGTCAGGAGTTTAGATATCTCCTGATCTGCTACGTAGAGTTTAAAAAAATATATAAATCAATTTAAGTGGAATTCCAGTTTATTTTTTTCCTATACAGTAGCATGGAGTCATTTTGGACAGTTATGTGATCTTTTTTAAAGCCTGGTACTCATGATCAGCAAATCATATGAAAAATACCAGTTTTAAAGCGATCGTATGATAATCTGATTATTAGTACACAGCTTTCATCCGAAAATATTTGAAGGGACGAGCACGAATATTTTTCTTGCAGGAGACCAGATCGTACAATTTTAATTTTAATCAGTACAGTTCTCGTCCGAAAATACAATACAAATACATTACATCACTTACGAATTTTCTTTCTGTCATACGAGAATTTTCGTAACTATAGTAACCTCTTTACTTTCAAAGTGAGACTAGCATTCAAAAAAGAAAATGGATGATCAATCGTCCAATATTCTCATCGTGTGTAAGGGGCTTAAAGCGGTAGTAGACCGCAACTTGAAAAAAAAAATCCCCTGGAAGATAATGTCATAATGTGCTAGGATGCATACCCACTGCAGAGGCTTCCATCTTCACCCAGTCTTCCTTCCTGGTTCTGGACGCCTGACTGGCCGAGCCACATTGATGTCACTCCCGCACACGGGAGTCTCTGGACACGGCACAGTGCTCTAAAGCTCTTTCAGAGCGCATGTGCCAGTGGACAAAAAGAGCGAATATCTCCTAAGCGGTGCATGTTTAGGAGATATTCATTTTACCTACAGGTAAGCTTTACTGTAAGTTTTCCTGGAAGTAAAAGATACAAAAGTGGGTTTACTTCCAGACATCCCTGGTTTCTGGGGACCGGACCATGTATGGTTAAATAACATTTATTAATATAAATAACTCCTTTGACTCTGGAGTGGATTCAAATATGGTGGGTTAACACAGGGGTTAAACTTTCAAGTCCAGACCTACTAGCCGGTCACAAAACTTACTCGCCACCAGTTGCCCCACCCAACCTTGCCCAGATCCCCCCCCCCCCAACCCCACCCCCGGCCAGCCCCCAACCACACTCCCTTAAAGCTTATGAAATTACATTTTTCTTTAGGATAAATAGTCCGAAATATAAAACTGTATACAGTAATGTATATCCCAGCTCCCCTGTACTCCATTATAGTGATGTGACATGTATACAGTAATGTATATCCCAGCTCCCCTGTACTCCATTATAGTGATGTGACATGTACACAGTATGTATATCCCAGCTCCCCTGTACTCCATTATAGTGATGTGACATGTACACAGTATGTATATCCCAGCTCCCCTGTACTCCATCATAGTGATGTGACATGTACACAGTATGTATATCCCAGCTCCCCTGTACTCCATTATAGTGATGTGACATGTACACAGTACGTATATCCCAGCTCCCCTGTAGTCCATTATAGTGATGTGACATGTATACAGTAATGTATATCCCAGCTCCCCTGTATTCCATTATAGTGATGTGACATGTATACAGTATGTATATCCCAGCTCCCCTGTACTTCATTATAGTGATATTACATGTATACAGTAATCATAGTAATGATAAATAAGTGGGGTGTAGCGCTAAAAACAAATAAAAACAATATATCCACATATATAAACGAATGTGAATGCGTAAACGGATATAGAGTCTGTATCAAGAAGAAATATAGCAGATGAACTTGTGACTCCAACCAAAAGAGAAAAATGCGCACTCACCGGAAGCGCATAGATAATGCGCATATATATATATAAATTTCCAGAGTAGATTGGCCAATCCGGTGAACTTTATCCTATGTTGCAGTCATCAAGCCCTTGGAGAACGGTGTTGAATCCCTTGACCAGGAGTTCCTTCTTTAGGCTAAATGAGGTAATCAGCCTGGATACGGGGCTCCTGTTCCTCCAGATATGTTGGATACTGACAGGTACCTGTGGGCTTAATAGCTCCAAATAGGAGCCATAGAAAAGGTGCCCATAGTGTAGTATGTTAATGAACCTTTATTTGCAGTACCACATATCACAGACAGGGTATAGTGATATACAATAAAAAAGCACTATACCTTCATTTAAAATATCCGCCCGGGCTTCAATCCAACTTGGTTCTCCCTCTGATGAAGTACTATTTGCACGAAAGGCCTCAGGAGGAACTAGACAGTACAGCACACTTCTGCCGCCCGGTGCTGGATTGAAGCCCGGGCGGCTATTTTAAATGAAGGTATAGTGCTGAATGTGAGTTAGGGACCTTAGATTGTACACCCCTTGAGGGTTAGGGACTGATGTGAATGTACAATATATATATATATATGTAAAGTTCTGCGTAAATTGGCGGCGCTGAATAAGTACCTGAAATAAATAAATAATAAATAACTCCCTTGACTCTGGAGTGGATTCAAATATGGTGGGTTAATGGTAGGAGAATGGTAGGGTTAATGGTAGGAGAGTAGATGGGGTACTGGAGGTTCAGTCATGCCTGTCCCCATTGGTTGAAGCAGTGGGATGGAAGGCAGTGCAGCTGTAGTAATCCTGCATTAGTAATCCTTTATCCCTTCTCATGCTGGGCTGGTCTGGGGTTGGGGACACTGGAACATTTGTCTTGAGTGATGTCTGTTGAGGCTGACTCTGTCCGTACTGACAGAAGTATGACTGCCGACCTGAGCACAGCCTCTTCCGGAGAAAGAATTGGAGACACATTTTATCCAGAGACAACAACCTGAAAGTGGGAGCGGTCCCCAGAAACCAGGGATATATGGTCATTTTATTTTAGGTCAAACTGACTAAACACTTAAGCCCCGTACACACGATGAGAATATTGGACGAATTATCATCTGGTTTTTTTTGCATGCTAGTCTCATATCGAGCATATAGAGCTGAACTAAAGTGTCAGGGCCGGATTTATATCTCAGGAGCCTATAGGCAGAGAATTCAGATGAGCCCCCCCCCCCCCAATAAAAAAAAGAAAGATATACTTTTTTTCTTCAAAAATTATTTGTATATGTGTGAAGGAGAATGCTGCGGACTTTGATGTAAAGGGGAACTATGATGTAAGGAGGTCTCTGGTCACCAGAGCCTTCCTTACATAAGAGTCCCCAGAGATCCTCTCACCATAGCTCCCAACTTGTGAACTTCAGAAGGAGGGACACCTGAGAATGGAAGTGTCCTGTAGTGTGCCTAATGCACTGTGACAAAATGGGTGTGGCCAAATGCTTGACAGTGGGAGGGACTTAAGGGGAGTGGATAAACAAAACCCAGGCTTTCTTGTACCTATAAAATGTGCTTTGATTGCTGTGCCACAAGAGAGTCTCACGGACACAACCCCGGCACAATCATTTAAAACATTAAATAAATAAACTTCCATTACAAATGATTTTGCACAAATTGTGGAGCGTTACATAAAGTGGGGAAAGATACAAGATTGCATTGGATACAGAGTGTAGGGTTCAGGAATGTGTTATGTACAGAGTGCAGGGTCCAGGAATATGTTATGTACAGAGTGCAGGGTCCAGGAATGTTTTATGCACAGAGTGTAGGGTTCAGGAATGTGTTATGTATAGAGTGCAGGGTTCAGGAATGTGTAATGTACAGAGTGCAGGGTTCAGGAATGTGTTATGTACAGAGTGCAGGGTTCAGGAATGTGTTATGTACAGAGTACAGGGTTCAGGAATGTGTTATGTACAGAGTGCAGGGTTCAGGAATGTGTTATGTACAGAGTGCAGGGTCCAGGAATATGTTATGTATATAGTGCAGGGTTCAGGAATGTGTAATGTACAGAGTGCAGGGTTCAGGAATGTGTTATGTACAGAGTGCAGGGTTCAGGAATGTGTTATGTACAGAGTGCAGGGTTCAGGAATGTTTTATGTACAGAGTGCAGGGACCAGGAATATGTTATGTATAGAGTGCAGGGTCCAGGAATGTGTTATGTATAGAGTGCAGGGTTCAGGATTGTTTTATATACAGAGTGCAGGGTTCAGGAATGTGTTATGTACAGAGTGTAGGGTTCAGGAATGTGTTATGTATAGAGTGCAAGGTTCAGGAATGTGTTATGTACAGAGTGAAGGGTTCAGGAACGTGTAATGCACAGCGTGCAGGGTCCAGGAATGTGAAATGTACAGAGTGCAGGGTTCAGGAATGTGTTATGTACAGAGTGCAGGGTTCAGGAATGTGTTATGTACAGAGTGCAGGGTTCAGGAATGTGAAATGTACAGAGTGCAGGGTTCAGGAATGTGTAATGTACAGAGTGCAGGGTTCAGGAATGTGTAATGTACAAAGTGCAGGGTCCAGGAATATGTTATGTACAGAGTGCAGGGTTCAGGAATGTGTTATGTACAGCATGCCAACAAAGTTTTTCCCCTAGTACAGCAATGGGCAAACTACGGCCCGCGGGCCGTATACGGCCCGGCGGACCTTTTAATCCGGCCCGCGGAGCTAGGCTCCCACTAGGCTCCTCTCACAGTCCGCCCTGAAGACCGGTGTAGCATGAAAATCTGTCTCCTATGAGGATCTGTCCCCCTCGACGTATGTGCGCATGTGCCGGAGATCGCCGATCGGCTGCTAATGCCTGAAACTGGCACATGCGCAGATACGTCGAGGGGGACAGATCCTCATAGGAGACAGATTTTCATGCTACACCGGAACGGCGAGAGGAACGCGCGGAGCAAAGGTAAGTGAATTGACACAGGGGGGACTTAATATGGGGGATGAATTACTATAGGTGGGATGAATTACTATATGGGGGATGAATTACTATGGGGGATGAATTACTATGGGGAATGAATTACTATAGGGGGGATGAATTACTATATGGGGGATGAATTACTATATGGGGGATGAATTACTATGGGGGATGAATTACTATATGGGGGATGAATTACTATGGGGGATGAATTACTATATGGGGGATGAATTACTATATGGGGGATGAATTACTATAGGGGGGATGAATTACTATAGGGGGGATGAATTACTATATGGGGGATGAATTACTATGGGGGATGAATTACTATTTGGGGGATGAATTACTATGGGGGATGAATTACTATATGGGGGATGAATTACTATGGGGGATTAATTACTATGGTTGATGAATTACTATATGGGGGATGAATTACTATATGGGGGATGAATTACTATGGGGGATGAATTACTATATGGAGGATGAATTACTATGGGGGATGAATTACTATGGGGGATGAATTACTATATGGGGGATGAATTACTATGGGGGATGAATTACTATGGGGGATGAATTACTATGGGGGATGAATTACTATATGGGGGATGAATTACTATATGGGGGATGAATTACTATGGGGGATGAATTACTATATGGGGGATTAATTACTATGCTTACTATGGGGGAATATTACTATACTTACTATGGATGACACATACACATCATTCATCTACTCTTGGTCCGGCCCCCGGGTCCAATATATGAAGCCATTGCGGCCCTCAAGTCAAAAAGTTTGCCCACCCCTGCCCTAGTATGTAGTGGGACTTTTAAGGCAACACACCAAATTAAAAATATGTCATCATTTTTATTACATATGGTTAAAAAACATTGGATCGTCACAAAAGAACACATCGGGCTAAAAACACCATATATAAGGCAGCTGAATAGGCGATGCAAGCTTGATGTGGAAATGACTGAACCTCCAGTACCCCATCTATTCTCCTACTATTAACCCACCATATTTGAATCCACTCCAGAGTCAAAGGAGTTATTAATATTAATAAACTTTATTGATCATATTTGGTCCGGTTCCTGATTCATTGAAGTGTAGCCCACTTATCTGGTCATCCCTGATGGAAACCTACATTTGGTATCCCTTACAGAACACTAAGGCCACTAATGATCAGATCAGCTGCACTGGGAAGTATCTGATCTCAGATCCTTCTATCCTTGTGCGGCAAGATGCATCCAGAGGTGATGGTCGTTGGTATACTATGTGTTGTTGGCAACAGAGGATAGAGATTATTACAGGATGTTCCTTGCCAAAGGTTACTGGAGCGCATTCAGGTAGCACACACTTTAGTTGATCAGGGCAGTTGCCCCTTTAGCAAAGTGCAGTCTTTAATCCAGGTTTGTTCTGAATTTGCTTTGTCTGCTAAATCTCACGGGCGTTAAGAGTCACTCCTTACTGACCACAATACATATATACTGTATATATATTGCGGTTAGCAAGTGGTTTACTGGGGTTAAAGCTGAAGATATCAGCTAAAAATATGGATGGAACCAAATACATGGCAATCTTAGAAGAAAACCTGTTAGAGTCTGCAAAAGACTTGAGACCGTGCGGAGGTTCCCCTTCCTGCAGGACAACGACCTGAAACAACCAGCCAGAGCTACAATGGAATGGTTTAGATCAAAGCATATTCATGTGTTCGAATGGGCCGGTCACAGTCCAGACCGAAATACAATGGAGAATCTGTGGCCAGACCTGAAAATTGCTTTTCACAGACGCTCTCCATTCAATCCGACAGAGTTTGATCGATTCTGCAAAGAAGAATGGGCAGAAATGTCCCTCTCTAGATTTGCAGAGTCATCCCCAAAAAGACTTGCAGCTGGAATTGCAGCAAAAGGGGGTCCTACAAAGTATTGACTCTGGGGGGGCTGAGTACAAATGTTGAAAACCATTTCTCATTTTCCTTCCACTTCACAATTATGGGCCACTCTGTGTTGGTCCATCACATCCAATCCCAATAAAATACATTTATGTTTTTGTTTGTACATGACAAAATGTGGAAAATGTCAAGGGGTATGAATACTGACACTGGAAGTACCGTAGTTTGCTGCCATTTCACAAGTGAGTGCAATTTTAAAGTGTGACATGTATTTTTACATTAACTAAAGTATATTTTTTTCCCAAAAATTGAGTTTGAAAAACCGTTGCACAAATACCATGTGACAAAAAAAAATTGCAATGATCAGCTTTTAATTCTCTAGGGCCTTTGCTAAAAAATACATAATGTTTAGGGGATTAAAAGTAATTTTCTAGCGAAAAATACTGATTTAAAATTGTAAAGAAAACGTGCCAGAAAATGCTCGGTCTTCAAGTGGTTAATATGCTTCAGGCTGAGTCTTTGGTATGGTTGCTGGAAGATGACACAGCTTACGTCTTTGAGTACAACAATGAAAATATAAACTAAAAACTTTGTTCAGCCTCTACTCCTATCCTGGTCAGAGATTCTATTGTTGGCTTTAACTAATTCACACCAATTCAGTCCTTCCTCTACACACCACAAAACACTTCCTTTGTTACATTGTTAAATACTGCTATTGACTAGTCTATACTTCCAACTGCGTATCAGTATCCTGCTCCTACTAGATGTACTTTTCCTGCATTTAATCCAACGAAGGCTTCCTCTATCAATCCTTTTCCCTTGGCAACCCCTAAGACATCTGCCTCTGCACTTGCTACCTCTTTCTCATCACTTCTCAGTACTGTTACTACTCTTCCATCAGCTGCATAATAGAATCAAGGCCTGCAATCACTAGGACTCGGGATTCCAGTGTCCAAACCCAAAAATATGTTTTTTCCTACCCATACAATTCTGCCACTATCCACTGCTGCCTCAACCATTATTTAGTCAGTTCCTAACTCTATTCATGCTGATCTAGCCCGGTCATGCTCCATGCCTGCTGATCCAGCCCAGTCCACCTCCATGCCTGGTGATCCGGCACAGTCCACCTGCATGTCTTCTGATCCAGTCTAATCTGCCTCAGTGGTTACTGCTCTGGCCCAGCCTGTCTCAGTGCCAGCTGATCCAGTTCAGTCTGCCTCCACGCCTGCTGATCCAGTCCAGTCTGCCTCCACGTCAGTTTTTCTGGTCCAGCCTGTCTCCATGGCTCTTGCTCCAGTCCAGCCAACATCAACTGTACTTTCCAAATGCATGCCATCTGCTCTAGTCCTGCCTGTCACTGCAACAAATATGAGTCAGTCTACTCTTGGCTCAGCCTCAGCTCTGACTTCTGTCCTTTCATATTCAGAACTCTCAGTACCCTAGCCTTATTCTAGCATAATTAGGTAGCTCTGCCCATGCTTTTCTAAGAGGTTCTATCAATCTTTGGGAGAGAGTGACCCATTCAGTTAAATAGGGTTCTCGACCATTTCTCAGAGCCACTATACATCAAGCCCATGTTCCACACTCCGAGCCTGACTCTACTAATCTTCGACCTGCTACAAAGTATTTTTTTTTTCACCCTATAACTTGAACTATCACGCATCCAGCACTTTGCATATATTGTTTATTGCATTTATATATTAGCGCTTCACCACCATTATTTATTAATACTCTGCACCTTTGGTATAGGAAAAGGTGATAGCTGCTTGTGTGTATATATCAGCTTATTTGTTGAGTGCAGGAGGATTACACTTTCATTTTTGCTACACCCGGTAGCCACTGCTGCTTATGTTCCAGGCTGAAGTCTGACAGCTGTACTTCCATCAACAACCTCCCAGCCGAACTCTGCTTCAGCCAGCCACTTGCTTGAATTTTTTGAGACAATTTATGCAGTTTTATTAGTACCCTTTTCTTATGTTATAGGATTGATCTTGAAAGAATAATGATGGGTAAGGCTGACCATACATGAGTTATGTTTTTCATTTATCCAGAGGGCTGAATGAAAGAAAATGACTAATTTTCCCCATCCACACACTCAATGTGGATTGAGGAATCCCTACCACTGAACGACTGTATACTGAAAGCAGAAAGACTTCTGTGCTGTAAGAATGCACTGCTTGGCACTACTGGCTATGGCTGGTCAAGAGATTATTTTCCAAGAGGCTGGTTGTACATAAGTCAATCAATATATGGTCTTGTGTACAACAAGCCTGCCCATACATGGATCGAAGTTTGCGTGGTCCCTGCTGAACTGGCCTAATTTATGCCTAATTCATTTATGGCCATCTTAAGGCGAGATTGTGCCGAATGGTGGGAGTGGCCTAAAGCAGAATAATTCAATAGAACCTGTGTCTAGTTGTAACACTGGGCAATGTTACTGATTACATAAATGTCTTCATCCCCTAGATGAATGGCTTTACACAGGAGCAGTCTGGGAGATGTAGTCTCAGAGGAGAATCTCAACTGTAACCATCCCTGAGCCCAACTACAAAGCCCATAGTCACCTGGGAGCAGGAGTGGTCATATATAACAGCCCAGAAGAGAGCCAGTGTAGTTAGAGAAGTTCACCAACCTGAGAAGACTGGAAAGAGAAAGCTATGGTGTGCTGTGCCCAGATAGTGGGATGCTGTGCTGGATCCACTGGATAATAGAACCAGGAGGCTGAACTGGCTGCAGCAACATCAGTGATGCATTCCCCACCATACAGTGCATCCATTGCTACCAGAGCCTTGTCAAAATAGCAATCCGGTGAGAGGGTCGTATTTCACTTATACCCATCTGTTAAGCCTCTTCAGCTCAGAACCATTAACAAGCTATTCCCACCCATTGATACTCTACTCTTGGAGACTTATCACACCTGTTGCTGCATTTATTGCTTCATGGCCAACAAGGCTATACATAGGTAATAGGTCCATTGGGATTCCAGGGTGCTGACTTTGTTCTTGCTTCCCATCTGACTGCCATTCCCGTATAACATCCTAGTCTCTTATACCCCAGCTTTTACCTCTGGGCCAACCTTCTGATCACCGCCATACCAACCTCCTGATCACCGTCATAAACCATACCAGCATCCTGATCATTGCTGTACCAACCTTCTGATCACCACCATACCAACCTTCTGATCAACGCCGCACACTATAGTAACCTCTTGATCACCGCCATACCAACCTCCTGATTACCACCATACCCCATACCAACATCGTGATATAGGTGAAACTCAAAAAATTAGAATATTGTGCAAAAGTTCATTTATTTCAGTAATGCAACTTAAAAGTTGAAACTAATATGTGAGATAGCTTACAGCTCATGAAAACCCCAAATCCACAATCTCAGAAAATGAGAATATTGTGAAAAGGTGCAATATTCTAGGCTCAAAGTGTCCCACTCTAATCAGCTAATTAAGCCATAATACCTGCAAAGGGTTCCTGAGCCTTTAAATGGTCTCTCAGTCTGGTTCAGTAGGAATTACAATCATGGGAAAGACTGCTGACCTGACAGTTGTGCAGAAAACCATCATTGACATCCTCCATAAGGAGGGAAAGCCTCAAAAGGTAATTGCAAAATAAGTTGAATGTTCCCAAAGTGCTGTATCAAAGCACATTAATAGAAAGTTATGTGGAAGGGAAAAGTGTGGAAGAAAAAGGTGCACAAGCAGCAGGGATGACCGCAGCCTGGAGAGGATTGTCAGGAAAGGGCCATTCAAAAGTGTTGGGGACTTTCAAAAGGAGTGGACTGAGGCTGGAGTCAGTGCATCAAGAGCCACCACACACAGACGGATCCTGGACATGGGCTTCAAATGTCGTATTCCTCTTGTCAAGCCGCTCCTGAACAACAAACAACATCAGAAGTGTCTTACCTGGGCTAAAGAAAAACAGTCCTGGTCTATTGCTCAGTGGTCCAAAGTCCTCTTTTCTGATGAGAGCAACTTTTGCATCTCATTTGGAAACCAAGGACCCAGAATATGGAGGAAGAATGGAGAGGCACACACTGCAAGATGCTTGAAGTCCAGTGTGAAGTTTCCGCAGTCTGTGTTGATTTGGGGAGCCATGTCATCTGCTGGTGCCGGTCCACTCTGCTTCATTAAGTCCAGGGTCAACACAGCCGTCTTCCAGGAGATTTTGGAGTACTTCATGCTTCCTTACGCATACGAGCTTTATAGGGATGCTGACTTCATTTTCCAGCAGGACTTGGCACCTGCCCACACTGCCAAAAGCAACAAAACCTGGTTCAATGACCGTGGGATTACTGTGCTTGATTGGCCAGCAAACTCGCCTGACCTGAACCCCATAGAGAATCTATGGGGCATTGCCAAGAGAAAGATGAGAGACATGAGACCGAACAATGCAGAAGAGCTGAAGGCCACTATTGAAGCATCCTGGTCTTTCATAACACCTCAGCAGTGCCACAGGCTGAAAGCTTCCATACCACGCTGCATTGAGGCAGTAATTGCTGCAAAAGGGGCCCAAACCAAGTACTGAGTACCTATGCATGCTTATACTTTTTCAGAGGTCCTTGCTTTATTGATTGCATGTAATATTCAAATTTTCTGAGATTGTGGATTTGGGGTTTTCATGAGCTGTAAGCCATAATCATCACAATTATGACAAATAACGGCTTGAACTATCTTGCTTTGAATGTAATGAGTCTATCTCATATATTAGTTTCACCTTTTAAGTTGCATTACTGAAATAAATGAACTTTTGCACAATATTCTAATTTTTCGAGTTTCACCTGTAACTGCTATACCCCATACCAGCACCCTGATCATCACCATACCAAATAACAATATCTTGATCACTGCCATATGCCGTACCAGTGCCCTGATTACCACCATACCAACCTCCTGATCACTGACATACCCCATATCAGAATCCTGACCACCACTATACACCATACCAACCTGCTGATCACTGCCATACCCCATACCAGCGTCCTGATCACTGACATACCCCCTACCAGAATCTTCATCACCACCATACACCATACCAACCTCCTGATCACTGACATACCCCATACCAGAATCCTGATCACCACCAAACATCATACCAGCGCCCTGACCACTGACAAATCCCCATACCAACATCCTGATCACCACCATACAGCATACCAGCATCCTGATCACCGCAATACCCCATACCACCATGCCAATCACCACCATATGCCATACCAGTGTCCTGAAAAAAAAAGGCAGCTACTAGATCATGTCTTTCAGCACTTGCCTGTTGTGTCAATATTACAGATTGGAGTTTACACCAAGGCCCCTGAATTTTATATGGCTTTAAAATATTATTTGATGCAAAAAAGACTGGTGAGCAACTGAGGACAGAATGGGGAGCTTTAAAATGAAGGATAAAAGTTACTTCCCTGTACTTCTGCCCGCTATGATAACTACCAGATGCTACTGAGCTTTCACGGGAAGGTTCCTTCAAAATAGTGCTGAGAGGCTTTGCAGTCTTTTGTTCCACCCTGGTGGCTTGCCTCAGCAACCAGCTCAAACCACATCCATCCTGGAAGATCCTTTACCTACGTAGTTTGTAGATCTAAGGACATTGTGCAAACAATTTGTATGGTCAGCCTTGGAAACATGGTGGCCTCACATGCAGTGTTGTGTTTCTGTTCAAAGGTCAAGGGTGATATGTAAAGACCGTTTACGGTAGTTCTGTACCTTTGGTCAAAACCAGCTTTTAGTTCCTGTTCTCCAGTCCAGCACTCCCATCCTCCTTGTAAAAGACGCCCTGTAAGAACAAACCAACAACATTATTGGTTGAACTAGATCTGTCTTTTTCAACCTGACGAACTATGCAGCTTGGTAATTTGAGTAAAATACTTTTTCCCTTCAATATTTTCTGTATCTGTACTTTTGGTCAAGCCCTTATATTTTCAAAACTAGCTTTTAGCTCCTCTCCCACAATCCAGAACCCACAGCCTCCTTAGAAAAGACAACCAGCTTGAAACAAAGACCAGTAGAAAAAAAACGAGGTCGGGAGAGGAAAAAAACAGTAGAAACCAGTAAAAACAGAAAAACAGTAGAAAGTAAAGTAAAAACCAATCAATAGAAACAAACCAACAACTTATTAATTCAAGTAAAAGACTTTTCCCATCAGAATTGTCATCTGGTCTCATTTCTTGTGTGTTCAGGTTAATAAATATATATTACATGTCAACACGCACGGCGTTGAGCAAATGTTTGGACAAATAGAGTAAAAGCAGCTTATACTGTATCAGACTGAAATCAAATGCAGTCTTATGAAAGGCATGACTTCAGATACAAATAATGGGGGAGAAACATATATATCACCGGCATAACTTTAGAAAAGACTTGTGCTGAGAAATATGACATTTTGCTGACCTCCTTCTAAAAATGCTGGTGGACTGGCTGCCTCTGATTTCAGTATTTTGGAAGGAGAACCTGAAACAAGCCAAGCTACTAGTATATTCTTTAGGAAGGTTCAGCTTACTCAATGATCTCATGGTGCATTTTCTATCATCAAAACTACTAATAACATGACCTACTACTCCACCTTTTAGATCGTCCCACGTCAGTCTTATATCTGCTACTATTTAGGATTCCTTAATAGCAACATCTAGCATTCCAATAAGGACCACAGTTTCTATGGCTCTGGCCTACTTCTTCTGGCTTTCTGCACCATTATACTGGGCCCAAAGTGTAATGGCTTTACTGGCCAAGAGGAGACATACCAGAGCCTAACTATGAAAATTGTGGTTGTGATTTGCACCCTTGAGATTTATTGCTAATGATACAGAATAAAGCCATCTTTCCATAACTGCTTTTTTTCACTCATCTAAACCAGTACACCTTGAAGGCACCTACACACCAGGGATAGCTACGTGAGTTGACCGCTCACTAGGATTCCATCTCCAGAAGAGCCTCCACTATTTCACACACTCAAACTGCTGAATCATTTGAAGGTATCAGGAGACAAATAGAGAAGTATGGATCAGACTGTAGCTTTGTGAGGGAATAAATCACTCATGGGTTCATTGATACCCTACTAGCTTGGAAAACCTTTTGTGTGGTCTCTACCCTTTGACCTGTCCCAACAGGGAGTCCTTATTAAAAGGACAACCAGTATGTTTCTCTGAGCCACATGGACATGAAAGAACATGACAACAAACCAGCCATTTATCGAAGAGGTTAAACAATGAGGGCCATTTACCAAAGGTGTTTATGTAAACTACTTACAATGTCATCCATGAGTAAAGTAAATGGCAGTCAAAATAATGAGCTGCCCTTAGCCTACAAAACAAGGTTCTTTCACCGGGGAACCTCTGAGGGTAGAAATATCAAACATCTATCCTCGTTCAAGTTCCACAAATGTGCATCCACTATTTTATCACTCTTCATATGCATTCATGGTGTGCAAGTACTATCAGGAATCAATCCTTGGGTTTGAGACTATGCACAGCAACTGGATTCAGAACCTGGTCATAAATTGCACCTTGCTAGGCATGTCCAGTGAAAAGGACTGCTAGAAGTGCATTGAAGTGACCTTGTGGCAGTTGGCACTGTCGGAGAGTGACTGCTGTGATGGTCAAAATATTGTCTCCCATGTTTGAGAAGACTTTGAAAAATGTACTTGTGCATTTAGGGGGAGGGCGGCATTTTGGGTTTTTAATTTTTTGGGGTTGGCTTGTCCTAGTATTCACTGACCATCTCTGCTTGTAGCTGTCTTTTGTTTGCAGCTTTTTGCTGCATTGCTTGAAAGAAAAAAAAGACCTGCAAGGACAGTGTGTAATTAAACCATCTCACACTATATTATGCATGCACATTATATATTCACTAGACATGTACCAGAAATTTTCATTTGGTTTCATTTTGGGTGCATCCATTCAATGAAGATTTTTGTTTTGTCATTCGTTACATTGACCCGCTTCGTTTTCAGAATTTGTTTCGTACATTCGTTGGTCCGGGTAAGTTAGAAAAACATTTTGCAGTTTTTCCAGAAGATTTCAATATATTCAATATTAGGGATGGGCTTCATGTTCTAATCGAACCTAAGTTCAACTCAAACATGGACCGTTTGTGTGTTCGGCAAACACACAAACAATACGGGCTTTCTTAGGACTGTTTGCCCGCCACGCCCAATAATGCACCAGGTAGGTACAGGGGGAGCAAGCGGAGAATGGTCGGGGTCACAAGCCAGGTTCAGCAGGTAGCGGGCAGCGTGGTACAGAGGGTCAGGCAGAGGAGAATGGTCAGACAAGCCAGGGATCAGAGCAGGGTCAGCAACGAATCAGACAGGAACAGGAACAGGGAACAGGAACAGGATACAGGGCCCAGGAGAAACACACACCAAGGCAGAGTCTGCAGGTCTGGCCATCCCTTAAATACACCAGTATAATCAGTTCCAGGTGTTTGACTGGCTGCAAGGTTGAGTCTCTGATTGCTGGGAGCACCCGCTGGCCAGCCCTGGTACTGCAGCTCATAAGGCAGGTGAGTCCCACCATTGTGGGCCAGTCCATTCCTGACAAGAAGGGTGAGAAAGGTGGCATGGGAGCGGGATGTGCAGGAGCGTGAGAAACTACTAGTGGAGGTGTTGGGGTCAGTGGGAGAGTGGAGTAATAGGAGGAGGTGGTGGGTGCCATAGAGGGGCGAAGGAAGCAGTGAGGACACAATATACAATTGTTTGGGAGGGGCAGAGGGATATAGTGAATGGATTTTGGGAATGGAGGAGAGGAAAATGAGAAGGAGGAGTGGAAGAGGCATTTTGGGGAGGTGAAGAGAGCAATAGTAGGGAGATGATAGCAGTGAGGGGGAGATGTACAGGTTGTGGGGTGGAGCAGAGGGGTAAAGAAATGAGATTTGGGAACAGAGGATAGTAATATGATAAGGAGAAGAGGGGCGTATTATATAAAGGTACACAGAGTGGGTCTCAGGCATGTAAGAGGTTTCCCAGGGTGTTTGCTTGCAGTCTTCCAGCATGCAGTATAACTTCTTGCTGTTGTGTCTTCCTGCTGCTTAAGTTCTCCTGCTTTAGTTCAACTGCTGTGTTTAACTGCTTCTTCTATGCACTCCTTCTAAGCCGCACTTAATCTGAAGCAGCATCCCCGTCAGAGACTGTGCCCCCCATCAGAGATCTCCCCCATGAGCTGATCTAAATTTATAGGGAGATGCTCAAATGAGCATTCAACTCCACCCCAATTAGAAGCTGATAAGGATCAAGTGAGTAGTGGGGGATGTTTCTCTCAGGAAACAGACACAATCATAAAACGGGTGCAGCTGGAGGTGAGAACTGGTCAACATACACAAATATAAATACACCATTTGTTCTGAATATAGCAGGAGACAATGCGTTTTGGAGTTAAGAGTGGAGGTAGGAGAAAGGTGCATTTACCCAGGAGGAAGGCAGCAGGAGACAATGCGTTTTGGAGTTAAGAGTGGAGGTAGGAGAAAGGTGCATTTACCCAGGAGGAAGGCAACAGGAGACAATGCGTTTTGGAGTTAAGAGTGGAGGTTGGAGAAAGGTGCATTTACCTGTGAAAGTAGAGAAGGCATAATTAGATTGCTGTGTTTAACTGCTTCTTCTATGCACTCCTTCTAAGCCGCACTCAATCTGAAGCAGCACCCCCATCAGAGACTGTGCCCCCCATCAGATGATATATAATGATGATATATAAGTATACAAGAACTGTCATCCGGGGCGCAGCTGTCAGATGGTGGGAGCCAGCGTCATGAGCGGGGTGCTTTTTTTTTTTTTTTAATTAGCAGCGGCGGCGGGCATTGTGATTGATGTTGGCTCTACTTCGGGGACATTATTTTACATTTATTTTTATTTTTAATATAGGACTTGTCAAAGACTGTCTCCTGGCTTTTTTTACACTACACTTTTTTTTTGTGAAGGGGTAGCGGTACCTGCAGCAATTGTGCATACAGAGATGGACGTTGTCATCTTCCATCTTGTATCATTTCTACTCCCAAATCAGCTTCCCTCCAATTTCCCCCCTCCCTCAGGAATGTGGTCTGTATGATGCCAGAGATCACAGGCACAGTGGGAGAGCTCCATGGTTATAAATCCCAACCTAGCTGGTACCCAGGTGTCTGTTAGCTTCTCAATCTGAGATATCGTAAAACCATAAACCAGTCCTTCACTGAGCTTCAAAAGACATTCCAGCTAGCTGTAAAACAGACTCACATTTAAAAATCCCCTTTTCCATATCATTTTATATCTGGAGATATGGAAGACTTACAAGGCAACCAGGCCTATATTCAGATTGGTCACTTTAATACAAGTCGTCTGATACCTTACCCCCCCAAGTTGGAATCTACAGGAGCGCAGAAAATGATATCTCCTTAACCATCCCAAGCAGGTATGTCATATTTAATATCTAGACGTTCAGCAGATCATTCTGCATATTAATCTACTAGTGGCTAGGCTGCTACATGCACGGAGGGTAAGTTACTGATCATGATATAAACTGCGAGGGATTTCGGTTCTAGCTTAGGTCTCCGCCTGCAACACCCTCCCCAAAATAGGCGATTGGTTTTCTGCTTCAAGGAGACACCCTGCTGAGTTCCTAGAAAAAGCTGTTATGCTTGGAGCAGACGGGTAAGTTGAGTAGGTCGTGTTGAAGTTTAAGAATACTCCCTTTTAACATCGGAACTAACTTTGGGAGATAAAGCACCCTTTTGGCTCAGGAAACTTGATCTGCTTAACCCAGGACTTTTGGCAAGTACTCTATCTCTCTAAACTTCTTTCTGTTATCTCTTTGCGGTGTTATTGTTCTCTGTATATTTATATATATATATTGGCTACATCTTTTTCTGTAAATATTTTTATTGCACCCTTTTGACCTTTTAGTAATAAATCTTACTTTCTGAAAGTGTTGAACTTTTTCTAAAGCTCTTTAATGCAAACTAAGAATTCATGTCTCTGAAGAACGCTACTGTGTGTTTTAAACATCTGAAGACATCTGTCTGCGGTGACATTGTGTATACAAATGATTATTCAAACATCGTAGTGTTATTGCTGATATTGCTGAGTTTCCTCTTTCTCTGTACAAAAAGGAGGTGGTGGCAGTGTGAAGAGTTAATTGCATAATTTACCTGACCCAGTAACAATCGCCCCCAGGCTGCAGGTACACAGATTGTGGTCCATTAGCTGGAAAATCTTTGTGCAGGGTGCAGCTGGGCGTGGCATTGTTACGCACGTGACAGCGCGGTTTTAGATTGGCTAGTCCTTCGGACACGAGTTTGGTGAGAAGGGCTAGGGTCTGATGCCGCGATTGTCACAGTACCATGTACCGCATTCTTATTCATATGTAAGGCTGGGTTCTGGGGGCCCTCTTGTTAAAGGAGGCTTCCAGATTCCGATAACCCCTTTGCCCACAGACCCCCACAACCACAGGGCACAGTTGTGGGGAAGAGGCCCTTATCAGCACCAACATGTGGAAAAGGTTTGGGGGGAGTCCCCCACCCCAAAGCACCCCCCCATGTTGAGGGCACGTGGCCTGGTATGGTTAAGGGGGAGCACACTCACTCATCCCCCCCCCCCTTTCCTGACCTGCCGGGCTGCATGCTCGGATAAGGGTCTGGTATGGATTTTTGTGGGAACCCCCATGCCATTTTTTTTAAATTTTGGAGTAGGGGTTCCCCTCAAAATCCATACCAGACCTGGATGGCTTGATATGGATGGGAGGGGGGACCACATGCCGTTTAAGGTTTTTTTTTTAATTAATCAAAAATGCTGAAAATTCTTTTTACATTCAGATGGCAGCAGGGAACCCCACTGGCAGCTGAAACATGAATGAATGTTTCACTACTAACATACCGCAAGACTTCATAATATAATGCATATGGTATTTTAGTAACTGAGCGGTATCTTACCACATACTCAGATGAGGTAAGATACCGCTCAGTATATTTTCCAGTTCGTGTTCAAAGTTCGCGGTCGAACATTCTGTAAGTTCGGATGTTCGAACCAAACAGGGGGGTGTTCGGCCCATCACTATTCAATGTATTATCGAATTGGACAGATTAAAGTTGGTAGGATTTGATATTTTTGGATGCTAGTCCAACACACCAAGATAAATAGCATGAGCTGAATGGACAATATCTACTGGTGTCATGTGCATCCAAATTAGCAAATGGAACAAAATTCTGGTTCATTCATTACCCAAATCAAAATTATCAAACTAATTTGAAAATGTAATTCTCCAGGGGCCCAAACTACTGTCACATCATATGACGTCATCCAAATTAAGCCAATGAAATTAATGCATTTGTTAACTTCGTTACAAATTTCTTTTTTTTTGATGACTTGTGAATAAAGTGAATAAGTGAATAAAGCTCAAAATCCTTCTAATAGCTTTTATTTCCATACACACAAATGCATTGGGAACACGACACATTCTATTCCAAATCAAAACATGAAGAAAAATATATCAAATTTGTGTTTTTCCACTAAAAAAATTGAAGAAAAGTGAATATTAGACTGTACAAAAAAATAGCAGTGTTTGTACTCTTCTTTACAAACTCAAACATTCACTATATAAACTGAAAAATGTTTGAAGATTTTGCTTTCTTTTGAATCACTTAATGAATATTTAGTTGTATAAGCACTGTTTCTGAGAACTGCTGTACATCTGTGTTGCATGGAGTCAACCAACTTCTGGCACCTGTGAACAGGTATTCCAGCCCAGGATGATTGGACTACATTCCACATTTCTTCTCTATTTCTTGGTTTTGCCTCAGAAACGGCATTTTTGATGTCACCCCACAAGTTTTCTATTGGATTAAGATCCGGGGATTGGGCTGGCCACTCCATAAAGTCAATCTTGTTGGTCTGGAACCAAGATGTTGCAAGTTTTCTGGTGTATTTGGGGTCGTTGTCTTGTTGGAACACCCATTTCAAGGGCATTTCCTCTTCAGCATAAGGCAGCATGACCTCTTCAAGTATTTTGATGTATTCAAACTGATCCATGATCCCTGGTATATAAATAGGCCCAACACCGTAGTATGAGAAACATCCCCATATCATGATGCTTGCACAACCATGCTTCACTGTCTTCACAGTGTACTGTGGCTTGAATTCAGTGTATGGGGGTCGTCTGACAAACTGTCTCCTGCCACTAGACCCAAAAAGAACAATCTTACTTTCATCAGTCAATGTGCTCTTTGGCAAATTGTAACCTCTTCTTTTTTTCAAAAGTGGGACTTTGCGGGGCTTCTTGCAGATAGCTTGTGTTAGTAACCACCTAGCGGGGCCTCTGGCAGTCCACAGGACAGGATTCCCCAGGGCGCGAAGTCTAAACCCCAGTCTGCTTGTTCTCCAGGGCCCCTGATGGTGGGGATGGGCTTGGAGCAGACAGGGACCAGGTCGCGGCCCCTGAGTACACCCGCCCGTGGTAGAGGGATCCGCCAGAGGTATATGCAGGTAGAGAGCCCGACGTGAAGAGGCGGAAGGCTGGAAGTTCAGATCAGGTATGGGGATATCCAGAAGAGAGGTCAAGAGAGGTCAAATTAGCCAGGGGGTCAGAGCAGGAGAAGTCAGCGGAGGTCAGGTTCAGGCAAAGTCAGCAACAAATCTCAATAGCAGGAATACAGGAACATAGGAGCAAAGACCATACGGTAATGAGTGTAAGTGTAGGGCAGGTTTAAATAGTGCGCCCTGCCCTGCCATTGGTGCCAGGCGAGCGGCCGCGATCGCGAGTGCGCATGCGTGGCCGCCGCTGTCCATGTCTCAGTGTCCGCCGGATTGAATGGATCGGCATGCGCGGAGTACACCCAGCCCAAAGGCTGAGACCCTTGTGCTGCACAGTATGGTGCCTTCTGATGGATGAAAGTAGAAAGTGAAGTTATTTACCTACTGGCGGGCACAAATAAGCTGCCACACCTTACCTGTTATTACCCTAAAAGAGCAGGAATCAGTGTATGGGTGTACGGTATGGGCTAGCCTGCGGTGCAGCACAACAGCTTACAATCTTACACAAATCTACAGTATTCCCCCTCCCATAACTGGTCCTGTAGCACGTGCCAGAGTATTCCTTCTGAGCAAAACGCCAGTCTGGCTTGAGTTTGTAGGATTTTATCAGCTCTCCAATGTGAAATGTTACTTTAAGTTGTATAGTCCTTCCAATAATCAGTAACAACATTTGTGGCCTGACACAGAGACCCTAACTAACTAACTATAGGCCTGGACTCAGTCTCAAGGCGCCAACACTAAAATGAGGTGCGTGCACGATCTTACCGACCCGAGTCTGCTTTTCATCCGCTTGTGACTCTGAACAGAACAAATGTTGCTTAGTTCCTCTGCTCTCATCAGCCTTTCTGGCAGCAATCTCATCAGCATTCCTGGCAGCAATCTCATCAGCTTCCTGGCAGGAATCTCATCAGCATTCCTGGCAGCAATCTCATCAGCTTCCTGGCAGCAATCTCTGGTTAGTGAGGGACGCATTCACACCTGGATGTCATCGGATTCTCAGCTCACACGGCCCCTTTATTCAGCATCGTCCGAAACATGGCTGCAGTCTCCTCTTCCTGTTCACTCTCAACTCTGTGTGAAAACCCCACCTCTTAACCAATACAAAAACATCTATGCAGTCTGAGCCTGTGTTAGAAAAACAGTGACATCTTGTGGCCAAACCGCAGAATGTCAGTCAAAACATCAATTTACTTCTACACAAACAGTGTTCAAACAATGAGAGCTGTTTCCTCATCTCACAGTATGCTGTTCTTCTGAACAATGTCTGGATCGACCCATTTCCCTCAGAACTTCAGAGAGAAATGCACTGTAACCAGCATGTACAACATTTGCTGCCTTCTTTCCTT
The DNA here is from genome assembly GCF_062004578.1 of Staurois parvus. NCBI lineage: Eukaryota > Metazoa > Chordata > Amphibia > Anura > Ranidae > Staurois > Staurois parvus. The sequence goes on along the minus strand of NW_028317928.1, from coordinate 4,624,574 downwards.
AAATAAGGGCAATAATTGCCACCTTTTTTTCAAAGAATGAATGACCTCACTAATAGAACTCCACACTGCTATTATTTTGAACATGCCCCTTTCAATTAGTGATTCAATTACACAGAATCAGCAGCATGCATGTCATGACTGTCGGGTCTGTTGGATTTCTATTACTCTACTACACCTGCTAGTAAATTATTTGCCATGTAGAAATATCAGTTCTACCAAAAACAGTGATTGATCAGGTTAGTGATGTCTGACTGCTTTTATTTTAAACACAACTGTACATCCAAATCCCTGAAAATGAAACGTTCGTCCAAAAAATTAAAAAGTTAGGCATACACCGGGTAAACTTTTTTTTATTATATCTTTTATTAATTTTTTCAAATGCAAAAAGAGCATCTAACAAACACAACAATAAAAAGAACTTTACCAATACATAAATTCCATTTGGTTCATCTTATCCCCTACCCCACCCTTCCTTTCACCCTCCTCCCCTCCAATTTCCCAGTCCATACCAAAATCCTAGCTTCTATTCTTTCTCGTGATTATCTATCTATATCTGTATCCCTTCCCTCCCATCTCCTTCTCTCTGTTGGGTATTCCATTAAAACTCCCTCTGATACTTTTCCACCTATATTTCCACTAGTTCCAGATATCTTTTAGATGTTTTGAAAATTAACCAGCTACTCCACATTTAGTCAGTCATTTATTCTTGGTGGGTCTGGGGCAAGCCAAAATTTGGGAATCAAGCTCTTAGCCGCACTAATTAAATGATATAGCATCTTGTTCTTATGTGGTTTTACTAAAGGATCAAATTTATAAAATAAACATGTCCACGGGTCTCTCTGTACTGTAATCCCACATATTACCTGAATTTATTGTAATATTCCCTTCCAGTAATCCTGTATTTTCGGGCAATCCCACTATATGTTTACCATTGTTCCCTTTTCCCCACATCTTCTCCAACATAAAGGTGAAATATCTACTTGTTGTTTACGTGCCTTACTTGGTGTAATATATCATCTAGCCAAACATTTGTAATTCATTTCAACTGTGCTCATATTTAGAGATGAGCGAATTATTCAAAAATTCGATTCGGCTGATTCGGCGAATTAGTGGAATAAATTCGATTCGAGTCGAATATATTCGCTGCGAATTTAACTTATAAAAAGGGTGTTTCCAGGCTTCAGAGAGCCTTTATATTAGTGCAGAACACTGTACCTTTAATTTAAATGCCCTTGGAGTCTGCTTTGGAAGAGAAATAATACTGTCAGTCAGTATGACATGCAGATGAGTGCTGTCGATCTTAGAATCACCGCACACTTCACTCATTTGGGCAGTCACGGGGCCAAAACCAGAGTGTGGAGCCACAGTGTGGCGGTGGAGGCAGCAGCAATGGGAGGCCATACAGCACCCTATGACAAAATGGAACCCACCAGCAGTGTGAGGAGACCTGAAAGTGGCACATGGCAGAGTGTGGCGATGGAGACAGCAGCAATGGGAGGCCGTACAGGGACCCATTACACACTCTGGACCTGGCAGCAGCATGAGGAGTCGGTACAGGGGCCCATGACAGATTACGGGCATGGCAGCAGCATGAGGAGTCGGTACGGGGGCCCATGGCAGATTACGGGCCTGGCAGCAGCAATGGGAGGCCGTACAGGGACCCATGACACACTCTGGACCTGGCAGCAGCATGAGGAGGCGGTACAGGGGCCCATGACAGATTACGGGCCTGGCAGCAGCATGAGGAGTCGGTACGGGGGCCAATGACAGATTACGGGCCTGGCAGCAGCAATGGGAGACCCGTAATCTGCCAGCACCCTATGACAAAATGGAACCCAGCAGGAGTGTGAGGAGACCTGAAAGTGGCACATGGCAGAGTGTGGCGATGGAGACAGCAGCAATGGGAGGCCGTACAGGAACCCATGACACACTCTGGACCTGGCAGCAGCATGAGGAGGCGGTACAGGGGCCCATGACAGATTACGGGCCTGGCAGCAGCATGAGGAGTCGGTACGGGGGCCCATGGCAGATTACGGGCCTGGCAGCAGCAATGGGAGGCCCGTAATCTGCCAGCACCCTATGACAAAATGGAACCCACCAGCAGTGTGAGGAGACCTGAAAGTGGCACATGGCAGAGTGTGGCGATGGAGACAGCAGCAATGGGAGGCCGTACAGGGACCCATGACACACTCTGGACCTGGCAGCAGCATGAGGAGGCGGTACAGGGGCCCATGACAGATTACGGGCCTGGCAGCAGCATGAGGAGTCGGTACGGGGGCCCATGGCAGATTACGGGCCTGGCAGCAGCAATGGGAGGCCCGTAATCTGCCAGCACCCTATGACAAAATGGAACCCACCAGCAGTGTGAGGAGACCTGAAAGTGGCACATGGCAGAGTGTGGCGATGGAGACAGCAGCAATGGGAGGCCGTACAGGGACCCATGACACACTCTGGACCTGGCAGCAGCATGAGGAGGCGGTACAGGGGCCCATGACAGATTACGGGCCTGGCAGCAGCATGAGGAGTCGGTACGGGGGCCCATGGCAGATTACGGGCCTGGCAGCAGCAATGGGAGGCCGTACAGGGACCCATGACAGACTCTGGACCTGGCAGCAGCATGAGGAGGCAGTACAGGGGCCCATGACAGATTACGGGCCTGGCAGCAGCATGAGGAGTCGGTACGGGGGCCCATGGCAGATTACGGGCCTGGCAGCAGCAATGGGAGGCCGTATAGCACCCTATGACAAAATGGAACCCACCAGCAGTGTGAGGAGACCTGAAAGTGGCACATGGCAGAGTGTGGCGATGGAGACAGCAGCAATGGGAGGCCGTACAGGGACCCATGACACACTCTGGACCTGGCAGCAGCATGAGGAGGCGGTACAGGGGCCCATGACAGATTACGGGCCTGGCAGCAGCATGAGGAGTCGGTACGGGGGCCCATGGCAGATTACGGGCCTGGCAGCAGCAATGGGAGGCCGTACAGGGACCCATGACACACTCTGGACCTGGCAGCAGCATGAGGAGGCGGTACAGGGGCCCATGACAGATTACGGGCCTGGCAGCAGCATGAGGAGTCGGTACGGGGGCCCATGGCAGATTACGGGCCTGGCAGCAGCATGAGGAGTCGGTACGGGGGCCCATGGCAGATTACGGGCCTGGCAGCAGCAATGGGAGGCCGTACAGCACCCTATGACAAAATGGAACCCACCAGCAGTGTGAGGAGACCTGAAAGTGGCACATGGCAGAGTGTGGTGATGGAGACAGCAGCAATGGGAGGCCGTACAGGGACCCATGACACACTCTGGACCTGGCAGCAGCATGAGGAGGCGGTACAGGGGCCCATGACAGATTACGGGCCTGGGAGCAGCATGAGGAGTCGGTACGGGGGCCCATGGCAGATTACGGGCCTGGCAGCAGCAATGGGAGGCCGTACAGGGACCCATGACACACTCTGGACCTGGCAGCAGCATGAGGAGGCGGTACGGGGGCCAATGACAGATTACGGGCCTGGCAGCAGCAATGGGAGACCCGTAATCTGCCAGCACCCTATGACAAAATGGAACCCAGCAGGAGTGTGAGGAGACCTGAAAGTGGCACATGGCAGAGTGTGGCGATGGAGACAGCAGCAATGGGAGGCCGTACAGGAACCCATGACACACTCTGGACCTGGCAGCAGCATGAGGAGGCGGTACAGGGGCCCATGACAGATTACGGGCCTGGCAGCAGCATGAGGAGTCGGTACGGGGGCCCATGGCAGATTACGGGCCTGGCAGCAGCAATGGGAGGCCCGTAATCTGCCAGCACCCTATGACAAAATGGAACCCACCAGCAGTGTGAGGAGACCTGAAAGTGGCACATGGCAGAGTGTGGCGATGGAGACAGCAGCAATGGGAGGCCGTACAGGGACCCATGACACACTCTGGACCTGGCAGCAGCATGAGGAGGCGGTACAGGGGCCCATGACAGATTACGGGCCTGGCAGCAGCATGAGGAGTCGGTACGGGGGCCCATGGCAGATTACGGGCCTGGCAGCAGCAATGGGAGGCCCGTAATCTGCCAGCACCCTATGACAAAATGGAACCCACCAGCAGTGTGAGGAGACCTGAAAGTGGCACATGGCAGAGTGTGGCGATGGAGACAGCAGCAATGGGAGGCCGTACAGGGACCCATGACACACTCTGGACCTGGCAGCAGCATGAGGAGGCGGTACAGGGGCCCATGACAGATTACGGGCCTGGCAGCAGCATGAGGAGTCGGTACGGGGGCCCATGGCAGATTACGGGCCTGGCAGCAGCAATGGGAGGCCGTACAGGGACCCATGACAGACTCTGGACCTGGCAGCAGCATGAGGAGGCAGTACAGGGGCCCATGACAGATTACGGGCCTGGCAGCAGCATGAGGAGTCGGTACGGGGGCCCATGGCAGATTACGGGCCTGGCAGCAGCAATGGGAGGCCGTATAGCACCCTATGACAAAATGGAACCCACCAGCAGTGTGAGGAGACCTGAAAGTGGCACATGGCAGAGTGTGGCGATGGAGACAGCAGCAATGGGAGGCCGTACAGGGACCCATGACACACTCTGGACCTGGCAGCAGCATGAGGAGGCGGTACAGGGGCCCATGACAGATTACGGGCCTGGCAGCAGCATGAGGAGTCGGTACGGGGGCCCATGGCAGATTACGGGCCTGGCAGCAGCAATGGGAGGCCGTACAGGGACCCATGACACACTCTGGACCTGGCAGCAGCATGAGGAGGCGGTACAGGGGCCCATGACAGATTACGGGCCTGGCAGCAGCATGAGGAGTCGGTACGGGGGCCCATGGCAGATTACGGGCCTGGCAGCAGCATGAGGAGTCGGTACGGGGGCCCATGGCAGATTACGGGCCTGGCAGCAGCAATGGGAGGCCGTACAGCACCCTATGACAAAATGGAACCCACCAGCAGTGTGAGGAGACCTGAAAGTGGCACATGGCAGAGTGTGGTGATGGAGACAGCAGCAATGGGAGGCCGTACAGGGACCCATGACACACTCTGGACCTGGCAGCAGCATGAGGAGGCGGTACAGGGGCCCATGACAGATTACGGGCCTGGGAGCAGCATGAGGAGTCGGTACGGGGGCCCATGGCAGATTACGGGCCTGGCAGCAGCAATGGGAGGCCGTACAGGGACCCATGACACACTCTGGACCTGGCAGCAGCATGAGGAGGCGGTACAGGGGCCCATGACAGATTACGGGCCTGGCAGCAGCATGAGGAGTCGGTACGGGGGCCCATGGCAGATTACGGGCCTGGCAGCAGCAATGGGAGGCCCGTAATCTGCCAGCACCCTATGACAAAATGGAACCCACCAGCAGTGTGAGGAGACCTGAAAGTGGCACATGGCAGAGTGTGGCGATGGAGACAGCAGCAATGGGAGGCCGTACAGGGACCCATGACACACTCTGGACCTGGCAGCAGCATGAGGAGGCGGTACAGGGGCCCATGACAGATTACGGGCCTGGCAGCAGCATGAGGAGTCGGTACGGGGGCCCATGGCAGATTACGGGCCTGGCAGCAGCAATGGGAGGCCGTACAGGGACCCATGACACACTCTGGACCTGGCAGCAGCATGAGGAGGCGGTACAGGGGCCCATGACAGATTACGGGCCTGGCAGCAGCATGAGGAGTCGGTACGGGGGCCCATGGCAGATTACGGGCCTGGCAGCAGCATGAGGAGTCGGTACGGGGGCCCATGGCAGATTACGGGCCTGGCAGCAGCAATGGGAGGCCGTACAGCACCCTATGACAAAATGGAACCCACCAGCAGTGTGAGGAGACCTGAAAGTGGCACATGGCAGAGTGTGGCGATGGAGACAGCAGCAATGGGAGGCCGTACAGGGACCCATGACACACTCTGGACCTGGCAGCAGCATGAGGAGGTGGTACAGGGGCCCATGACAGATTACGGGCCTGGGAGCAGCATGAGGAGTCGGTACGGGGGCCCATGGCAGATTACGGGCCTGGCAGCAGCAATGGGAGGCCGTACAGGGACCCATGACACACTCTGGACCTGGCAGCAGCATGAGGAGGCGGTATAGGGGCCCATGACAGATTACGGGCCTGACAGCAGCATGAGGAGTCGGTACGGGGGCCCATGGCAGATTACGGGCCTGGCAGCAGCAATGGGAGGCCGTATAGCACCCTATGACAAAATGGAACCCACCAGCAGTGTGAGGAGACCTGAAAGTGGCACATGGCAGAGTGTGGCGATGGAGACAGCAGCAATGGGAGGCCGTACAGGGACCCATGACACACTCTGGACCTGGCAGCAGCATGAGGAGGCGGTACAGGGGCCCATGACAGATTATGGGCCTGGCAGCAGCATGAGGAGTCGGTACGGGGGCCCATGGCAGATTACGGGCCTGGCAGCAGCAATGGGAGGCCGTACAGGGACCCATGACACACTCTGGACCTGGCAGCAGCATGAGGAGGCGGTACAGGGGCCCATGACAGATTACGGACCTGGCAGCAGCATGAGGAGTCGGTACGGGGGCCCATGGCAGATTACGGGCCTGGCAGCAGCATGAGGAGTCGGTACGGGGGCCCATGGCAGATTACGGGCCTGGCAGCAGCAATGGGAGGCCGTACAGCACCCTATGACAAAATGGAACCCACCAGCAGTGTGAGGAGACCTGAAAGTGGCACATGGCAGAGTGTGGCGATGGAGACAGCAGCAATGGGAGGCCGTACAGGGACCCATGACACACTCTGGACCTGGCAGCAGCATGAGGAGGCGGTACAGGGGCCCATGACAGATTACGTGCCTGACAACAGCATGAGGAGTCGGTACGGGGGCCCATGGCAGATTACGGGCCTGGCAGCAGCAATGGGAGGCCGTACAGGGACCCATGACACACTCTGGACCTGGCAGCAGCATGAGGAGGTGGTACAGGGGCCCATGACAGATTACGGGCCTGGCAGCAGCATGAGGAATCGGTACGGGGGCCCATGGCAGATTACGGGCCTGGCAGCAGCAATGGGAGGCCCGTAATCTGCCAGCACCCTATGACAAAATGGAACCCACCAGCAGTGTGAGGAGACCTGAAAGTGGCACATGGCAGAGTGTGGCGATGGAGACAGCAGCAATGGGAGGCCGTACAGGGACCCATGACACACTCTGGACCTGGCAGCAGCAAGAGGAGGCGGTACAGGGGCCCATGGCAGAGTGGCGAAGCGTAAGCAGCTTAAATTGAAGGCCATACAGAGGCCTATGTTAAAAATAATAACATGTTTGGGGCATGATTCATGGCGGATTTAGTCAGTTGTGTCAGGAACTGGTGGTTTGAAATCCAGACTAATCCACGCCTGATTCATTTTCACAAACGTGAGTCTCTCCACACTTTGGGTGGACAGTCGTGTCCTCCGCGGAGTTACAATACCTCCTGCCGCACTAAAAACGCGCTCCGATGCCACGCTACTGGCCGGGCATGACAGCCTTTCAAGGGCAAATTCAGCTAGTTGGGGCCAAAGGTCAAGTTTCGTTGCCCAGTAGTCAAGGGGATTGTCTACCTCGGTTGGCAGGGTGCTGTCCAAGTAGGCCCAAGCCTGTTGTTTGAGGTCCTGCTCCAGGTCCACCTGATGCTGCTGCTGCTGCGGCTGGTTAGTAGTTTCCTCACTGCGCTGGTGAAGAAAGCTACTCATCATCGACTGCAGACTGAGGCAGCCGCTGCTGGTGGAGCTGCCCCTGCTCCTACCACCCCACCCCTCCCCTGCTGCCATGGCAGCGGAACGCGAGCGCACAGGACCCACAGTGTCTGAGGATGGACGTTGGCGCAGAAAGGCAGAGACCAACTGACTACATAGGTGGTTTTTATAGTACGTTATTTTGGCCTCCCTCTCAGCAGGTGTGAAAAAGGCCACCATTTTTGAACGATAGCGAGGGTCCAACAAGGTGGACAGCCAAAAGTCATCCCTCTGTCTGATGGTTATTATTCGGCTGTCGCTACGCAAGCAACCGAGCATGCTATGGGCCATTTGTGCCAAGGAATGCGAGGGACTCCCTGCCTCCATCTCCACAGCATACTGCCACGGTGCGTCTGGGTCCTCTGTCTCCTCCTCCTCCTCCTCTACCAGATGCTCCTGCTCCTCCACTCCTGTCCGCTGAGTGGAAAAACCACCCATTTCACTCAATAATTCCTGAGCACCAATGTCCTCCTCTACCTCCTCCTCTTCTTCCTGTCCTGCCCCCACAGGGGTCATGTGGCGTTGAGATCTGTGCGCCACGTCTACCGCACCCTGACCAGCCATTGTTAACAGCATTTGTTCCAGGACGTGCAACAGAGGAATGACGTCGTTCATCCCATAGTCCTGCCGACTCACGAATAGCGTGGCCTCCTCAAAGGGCCTGAGCAAGCGGCAGGTGTCACGCATGAGCTGCCAATGGCTGACATCGAAGTTACACAGGGGAGTACCTTTATCCGCTTGTAACATCAGGAAATCGGTGATGGCCTTTCGCTGTTCGTAAAGGCGGTCTAACATATGTAGGGTTGAATTCCACCTTGTTGCAATGTCGCAGATCAGGCGATGCTGTGGAATTCCATTCTGCCGCTGCAGCTCAAGGAGGGTGTGCTTTGCGGTGTAGGAATGGCTGAAATGCATGCAAAGTTTACGTGACATTTTAAGGATGTCTTGCAGTGGGATGGTGGATTTTAGGAACCGCTTCACAACCAGATTGAACACGTGAGCCATGCATGGCGCATGGCACAACCTTCCTTGACGCAGAGCAGACACCATGTTCTTTCCGTTGTCGGTCAACATGGTTCCGATTTTCAGTTTGCGCGGAGACAGCCATCTGTCGATTTCTCTGTTCATTACACTCAGAAGTTCCTCCCCTGTGTGACTACGTTCGCCAAGGCATACCAGGTGCAGCACAGCGTGACACCGTTGCGCCCTGCACATGTGATATGCCGGTCGGGTAATGGGACTTGGCACGGGGGTGGCGGCTGAGGACACGGCGGAAGAAGAGGTGGTAGAGGCGGACATGTTTGCTGGACCAAGGACGTGCAAACGTGGAGGCAAAAGCGGCGTGACCTGTCCAAGTTGCTGGTGCGGCTGTGCCGGCATCACGTTCACCCAGTGGGCCGTAAATGACATGTACTGTCCCTGACCGTAGTTACAGCTCCACACGTCGGCGCTGCCGTGCACTTTGGCAGAGACCGACATGCTCAAAGACTGGCCCACCATCTCTTCTACATGTGAATGCAGGGCTGGCACTGCCTTTTTGGCGAAGAAATGCCGGCTTGGCACTCTCCACCGCGGCGCGGCACAAGCCATCATTTCTCGGAAAGGTGCTGAGTCCACCACTTGGAAAGGGAGGGACTGCAGCACCAGCAACTTGGACAGGAGGACGTTCAGCTTCTGCACCGTCGGGTGCGTGCTCGCAAACTGTTGTCTCTTGGAAACGGATTCCAAGAAAGACTGCTGACGGAATCCGTGAAGAGGAGTAGCAGGAGAAGGAGCATCTGGACGAGCGGAAGATGCCAACGAGCGACAACTCCCCTCAGCAGAGGTGTTGGAGCCTTGACTGGCTGATAGAGGGCGATTGACGTCGGGTGACGGAGCAAGTAACGGAGCTGGTGATGGAGCGGGGGCTGGGGCAGGCAGAACCACCGTATCTTTATCACGGTTTTCCCAGGCCACCGAATGGCGACGCTGCATATGCTGACGCAACGCTGTATTCCCAACATGGGCCCCCTGGCCACGCTTGACTTTCTGGCCACATAGTCGACATACGGCTACGTTTACTTCCTCGGGCGGCTTGACGAAAAATTGCCACACCGCCGAGTAGGAAACTTTGCCCCCGCTACTCCTCACTGGCTGACTGCTACTTCCTCCGTGCACACCGGCACCACTACTGGCCGTGGTGGTAGGCTGCAGTGGAGCTGGTGCTCTACTCCGTGGCCGTTTGCCTCCACTGACACTGCTGCGACCCTGCTGCCTCCTGGGCAACCCACCGACTGTTTTGCTCGCTGCCAAGCTGGCACCCTCTTCTCCTGATGATGCGGAAGCAATAGCCTGATGACGACGAGGCTGCCAAGTGCGATCAGCCTCATCATCATCAATTAGGGTCTCCGCCTCACTACTAACCCCCTCGGCTGCGTGTGGGACAGGAGACAGACCTGTCTCTAGACTGGCTACCGAGCCACTCTCCTCGCCAGTACTTCTTCACCTGGCTGCTGAAGAGGCGGATGTCTCCCCCCGTTCCTGACCGCCCTCTGTTAGCTCTTCCTCACTGTACAGTGGGGCTGAGCCCACAGCATGCGATACTTCGCTTGGTGAGGGAACAGCAAAGGACAGGGGCAGGTAGAGGACACGTGATTTCAGTGGGCTTGCTCCCGGGCCATGCCAACTAACGGTTGTGTCTGACGTACCCACCGACCGTTGGCTGTAGGTGTCAGAGGTGACCTGGGAAGAGGAAGACGACCGAGCCAACCAATCGATGACGGCAGGGTTGTCGGTGGAGACACGACCGCTGGATGACACCGGGAGCACTGGCCTCTGGCTGCGACTAGTGCTGCCTCGACCCCTTTCTCTGCTGCCACGTCTGCTCGCTCCTGAAACATTGCCTCCTCTGCCACTCCTGTGCGTGTTGTCTGACATACTCTTTAATTCAACGATTCTGTGTCCCTGAGTAACAATTCTGTGTCCCTGAGTAACAATTCTGTGTCCCTGAGTAACGATTCTGTGTCCCTCAGTAACAATTCTGTGTCCCTGAGTAACAATTCTGTGTCCCTGAGTAACAATTCTGTGTCCCAGAGTAACAATTCTGTGTCCCTGAGTAACAATTCTGTGTCCCTGAGTAACAATTCTGTGTCCCTGAGTAACGATTCTGTGTCCCTCAGTAACGATTCTGTGTCCCTGAGTAACAATTCTGTGGCCCTGAGTAACAATTCTGTGTCCCTGAGTAACAATTCTGTGTCCCTGAGTAACGATTCTGTGTCCCTCAGTAACGATTCTGTGTCCCTGAGTAACAATTCTGTGGCCCTGAGTAACAATTCTGTGTCCCTGAGTAACAATTCTGTGTCCCTGAGTAACGATTCTATGTCCCTGAGTAACGATTCTGTGTCCCTGAGTAACAATTCTGTGTCCCTGAGTAACGATTCTGTGTCCCTGAGTAACAATTCTGTGTCCCTGAGTAACAATTCTGTGTCCCTGAGTAACAATTCTGTGTCTGTCCCTGAGTAACAATTCTGTGTTCCTGAGTAACAATTCTGTGTCTGTCCCTGAGTAACAATTCTGTGTCCCTCAGTAACGATTCTGTGTCCCTCAGTAACAATTCTGTGTCCCTGAGTAACAATTCTGTGTCCCTGAGTAACAATTCTGTGTCTGTCCCTGAGTAACAATTCTGTGTCCCTGAGTAACAATTCTGTGTCCCTGAGTAACAATTCTGTGTCTGTCCCTGAGTAACAATTCTGTGTCCCTCAGTAACGATTCTGTGTCCCTCAGTAACAATTCTGTGTCCCTGAGTAACGATTGTGTGTCCCTGAGTAACGATTGTGTGTCCCTGAGTAGCGATTGTGTGTCCCTAAAGTCTCTGTGGCCCTAACTCTGTCCCTCAATACAGACAGGTCTGTCTCTCTTGAATGACCGGAGGCTAATGGAGAATTCTAAGATTTGGCCGCGATTTATAGCTCCACCATTACACAGTGCTGGCTGGCTGGCTGCTGATTGGCTAATGCGATCACATGTCATGAATGAATGCATTATGGGTCAGCGCGCCTTGTCTGCGCGCCTTCCCAGAGATCCCCGCTCCGTCGCCACACATGTCGCCGCCATTTTTGGAAAAATTTGATTCGTGCATCCGAAGTCTGCTAATTTTCGGATTCGTCGCGAATCACATTTTTCCTAATCTTCGAAACGAATTCCACTTCGCCATGATCGATTCGCTCATCTCTACTCATATTCATCACCTGATTTGAAAATGTTATTCTTTTGTTGCTCACTCAATTTTGTTCCAATCTCCTATTTCCATTTTTCCAGAAACTCAGGAGGATCAGTACCCTCCATATCCATAAGAATCTTGTAAATCCTGGAGGTGCCTTGTTTAGGGACTATAGTTACATTCAACAGTTTTTTAAATAGGTACAGATCCTCCAACATCTTCAGTGGTCGTGGGAGCGTTGAAACAAAATGACCTAATTGGCCATACCGCCACTCATCAATGTGAAAAATAAATCTTTTTTTTTTCTTTAAATCAGAAAAAGTGTGCAATTTACCCTTACTTAGTATATCTTTCAAACGTGCATTCTGATCTTTAATCCATTTCCCAGAAATATTATCCTTCCCTGGGGAGGGAAATACTCTGTTCCCGCCAAGGGAATCAAAACTGAATTATATTTCCATCCCTTTTGCTGATGCATTCTATCCCACACACTGAAAACTTTCTTTGTCAGTGGACTAATATTCACATCTAATGTGCGGAATTTATGTGGTAACCAAACCATCTTCCCTAACTGTGCCTTACTCAGGATCCTTTCCATATTTACCCAACCTTTCCCTTCTGAATTATATATCCAGTCTATTATTTGTGATAATATCACCGCTTGATAATATTTCTTAACATTTGGCATACCCAAACCTCCATTCCCTTTTGCCCTACTCAATACCTTGTACCTAATTCTCGGTTTCTTGTTTGTCCAGATAAACTTTAGTATCTTCTTTATTATCCCAAAGAAAGATCCTGGTAGATGTACTGAGAGCATGTGAAACTTATACAGGATTTTTGGTACTATCACCATCTTTACCAGATTTATACAACCTATCCAGGAAGCGCCACCTTTTGACAATCTCCCCAGCTCCTCTTTTATTTTGTTTTCTAAAGAGATATCATTTGCCTGGTACAGGCCTTTTATTGAAGGAGTTAGTTTTATTCCCAAGTAGCCTATTTCTTTTTCCCTCCAAGTAAATGGAAAGTCTTTTTGTAGACTCAGCTTCTCAACTTTTGGTATAATGATGTTGAATATTTCTGACTTTGCAGGGTTTATTTTCAGATTTGATAGCCCGCCATATTGTTTTAATAGTCTCATTAAATTAGGCAACGTTATTAGGCAACGTTATTCTAGGATTTACAATATAGAACAACATGTCACCTACGTATGCTGCCACCTTATGCTCCATTTCCCCTATCTTTATTCCTGCTATGTCTACACACTTTCTTACCCTCGCCAGGACAGGTTCCACGGATAAAACAAATAATGAAGGAGAAAGTGGGCATCCCTGTCTGGTTCCATAATACATTTTAAAGAACTGAGAGAGGGATCCGTTAACCTTAAAGTGGAGCTCCACCCAAAAGGGGAAGTTCCGCTTTAAGGACTGCTCCCCCGCTCCCTGTTAAGGATTGGCACCTCTGGGGGGCGGGGGGGAGCGGGTACCCAAATTTGACAGGTACCCGCTCCCATTCCGGTCCGATCACCTAGGCGATCGGAAACAGAAGGTGCCCTCCCTCCCTGTAGTCTTTTGGGACACGTGACAGGTCCCAGAAGACTACAGGACCATTCATGAAGCGCAGCGCTACTCACGCATGTGCAGTGGGTACCCGGCTGTGAAACCGTAAGCTATCACAGGCGGGTGCCCACACTGAAGATGCTGGCCTACTAGAATACAGGATGGCTGGTGAAATGGGCTGCGGGGGGACACACCGTGGGACCAAGGGATAGGTAAGTGGCTGTTTTTTTAAAAGTCAGCAGCTACAGTTTTTGTAGCTGCTGACTTTTATTTTTTTACAAAGAGAGTGGAACTCCGCTTTAACCGCTGCTGTCGGAGCGCTATAAAGCCCTTTTATCCACTTTAACATTTTGGACCCTATTCCTAAGACCTCTAGCGTATCAATCATGGAACCCCAGTTAACTCTGTCAAAAGCCTTTTCAACATCAATTGACAGGAATAATGTTGGCAGTTTCTCTCTCTTTACTCTTTGTAGGAGGAGCAATTGTCTCAATATATTGTATGTATATTGTAAAGGGCTCGCTTGTAGGAGCTCCACCTCTGTAGCTGTAAGATAAAGGTGTCAGAGGTCTGAAGAAGATGCCTATTGAGCATGCTCCGAAATGCATTACTACCCCCTTCACCTGCTACATCTGACTCTGCTCTCCAAGCTTCATTTTTGATGCACAGGCATATCCTGGTGTCTACTTCCTGATCCTATAGGCATAGTCTGCTGCTGGACGGCTGGATGTCCCACCTGGATCTAATTACCACACGATGAGTCTTTTTAACAGTTTATCTTGTAAGTTCAAATTTTCCATTGTTTACTTAATAAATAGTCAATACTACACTTAGAGGCGCCTTCCTCTCTTTTTCTTGTCTCAGACCATTGTCCCCATCTTCTCTTCCTGGAATGAATCCTACCTGATCCAGGTGTATTAACTCCTTCAGTCTGGTTGCCAATACCTTAACATACAGTTTGGTGTCAATGTTTAGTAGCGATATGGGCCTGTAACTGGCACACTGTGTGCTATCTTTCCCTTCTTTAAGTATAATTGTTATATGTGCCTGCAATGACTCATCCCTCATTTCCAGCCCCTCCCCTATTGCATTCATATAACCACACATTTTAGGGACTAGGAGATCTCAAATTTTTTTATAATAGCTCACAGTATAGCCGTCCAGGCCAGGGCTCTTTCCTGCAGCTGTATTTTTTAGGGCCAAGGCGATTTCCTTCAGGCTAATAGGTCTCTCTAGGGCCTATAATTTTTATTCTGCTGTTCTTGGCAACTCCACTTTATTTGCATATTTCTGTCTATTTTTCTTCTTTTTCTCCTCTGTTTCTTTTTGTTTTCTGGGGCTCACACCGTACAGCCGGCTATAATATTTTTGGAACCTATTAGTGATATCAGTGGTGGTGTACAGCGTTTCTCCTTTGGCATCTTTAATTCTTTCTATAAAATTTTTGGATTTCTTTACCTTTAGTTTCCTCAAATATTTCCCAGGTCTATTCCCCCACTGATATCTTTCTTTTGAGACCCTGTTAAATATCCTTCTCGACTCCTGTTCCAAAAGATCTTTTAATTCTTCTTTTGTAATACTTATCTTCTGATATATGTCTGTACCTGTCTTCTTTTTGTGTGACTGTTCTAACTTGTAGAGCTCCTCCATCACCGTCTAATTTTTTCCCTCGGTCTTTTTTTTTTTTCTGCTCCCATCGAAATCAGTGTTCTTCTGATATATGCTTTATGTGCTTCCCAGATTGTGGCCACCGACACCTCCTCGGTCTCATTGAGCTTGAAGAATTGCTTAAGTTCCTGCCTTAACCTTTTTTCTAATTCAGGATCCTGTATAATTTCATTTAATCTCCACAAGGTTATTTTATCCTGATCCCCTCCTACCCGTAGTCTCATTGTGACAGGAGCATGATCAGAAATAGATATATGTTGGCACTAACCAATGACTCCAAGGCCCTGATTTATTAAGAATTGAGTCTACCAACAGACGCTGAACATTCAGGCAGACTCAATTCAATCAATCTAGACCTGCCAGTCATCAGACAGGCATCTAGCAAGCTCATTGAAAAGAGTCTACTTTGTAGACTCTTTCCCATTAGTAAATCCGGAATCACGTCAGGCACATTTCTAGATGCAACACCGGATATGTTCGCTAGGTGGCACACAACCTGTCAGGGATGCGGGTGTGAGCAGAAGTGTGTGGACTGACACAGGGAAACGCAAGCTTTCAGATATGGTATAAATAAGACAATTTATTAAGACTAACAATACAAACATAAACGCAGTGCGCCAAACCCCAAGCTAACACAAATACATACAACAAGGTGAAACAAACCCAAACCTAAACTGATATAGATACAAAGGTACATACACATATAGAGCACAACGTAGTCAGGCAGGCCGGGTCGATAACTATCGGGCAGGTAGGTACAGGAGGAGCAGACGGAGAGTAGTCAGGTCACGAGCCGGGTACAGCAACTAACGGACAGGTAGGTACAGGGGGTCAGGCAGAGAATGGTCAGGGTCACAAGCCAGGGATCAAACAGGAGAAGTCAGCAGAGGTCAGGATCAGGCAGGGTCGGCAACAAGTCAGGCAGGAACAGGAATGCAGGTTACAAGATACAGGGGCCCATGGAAAAACACACACCAAGGCACAGACTGCAGGTCTGGCCATCCCTTAAATACACCACCTGCAATCAGCCCCAGGTGATGGCCAATTGCCGAAGTGAACCTCTGGTTGTTGAGAGCACCCGCTGGCCAGCCCTGGTACTGCAGCCCACAAGGCAGGTGAGTCCCACCACTATTGGCAAGTCCATTCCTGACACAACCGCTGGCTTTGTCCCGCTGGAGTTTTTCAGTCTGCATATGAGAATACTTATAATTTAAAATAAAAAGCACACCTATATTATAATTTTTTTTTTCATGTTTCTCCAAAAATGATTGGCCAACTAATGCATTTCCTAATGAATGTCATACATTCTACTTTCAAATGTCAAACATTTTCACACTTTTATCTCAAATAATTTGAATGTCTAGTTCTAATTTCTCAATATAATTATATATCTTCCTTCTCTTTAATCATGTAACTATTCTACATTCCAGCTCAAACTCTGTCTCCTACAGTGGCTTAGTGGTTAGAACTCAGAACGTACAGCACTTGGGTCATGGATTCTAATCCCAGTGATGGCTGCGCCTGGCTGTATGCCAGTTTGCATGCTTTCTCTGCACGGGTGTGTTTCTACCAACAGTCCAAAGACATGCTGTTAGGTTAATTGGGCCTAGTATATGTCTGAGTTTCTGCCCTCAGATTGTAAGCTCCTTGACATTTGTAAATGCCCAAAATATGGAGATCAATTTCCAGGCTTCTGTCAGTGCCAGGAATATTGATCAATCAATTGGAGTGAATCTTACCTGTGTCCTGTTCTTCTGACAAGTTTGAAACTTTCAGATTTCCTTCTGTTTATATTTAATTGCAACTTTTTTCTCTTCTCTTTGGCTACGTTCACACTAGCTTTGTCAGCAGGCATCAGACAGGTGTTTGGGAAAAATTCTGCACATGTCAGCACACAGTGCTGTTCACACTGAAGCATTAACATTGCGTCACAGCAAAACTGGCTCCTCATGTCGAGTCAGGAGGAGTTGAAGCCTCCTATTAAAGTCTTTGGTGCCGCTCCTCAAACGCCTGGCAGTTTGCGACGTGGTTGTGGAGTGTTAATACCATTTAACTTCATTACAGGCATTTGTGGTGCAGTTTTAAAGCTTGGCAAATGCCTATCAAATGCCTCAAAACCGCACATAGGGTGTTTGGGGAGCATTTGAGGAGCGTTAAAAACACTTCCCAAATGCCTATCAATAACATAGTAGCGGCATTTGGCAAGAGTTAGAAATAAAGACAAGTGTGAACAAGCCCTTAAGCCTCTCTCCTTATACAACTTGACCCCCTCCCCCACCCCACCCCCGTCATCACCTATTCCATCTGCAAATCTTTTTATCACCGCCCCACTCTTTTTATTTAACTATTTTTTTTACTGATCAAGTTAATGTGTCTCATTTCCTATCACCTCCATCCCAGATCTCACATTATTATGATTCCTGATTGTATCTCACCACTAGTCTGATTGAATTCACAATTCCTGGTCAGTCCCGTTCCCTGACCTCTAATAACCTTTAGGGCCAGTTCACACTACATGTGTTTCAGTTGCTTTTTTGCATCCACAACACACAGAAAGAAAGTTATATAGTTGTCAATGTCATAGTTCACATCAGCGCTTGCAGTTCCAGTGCGTTGCAGGTGCTGCCAAAAAAGTCGAACAGGCTGCATTTTTTATGCATTGAACTGTACTTGGACGCGGTAAAATGCCCTGGAACGCACTAAAATGCACATGTTCCCAATTGAATTGAAGAAAAAGAGGGGAACAAATTAACTGGAATGCATAAAAAAATGCACTGGAACACATCAAAAATGCATTCAAAATGCACTGGAACACATAAAAAATGCATCCAAATGCACTGGAAAACATAAATGCATCCAAATGCACTGGAAAACATCAAAAACGCATCCAAAATGCACTGGAACACATCAAAAACGCATCCAAAATGCACTGGAACACATCAAAAACGCATCCAAAATGCACTGGAACACGCTAAACATGCATCAAAAAAGTGCATGCAAAAATGCATCTGGAACACATCTAGACTGTGTTTCTATAGTGTGAACTGGTCCTTAGGACTCGTTCACACCATTTGTGGTGCAGAAACGCATGCAAGAGCACGCATTTTCTTGCACAGCAAAGAAATGCAATGCCCTCTAAAGATGTGCACGGGTACCATGATGAAAACGTAATTGCACCTCCACACGTCTAGTAAACACTGACGCATTCACAGCCACCAAAACGCATGACACCACACTACTGTGCGGTTAGGTGCAACACACTTTTACAATAATATGCCTGCAGTATTTTTGCATGTTCCCACACATTAGGCAGCCAATTGAAATTAATGAGCTGAGGAGTAAAAAATGCTCCATTCACACAGGTCCTTTGGCCTGTACAGCATGAATGAGGGGGTTGTTCATGTGGCTGGAGCTACCTGTTACACTATGGGGAAACAGCTGTATGAACACAGGTTTTAATCTGACAGGTGTGAAGGCGTGGGGCAGTGGCCCTGAATGCTCACTGTCTGTGTTCAGGGCTGTACACCTGCATCCATATGCTTGTCAAATTAGGACCTGCAGCATTTCCATAGTGTAACATAGTGCGACAGCCACAAAAACAAACCACTGATTTACTCTGTAATTAGGCCACAGCATCAATGTGAATGAGCCCCAAGACCTCAATTACACACACAGCTTTATTTATGAACTCAGTACAGTTTTATCAATTAGATTTCACAGGAATATGGTTGGGATTATGTCCATTCATAATGTTTTTAGTGTATTTTTACCATAAATATAATTTGGATATTTTCTCTGGTGGTGGGGAGCTGTCAGGTATGCTGTACGGGGCCCCGTGATATCTAACAGTGGTCCTGGGTGTATGCTTGTGTCTGTGCCACCTGTATAGTTAGGAAGAACAATAACTTCTTCTTTGGAATACCTTGAACCTCTGCTATGTACCTCAATGTATCTAGGAATCGGACATGTTTTCAACTGAAAATACAATTATTAGTAATGTTTCCCCTGAAAACGAGGATCAGCTCCTCGGTCAAGACCAGCGATCTCGCCATGTCCAGATGTGGTCTGGAATTCCACAAAAGAACAATTCACAAAGCTTGAAAATGTTAACAATAATATGTGGAAGATTCTAAAATCTCTTGTTATGCAGGACTTTTGACAGTTCTTTTCTGGTCCTCAGTATCTAGCCTAGTCAGTGCTTCCACAGACATTCAAACAATGTAGGACAAGAGGAATACATCAGGTCCAGTACGATTCAGCTAAGCTATGTATCTGAGAGGTTTCCACGGTGGTATTCGGGGCTATCCCAGGAGTGACGTCCACTAACCAGACCAATACCAAGAGGGGGAGAGTCCGTTATAAGCGGTGCAACTCATCAATCCCATCCCATGCGGGGGACCTCTGGTTATTGATTACATGCGTACATAAAGATACGCATCTGGTGAGTGCGTATTTTAACTACTCTAACACCTCGCCACCTGGAACGTACAGTCACCAATATCTCCTGTATCCATCACTTATCACAGACTGTGACCATTTTTTACATTGGTTTAACTGGGATTATTCATTCAGCTTATCCTATGGATTGAAATCATTCATTTATTTTGTTTTATCTTTAGCGCTGCACTTTCTTTTACAGTATTTTATGAGGTTTTATTCTGGTTGCCTTTTTGTGCTTTTAGCTGCTATTACTACCAAGCGCTCACAGAGTATTTTGTTTTATTCAGTATATTGAACTTGAACATGAAATAACAAAAAATATACATAGTCCAAACGTTTATTGATCAAATATATATTCCACATTTATTTGGAAAGCAGCAACAAGTAGGTAGTCAATTTCTTGGTGGGAAAAAAAAGCAGGATTGATGTGAATAAAATAGAACGGTCCTGCTCATAAGAGCTTACAATCTAAAAGATGATACTTCTAATGAACTGTGCTTTCACAGGTTACAGCAGGAAACAAACGGTTAATATGAATCACGTAGTAGGCTTTCCTATCCACAAAACAAGCTGCAGATCAAAATATCAATATAAAAATACATATGTGCCAAAATAAAACACCTCCCACCTCCCCAAATCCCCCACACATACATTTCTCATCAGGTTTGTCCGAAAACTGCATTTCAGTCTATATAAGCAAGCAAACTATAGCCAAGTGCAGATTTGGAAGAGCAGAGCAATTGAGATGCTAGGATTACAATGCAAAGATAATAAACACACAATCATTGTACAATAACACACAAACACACCTTAGAAGGAAAAAAATGCAAAACATTTACAGCCCACATCAAAACACAGCGTGAGTGTGGCCTGGGGCAATTCACCACAATCTCTCTTCCTTCTTAACCACCAAAGGCAAGGATTTGCTGAAAATAACCTGGCCTATACAAGACAAATCACCCACTACTGCAACTCTTTATATAAGGTAGGCCACACCCACCACTGTCATTCATTTGGTCAGAGAAAGTGTTTGCACCTGATGAATCCTCTTCCCACCTGGGTTAACCCTTGGTATACAGGCCCCACAAATCAGAATCAGAAAGAAAGCCACAGTGAAGTGTACCTGTGCAGCATACAACAGAACAGGGATGTGAAAGGGAACCCCATGGCAATATTTATTGGCACTATGGGCACAATTCACTCCAGATTATCGCATGAGTTAAGGCAGTCACATGACCACATCTCGCATGCAATACTGAAAATGTTAGTTCACTGTTGCTAGTATGCGGGATTTCCCATAAATAGGAAAAACACTCAGGAAATCAAACATTAAAAGGTCTTACAACCCGGTCACATCAAAGCCGATTTAGAAATTGTGCGATGTACAGTGAAGAGGCCGATTTCCTTGCGATTTGCAAGACATCTGACACAGATATCTATGCAAATTGCCACAAAAGTAGTACATGTACTACTTTAGAGATCAGTGTCGGAAACGCACCCATGTGACTGCTGTAATAGCAGACAATAGGGTGCGACTTGGCATACAATTTGCAAGTCGCATGTCATGCAAATCACATGCTGAGTCGCACTCAATGTGACTGCTATTAGAGCGTTGGCAGGTCAGGAAAGGGTGGGGGACAAGTGAGCACCACCCCTCTCCTGAACTATACCAGGCCACATGCCCTCAACATGGGTGGGTGCTTTGGGGCAGGGGGGGCTCCCCCCAAAGCACCTTGTCCCCATGTTGATGGGGACAAGGGCCTCTTCCCCACAATCCTGTCCGGTGGTTGTGGGGGTCTGCGGGCGGGGGGCTTATCAGAATCTGGAAGCCTTAACAAGGGGGCCCCCAGATTCCTGCCCCCCCACGTGAATGAGAATGGGGTACATGGTATCGCTACTAATTCACAAAAAAAAAAAAAAAGAGAAGTGTAAAAAAACACAGGACACGGTCTTTGACAAGTCCTTTAATAAAAGAAATATCACAAAGAATGTCCCCAGAAGTAGATCCAACGTCAATCACGAAGCCCACCGCCAGTGACCCGAAAAAAGAAAAAAAAAAGGTTCCGCTCCCGACGATGGCTGCTCAGCTGTCAGGGTCAGGAGTTCTGGAAGATCTGGCATTTCTGCCAATACTCTACATGGCCGCAGATGGACACATCAGCCTCAGTCTGGTGCCAGACGGCCTTTATAAGGAGGCTCATCACTTCCTCTGGTTGCTGGATGATCTCTGGCTCCCCATGCCCTGTTCCTGTTTCCTGTGATTCTGACCTGTGATTAACTGTTACCGACTCGGCTTACTCCTGGACCTGTCTACTCTGATTTACCCCTGATCTGACCTCGACTTGACTTACGGATACTCTCTCACTCTCTCTCTCTCTCTCTCTCTCTCGCTCCTCTGTGAATGACCTTGGCTTCCCCATCTGACTACGTCCGCTCTGATTCCCACCTGGTACCTGACCTTGGCTTGAACTGACTACCCAGCAAACATCCAAATCCCGGAAGGGCTTGCATACCACACACAGGCGCCTCCTGTCTGCAGACCTATCTCCGTGCACCAGCTGTACTTCAGAGTGGACCACCAACCAGCACTCCTACAGGCGACCTGTGCAACTTTGGGCCTGACTCCCGCTGTCCCACTCTCAGGGGAGTCTGTTACTTAGCCGCAAGGGAAGCCCTCTCTCCATTGGCCTCCATCACCAGGTACGTGATAATATCATCCAGCCAGTATGTCCAAGGCCGAGAGAGGCGCTTCCGCACTAGAGGCCCTGTGCCAACAGATGATGGCACTTACCCAAGCAGTGAAGGATTTACAGCAAGGATACTTCCAGCTAGAAGGGCGTCTTTACTCCATCTCTACTTCCACGGACCAGTTTCCCTCCGCCAGTTCCAACCCAGTAGCCGCACCTGCCAGTCAGTTTCCTGCCACCACTCCTGCTATTGTGTTACCTCCTCCGGAACCCAGAGTTCCTACTCCAACGTTTTCTCAGGGATCGACGTAAGTTCAGAGCTTTTAAGAATGCCTGTGAATTATATTTTGCTCTGCAACCCAGAACCTTTTCTCTGGAAGCGGTCAAGGTCGGGTTCGTCATCTCCCCCTTGTCTGAAGAACCTCAGTCTTGGGCACATAGTCTTCTGGAACAAAAGAGCCCAGCACTCAAATCAGTGAGTGAATTCTTTGAAGCCATGGCTGCCCTCTACGACGATCCCCAGAAGACCTCCACTGCTGAGTCCGCCCTCCATGCTCTACTACAAGGTCGGCGGCCTGTGGAGGACTACATAGTGGAGTTCCGTAAATGGTCTGCAGACACCGGTTGGAACGATGCAGCATTGAAGTACCAGTTCCGCCTAGGCCTGTCTGAGTCCCTCAAGGACAAGTTAGCGAGGGTGGAAGTTCCCTCCTCCTTGGAGAACCTTATCCTGCTCGCATTTCTGCCAAAAGTTCCAGGGCCAACGAATCCTGCCCTTTCTCTGCAACCCCTCAACAATTCGGAAGTCGAACCTATACAAATTGGCCTTCTCTGACCTGCCCTAACTCCGGAAGAAAGGCTACGCAGACAGCAAGGCAACCTCTGTCTCTACTGTGGGGCCACTTCCTGCGTAACTGCCCAGTGCGCCCAGGTAAGTCCAGCCAGCCTAATCCTTCGTATCTCCAGCTATCCGGGACTTTACCCACCCATGTCATTCTCCCCATGTCTTTGCAGGTGGCTGGAAGGGATGTCAAGTTGCGGGTAGTCGTTGACTTGGGAGCTTGTAGCTGTTTCTTAGACATCCAATTGGCCAAGGACTTACACATCCCTCTTCTGCCTAAGAAACAGAGACTTGATGTCTTACTTGTAGATGGCACTACTCAGAGTTCCGGACCTGTTACCCAGGAAACCACTCCTATTCTTGCAACCACCGGCTCCGGCCATGAGGAGTTTATTTGTTTTGACGTGATCAGATCCCCCATGTTTCCAGCCATCCTAGGAATACCCTGGCTGCAAGCCCACAATCCACAGATCGATTGGCCCAGGAAGGAAGTCACCTTTTCTTTAGAATATTGTCTACAACACTGTGGTGCCCCTACACCCACCAATTCTTTTGTATGCCTCTCAGTCCAACCTTCACCAGAGGCCAGTCAACTCGTTCCCTCTACCTACAATGACTTACTCGATGTGTCCGATAAAAAGAAAGCCGACACATTGCCTTCTCATCGGTGTTACGATTGCCCAATTGAGTTACTCCCAGGAGCAGAAATACCATTTGGGCAAATTTTCCCATTATCCAAGCTTTAACTGGAAGCCCTCCAGCACTATCTAGACGAGAATCTCGCTAAAGGATTCATCCGCCCCTTTTCCTCTCCTACCGGGGCTGGTATTTTCTTTGTAGAAAAAAAAGATCAGTCTCTTAGACATGCATTGACTACAGGGAACTTAATAAAATTACCATCAAAAACCGGTATCCTCTTCCTCTGGTGCCCGAGATATTTCAGAGATTTCGAACAGCCCGAGTCTTCACTAAATTGGACTTACGGGGGGGCCTACAATTTAGTCCGTATAAGAGAGGGCAATGAGTGGAAGACCGCCTTCAGAACACGCTTAGGACATTTTGAACATTTAGTGATACCGTTTGGGCTATGTAATGCCCCTGCTACGTTCCAACATTTTGTGAACTACATCTTTAGAGAGTACCTTGACCTTGTTGTGATCATCTACCTGGACGATATCCTAATTTTCTCTACCTCACTGGAACTCCATCGTGATCATTAGAGATGAGCGAATTATTCAAAAATTCGGCTCGGCTGATTCGCCGAGCCGAATATATTCGCTGCGAATTTAACTTATAAAAAGGGTGTTTCTAGGCTTCAGAGAGCCTTTATATTAGTGCAGAACACTGTACCTTTAATTTAAATGCCCTTGGAGTCTGCTGGGGAAGAGAAATAATACTGTCAGTCAGTATGACATGCAGATGAGTGCCGTCGATCTTAGAATCACCGCATCATGAGGAGGCGGTACAGGGGCCCATGGCAGAGTGGCGGAGCGTAAGCACCTAAAATTGAAGGCCATACAGAGGCCTATGTTATAAAGTCCCCCCAGCAGCAGCGCGGGGAGACGACTATCAAGAGTCCAATGGCAGAGTGGCGGAGCAGAAGCAGCTTCAATTGAAGGCCATACACAGGCCTAGGTTTAAAATTCCCTCACAGTTAATTCCAATAACGAACTCTACTCCTCCGTGCAATCTACTTACGAGACCCTGGGCAGGTCTGGGTCCAATTTGTGGTAGAGACTGGTTTTGTTCAGCCATGCTTGAGCAAGTAATAACAGGTCTGTGCTGCCCTTTGGTGTCTGGCTTAATGCGCACAACACTGAACGTCCCAGCGTTTGTCAACGATTTGACGTTAAGTGATGCAAACCCGCTGAACCACGTTCATGAGGAGCCGGTACAGGGGGCCATGAATCAGTATGGACCTGGCAGCAGCGTGAGCAGACGACAGAGGCACATGGCGCAGGGTGGCGGTGTAGGCAGCATTATTTTGAAGCCATACACAGGCCTAGGTTAAAAAGCGGAAGCCGTCAGCAGCGTGAGCAGACGACAGAGACACATGGCGCAGGGTGGCGGTGGATGCAGCAGTATTCGGAAGCCAAACACAGGCCTCGGTTAAAAAGCGGAAGCCGTCAGCAGCGTGAGCAGACGACAGAGGCACATGGCGCAGGGTGGCGGTGGAGGCAGCAGCAATGGAAGGCCATACAGCACCCTATCACAAAATGGAACCCACCAACAGTGTAAGGAGACCTGAAAGTGGCACATGGCAGAGTCTGGCGACAAAGTCAGCAGCAATGGGAGGCCGTACAGGGACCCATGACACACTCTGGACCTGGCAGCAGCAAGAGGAGGCGGAGGAGGAGGAACTCTTTGAACGTACAATAGTAGTTGTGAAGCAGAAAGTCAGTTTATTTAGCACAATCGGTCAATTGCAGCTTGCCGTTGGCTGGAAACTGTACGTTTATGTCACTGGAATGCACTAATCACCCAAAAAATATTACCGCCACCCGGCGTGTAAATGGATCTAACTCTTTGAACGTACAATAGTGGTTGTGAAGCAGAAAGTCAGTTTATTGTACACAATCGGTCAATTGCAGCTTGCCGTTGGCTGGAAACTGTACGTTTGTGTCACTGGAATGCACTAATCACCCAAAAATTATTACCGCCAGCCGGCGTGTAAATGGATTTAACTCTTTGAACGTACAATAGTGGTTGTGAAGCAGAAAGTCAGTTTATTTTGCACAATCGGCAAACTGCAGCACCAACTGTGCACGACAGCCACCAAAAAAAAAAAGGGTGTATGTCACTTTAAATTTTCGATTCTTTGATAGCTGTGGCCCTAAGTAACGATTCTGTGTCCCTGAGTAATGATTCTGTGTCCCTGAGTAACGATTCTGTGTCCCTGAGTAACGATTCTGTGTCCCTGAGTAACAATTCTGTGGCCCTAAAGTCTCTGTGGCCCTAACTCTGTCCCTTAATACACACAGGTCTGTCTCTCTTGAATGACCGGAGGCTAATGGAGAATTCTAAGATGGCCGCGATTTATAGCTCCACCATTACACAGTGCTGGCTGGCTGCTGATTGGCTAATGCGATCACATGTCATGAATGCATTATGGGTCAGCGCGCCTTGTCTGCGCGCCTTCCCAGAGATCTCCGCCCCATCTTCTCTGTCCATTTTCTCCGTCGCCACACATGTCGCCGCCATTTTTGGGAAAATTCGATTCGTGCATCCGAAGTTTGCTAATCTTCGGATTCGTCGCGAATAGAATTTTTCCAAATCTTCGGAACGAATTCCACTTCGTCATGTTCGATTCGCTCATCTCTAGTGATCATGTTAGGAAAGTGCTAAACACTCTATGGATGCATGGCTTGTAAGCCAAGGTGGAGAAGTGTGAGTTTGAGAAGCAGTCCATTCTGTTCCTGGGGCTCAAAATTTCCACCGAGGGGATCTCCATGGACCCTCGAAAAGTATCTGCTATCCTGGATTGGCCTGCACCTTCAGACAGGAAACTGAGTCCAAAGATTCGTGGGTTTTGCCAACTTTTACCGGAAATTTATTAAGGGCATTTCCACAATCATTGCCCCTATCACTCAATGGACTTCATTGTGGATTTGCCGCCCTCGGAGAGGTTTACTATCATTCTGGTAGTAGTGGATCGGCTATCCAAGATGGCCCACTTTTTACCAATGGTGGGTACGCCATCCGCACCAGAGACTGCACTAACCTTCATCAAAGAGATTGTCAGGTTACATGGTCTGCCCAGTAGCATCATCTCAGACCGAGGGGTGCAGTTTATGTCCAGGTTCTAAAGAGCCCTCTGCAAAGCCCTAAAAGTGGAACTTTGCTTATCGTCCGCCTACCATCCCCAGAGTAATGGGCAAACGGAGCGAACGAACCAGACTTTGGAGCAATATTTACAGTGCTTCTCTGCCTTTCCTCAGGATGATTGGGCATCTGTACTCCCATTGGCAGAATTTGCCTACAACAACTCAGTCCATTCTGCCACAAACCAGTCACCATTTTGGGCCAATTATGGATTCCACCCTTCTTCCATTCCTGACACCATTCCTGCAGCTTCGTACCCGCAGTACAGGACAGACTCTCCATGCTACAGAACAACTGTAAAGTCCTCCGAGAGTCTATACTGAAATCCCAGGCTGATTATAAGAAACACTATGACAGGAAATGGAGAGGAAACCCTCCTCTGAAGACTGGAGATAAAGTTTGGCTATCAACTGCCAATCTAAAACTCCCATGCCCATCATGTAAGTTGGGTCCAAGGTACATTGGCCCTTTCTGGATCAAGAGGGTAATAAATCCAGTGGCGTTTGAGCTGTTCCTTCCTGAATCATACAAGATCCACCCAGTTTTCCACGTATCCCTACTCAAGCCAGCTGTTCCTGATTCTTTTCCAGGGAGAGTAGAACCACCTCCTCCACCAATAACAGTTGGAGAAGAGATGGAATACGAGGTTGAAGCAATTCTGGACTGCAGAATTCGGGGAAGACAAATTCAGTACCTGGTCAGATGGAAGGGGTACCCACCTGAAGAAAGTTCCTGGGAACAAAAAGGGAATATAGATGCCCCCAGGCTTCTCCGAGAACTTCATTCCAAGTATCCTGAAAAGATGGCCCAGGTGGGCACCCGGAGGCTGCCCTTTGGGGGGGGCACTGTCAGGGTCCTATCCACGACAGGAGTTCTGGAAGATCTGGCATTTTCTGCCAAAACTCTACAGGGCAGCACAAGGACACATCAGCCTCAGTCTGGTGACAGATGGCCTTTATAAGGAGGCTCATCACTTCCTCTGGTTGCTGGATGATCTCTAGCTCCCCGTGCCCTGTTCCTGGTTCCTGTGATTCTGACTTGTGATTTCCTGTTACCGACTCGGCTTGCTCCTGGACCTGTTTACTCTGATTTACCCCTGATCTGACCTCGACTTGGCTTACGGATACTCTCTCTCTCTCTCTCGCTCCTCTGTGAATGACCTCGGCTTCCCCATCTGACTATGTCCGCTCTGATTCCCACCTGGTACCTGACCTTGGCTTGAACCGACTACCCAGTAAACATCCAAATCCCGGAAGGGCTTGCATACCAAGCACAGGCGCCTCCTGTCTGCAGACCTATCTCCGTGCACCAGCTGTACTTCTGAGTGGACCACCAACCAGCACTCCTACAGGCGACCTGTGCAACTTTGGGCCTGACTCACACTGTCCCACTCTCAAGGGGGTTTGGAACTTAGCCGCAAGGGAAGCCCTTTCTCCATTAGCCTCCATCACCAGGTATGTGATATCAGCCTTCTGCTGTGAGCTTGGTTGAGAGTTCTTAAATATGTAAGGGGTGGGGCCACCCAGGGACATCATACATGTGACCCCACCCTGTGTGACATCAATGATGTCACATGGGGCGGGGTCACTTGGATGATGCCCCTGTTTCTGCACTGGGAGTCACAGAGGATTCACATTGTGGAAGTTCTTTGGGACTTTTTTTGGAATTTATTATTAATTACACTGGACTTATATTTTACGATGTTTTGTGGGCACTATTATATCATATATAATTTGTTTGTTTATTTTTTGTCACATATATTTTTATGTCACATTTAATTTGTCACTTAATATTTGTGTAAATGAGTTTGCACATAGAGACCATCAAAAGGTCTTAATGTGATATATATATAATGTGCCGCTAATTGTCACCAATATTAGGAGTGGTATTTTTTGGAATAAGTTTTACATAGTATTTAAAGTGGCAGTTGATTTGATATAATATTGAATATTTAAAAGCATCAATTGGCGCGATTTAGTGATTAACATACTTTTAAGAATCACTCTATAAAAAAAATTCAACATTTTGTGGCTATCGTGGCACAAAAAAGCAGAAAAGATTGGTTCTTGAGAAAAGAAAAATGGGACGACCACCAGGTGGTAGGAGGTCATAACCCAACTTATACCATAGTGCCACGTCCCTATTAATTGATAATGGAGAAAAGAATATTGAGTGGACTTTTTAGACACAAAGTACACCAAAAAATTGGTTCTTGGTCTGCTCCAAAGGTGCAACATTCAGATGTACAATCTGTGGATCGGCTTTAATGTGTCTATCAAACAGGTGTGATAAAGATGACATCACCAGAGAAAAGTATTTTCTAAAAGGGGAGCTAACACCCTGTTATAACTTTCCCCTTACCATGCTATATTGGGAAGAGAGCCATCTAGTGGTGGGCAGTCTAACAGCACCTGACAACATATGAATAAGTTCCCAGTCACACTGGGGGCGACTTGGCATGTGATTTGCATGCCATGCCACTTGCCAAGTTGCACCCTATTGTCGGCAATCAGAGCAGTCATATAGTTGCGGTTCCAACTTGGCTAGAGCAACACCAATTTCTAAAGTAGTACATGCACTACTTTTGGTGCGATTTGCATAGACATCTATGTCAGATATCTTGCAAATCACAGCTAAAATCGCAATGACATCTCGACTTTGAATTTATGCGACTTATAGTGAAGTTGCATGATTTCAAAGTCGGGATCAGTGTTACCCAGGAGAGGGGGGGAGGGGTAACTCACTTTGCAGACAAGTCAGAATGGCAGCATTTGATATAATATAATATAATAATAATTTTTCAGCCTCATTGACTACCATTTCATGACCACATTAACGTATTAAAGGGATAGCGCACAGCGAGATGCCAGAAACTTGAATCTCTTATTGAATAGTCAACTGGAGCATTCTGATGTGTTTCATGCTACGGCACAGAAATTTCTAATCAGTAATTGGACACAGCTAGAGCTGACCATACACCAATAGGATTTCATTCATATGGACATTCTGAAATATCATTCATCAGAGCACTTCATCCCCTGTGATGTACCAGGAATTTGAGCCGGTATATCAGGATGATGACTGCAGCGGCAGGCGTCATCCCGGTGTTGTTTTCTAGAGCCAGCAGGCGGCATCCATGTAATAATTATAGTTATACAGTTAAATAGTTAATCTGGCTGAAGAAAGACAAAAGTCCATCCAGTTCAACCAAAAAAAAAAAAAAATAGGTTATAATCCTATACCCACAATTGATACAGAGGAAGGCAAAAAAACCCAGCAAAGCATGATCCAATTTCCTTTATGATCTCCTAAGAGGCAATCGGACATTCCCTGGATCAACTTTACCTATATCATACATGATAATGATCACTGTGGCTAACTGCTACATGCAGTGGAAGGGAATGACCTCCCCTTCTGCTGCCTTCTGCCCCTTGCTTGGGCTCTCTCATCCCACTGGGAGAGCTGAGCTACCAGTTGGTGCATCCACCGGCTGGCCAGATAACCAATGAAAGCCAGAACTGGAAGTGACGACTACCAGGGTCATTACCTTCTTCATCATTTTTATAAATAAGATACTACACTATACTGTAGTTCTTTCCTTTTGGTTTGATGGTTTTGTGTTTCTGGATGGATGCATCAAGAACAATGGAGATTGGGGAAGAGCTATAGCGGAGTGGCATTACTGGTTTGGAGGATACTCAATATCCTGCAGTGCTTCTTGACCTTTAGTAATATAGAGGTCACTGGATGGTGGTGAGTGTGCACTTTGTTATTAAAGGCACAGGGGATTGTAATGCACAGTGTGGTAGACATATTGCATATGTTGGACAGGTAATTGTTTAGGATGGAGAGAACACGTAGTGGAGAGTTTTGTATCTCGATGCACACTTAGACTATAGAACCTATTAGAGCATTGGAAATCTATATTATATTTAAAAAAAAGTCTTCTACATACTTACTCTTGTTCACAGAGAGATAAGTTGATGGTGCCAAGAAAGAAAAGGAGTAACAGGGATTTCTTCAAGGTGAACATCTTTGAGCTCTCTGGATAATTTGGATTCATAGAAAGAAAAAGAAGACAAAATTGAAAATATGACTCAAAAATATTACTAGGCCCCCTATTGTTAGGTGCACATAAAATGGTTGTTCCATTACAATAAAAAGTACAATGTTTGCTCGAAACCATAATAAAGAATCGCATACACCTGGCACCCGTTATGGGGAGGTTGAGTGTATTTTTTAATGACATGGATTTACTTGATGCTTTCTGGACCTTACTGGATCTGGCTACCCATGGATAAAATAAATAATTGGGGGTCTTGACCTATCTTGTTCCTCAATCCCAAAAGGAAGAGCACAGCGGGTTCCTAGGTGTCAATAAGAGCTGGGTCACAAGAACCAAAGTTCTAGTCTCCATTTCCAGGGCTTTCTATCTTAAACAGAAATACGTTTTGCCTCACCTGGTCTACCCACTCTGGGCCTCACTCAAGTAGTGCTAAAGGATGTTAGATGGAAAATAATTGTATTGTATATGAATCTGCTTTACTAACTGGACTAAGAGTTTCATTAAGGTTTTTATTGTATGGATGGGAAGAGTCCCCAGATAATGGTCTCTATGATTTTAATTTGTTCCAGGTTTATAGAGAAGGAGAATGAGCATATTGACAAAAAAGTTAACAACCCCCCCCCCCCAAAAAAAAACACACAAAACAGGCAGACTAGATGGACCACTCGGTCTTTTTCTGCCTTCACTTTTCTTTGTTTCTATTGAAATTATGTGAAAATGGTTGATCATTATATGGAATAGAAATAGCTTTCTACTGTACTATTTCCTAACAAGGTTTAAATATATGTGATAGAATATGTAATAATATTTGGGTCAAATGATTGATATTGCAATTCATTGAAAGTGTGTTAGGTTTTTACTATGTACTGAAGGGCAATATCCCATCCCCCTCTTCTACTGGTCAGCTGGTAACAAAGATTTGAATGACACCATGTGCAACATGTAGTATCTGCTCTGTACCAGAATTGTTCTCTAACATCCGGACACACATTTCCACAAATCTGCACACACAAATCTGACTTAAGCAAAGTTATTTTGTTTCTGCTAAAACTTTATATTTATTAGGTTTTTTTATTTTGTTACATTTACTAATTAAGTACAAAATTACTGACAAAACACATTTTTTATTTTTATACAAGTAAATAAGTTAGAGAAAGGACCACTGATCAGACTGCTAACGGGGACTTATTACGGGACCCCACTACGAGCTGTGGAGGAACTTTAGAGAACCAGATCGTACAATTTTAATTTTAATCAGTACAGTTTTCTTCCGAAAATACAATACAAATACATTACATCACTTACGAATTTTCTTTCTGTCATACGAGAATTTTCATAACTATAGTAACCTCTTTACTTTCAAAGTGAGACAAGCATTCAAAAAAAAAATGGATGATCATTCGTCCAATATTCTTATTGTGTGTACGGGGCTTAAAGCGGTATTAGACCGCAACTTGAAAAAAAAAATCCTCTGGAAGGTAATGTCATAATGTGCTAGGATGCATCGCATACTAGCACATTATGCAGTACTTACCTTAAAACGAACCCCTCCAGCAGTGCGGCGTCCCCACTGCAATGGCTTCCATCTTCAGCCAGTCTTCCTTCCGGGTTCGTGAGTTCTGGACGCCTGACTGGCCGAGCCACATTGATGTCACTCCCGCACACGGGAGTCTCTGGACACGGCACAGTGCTCTGAAGCTTCTTCAGAGCGCATGTACCAGTGGACAAAAAGAGCGAATATCTCCTAAGCGGTGCATGTTTAGGAGATATTCATTTTACAGACAGGTAAGCTTTATTGTAAGCTTACCTGGAGGTAAAAGATACAAAAGTGGGTTTACTTCCAGACATCCCTGGTTTCTGGGGACCGGGCCAAGTATGGTTAAATAACATTTATTAATATAAATAACTCCTTTGACTCTGGAGTGGATTCAAATATGGTGGGTTAACACAGGGGTTAAAATTTCGAATCGAGACCTACTAGCCGGTCACAAAACTTACTCGCCATCAGTTGCCCCACCCAACCTTGCCCAGGTCCGCCCCCCCCCAACCCCACCCCCGGCCCACCCCCAACCACACCCCCTTAACTACTTGGCGACCGCAGATAGCCAAATGACGGCTACACTGCAGCCGGCCAGTTCTGGGTGGGCGTCATATGACGTCCTCCCTGAACGCACTCTCCTGCGTCATATGATGTCTCCCCTGGAGACGCACACCCGGCGAATCACAGTGGCCTTTTACCATGTGATCAGCCGTGTCCAATGACACGCTGATCACCGGGAAATGCAATTGCCAGTTCTCGGCTGCACTTTCCTTATGCTGACAGATCATGAGAAAAGTACTGCCGAGAACCGGCAGTTGTTAGAGCATCAGTGCCCTGATGATCGGTGCCCAGCAGTGCCACCCACAAGTTCCACCCACCTGCGCCCAGCAGTGCGCCCACTAACTCCTCCCACCTGTGCCCAGCAGTGCACCCACCTGTGCCCAGCAGTGCGCCCACTAGCTCCGCCCACCTGTCCCCAGCAGTGCACCCACCTGTGCCACCCAGCAGTGTCACAGAAGTGTGCCCAGAAGTACCACCTACCTGTGCCCACCAGTGCCACCCACCTGTGCCCACCCACCTGTGCCCACCAGTGCAACCCACCTGTGCCCACCAGTGCCCATCAGTGCAGCCCAGCAGTGCTGCCAGTCAGTGGCACCAGTCAGTGCCCAGTGGTTGTGCCAGTCAGTGCCCAGCAGTGCCGCCAGTCAGTGCCCAGCAGTGATGCCAGTCAGTGCCACCTATCAGTGCTGTCTATCAGTACCCATCATTAGTGTCGCCTATCAGTGCCGCCTATCCGTGACACCTCATTAATGCTGCCTATCAGTGCTGCCTATCAGTGCCCTTCAGTGCTACCAATTAGTGCCCATCAGTGCCGCCTATCAGTGCCCATCAGTGCTGCCTAATCAACGCACATCAATGAAGGAGAAAAATTACCTGTTTGAAAAATTTTAAAATAGAAACAAAGAAACTTTTTTTCAAATTCTTTGCAATTTTTTTGTTTATAGTGCAAAAAGTAAAGCTCCCAGCGGCGATTAAATACCACCAAAAGAAAGCTCTATTTGTGAGAAAAAAATGATAAAAATTTCATATGGGTACAATCTTGCATGACCGCGCAATTGTCAATCAAAGTGCGACAGCACTAAAAGCTGAAAATTGGCCTGGTAAAGAAGGGGGTATAAGTGCCTGGCAGGCAAGTGGTTAAAGCTTATGAAATTAAATTTTTCTTAGAATAATTCTTTCTAGAATAAATAGTCCGAAATATAAAACTGTACACAGTATGTATATCCCAGCTCCCCTGTACTCCATTATAGTGATGTGACATGTATACAGTATGTATATCCCAGCTCCCCTGTACTCCATTATAGTGATGTGACATGTATACAGTATGTATATCCCGGCTCCCCTGTACTCCATTATAGTGATGTGACATGTATACAGTATGTATATCCCAGCTCCCCTGTACTCCATTATAGTGATATGATATGTATACACTAATCATAGTAATGTATATCCCAGCTCCCCTGTACTCCATTATAGTGATGTGACATGTATACAGTATGTATATCCCAGCTCCCCTGTACTCCATTATAGTGATGTGACATGTATACAGTATGTATATCCCAGCTCCCCTGTACTCCATTATAGTGATGTGACATGTATACAGTAATGTATATCCCAGCTCCCCTGTACTCCATTATAGTGATGTGACATGTATACAGTAATGTATATTCCAGCTCCCCTGTACTCCATTATAGTGATGTGATATGTATACAGTAATCATAGTAATGTATATCCCAGCTCCCCTGTACTCCATTATAGTGATGTGACATGCATACAGTATGTATATTCCAGCTCCCCTGTACTCCATTATAGTGATGTGACATGTATACAGTATGTATATCCCAGCTCCCCTGTACTCCATTATAGTGATGTGACATGTATACAGTAATGTATATTCCAGCTCCCCTGTACTCCATTATAGTGATGTGACATGTATACAGTATGTATATCCAAGCTCCCCTGTACTCCATTATAGTGATGTGACATGTACACAGTATGTATATCCCAGCTCCCCTGTACTCCATTATAGTGATGTGACATGTATACAGTAATGTATATCCCAGCTCCCCTGTACTCCATTATAGTGATGTGACATGTACACAGTATGTATATCCCAGCTCCCCTGTACTCCATTATAGTGATGTGACATCTACACAGTAATGTATATCCCAGCTCCCCTGTACTCCATTATAGTGATGTGACATGTACAGATTATGTATATCCCAGCTCCCCTGTACTCCATTATAGTGATGTGAGATGTATACAGTATGTATATCCCAGCTCCCCTGTACTCCATTATAGTGATGTGACATGTATACAGTAATGTATATCCCAGCTCCCCTGTACTCCATTATAGTGATTTGACATGTACACAGTAATGTATATCCCAGCTCCCCTGTACTCCATTATAGTGATGTGACATGTACACAGTAATGTATATCCCAGCTCCCCTGTACTCCATTATAGTGATGTGACATGTACACAGTAATGTATATCCCCCCTCCCCTGTACTCCATTATAGTGATGTGACATGTACACAGTAATGTATATCCCCCCTCCCCTGTACTCCATTATTGTGATGTGGCATGTACACAGTAATTTATATCCCAGCTCCCCTGTACTCCATTATAGTGATAGGACATGTTGTATACAGTACTTACTGTCCCCCCGAGTCCACCGCGGTGCACCTGTCCCATCAGCGGCGGTGCCGCAGAAGCCGAAAACTGGAATTTGTAAACCGGAACTCGGCTTCACAATGAGGCTTGGAGCACAGGTGCAGTCGCTCCATGCTTCATCTGTGCTCACCGTTCGCAGCTGCTCGCCACATAGGAATGTCTCCTCGCATTTGGCGAGCAGCCGAGCGGCTTTTTCAAGCCCTGGGTTAATAGATGGGGTACTGGAGGTTCAGTCAAGCCAGTCCTCATTGGTTGAAGCAGTGGGATGGAAGGCAGTGCAGCTGTAGTAATCCTGCATTAACCTCCTTGGCGGTATTCCCGAGTGTAGCTCGGGGTAACATTTCATGACCAAGAGCGGTAACCCCGAGCTACACTCGGGAATACCATGCGGCACTGCTCCGGCATTTGTTCTTCACTTACCTTACCCTGCGCTCCCATGATGTGTCCCCTGCAGCGTCCCCAGCCATCTCCTCCGGCCGATGCTGGCATCCGGCTTCTGTGTCCTGTCCCTGTGACGTCGGGACGTACGGGCGCCGCCTCCGGCGGCGGGAAATTTAAAAATTTTAAAAAATGTCATTTTTTTTTTTTACATTTTACATAGTAAAACATTGCTGTCTCAACCAATTTCACATACATTTTGTCCCTAGTGCTTTGTCCTGTGCCCTGCCTGCATTATGTCTGTTCTTTCTGCCTGGAAACTGAGAAACATCCATGGCGTCCAAAAAGCGTCCCTTTAGGTCAAAAGCGGTTTAGACCAGCTAGAGAACAGCGATAGTAAATCAGAACCACTTGCAGAATTGAGTGATAATGATTCGTGGGGAAATTCGTCATCAGACACAGAAAACGATTTTGCGACTTTACTCAGCAATGTGCGAACATGGCGCTATATTTCAAATTTCAGTGTTTTTGGTTTGATTATATTATTGAATTAAATGTATTATTATTATATTATTATTTTTTGTGATAATTTATTAAATTATAATTTATGATTTCGTGTTTCAAATTTTATCATACCCGGGATGTTTACTAGACTTTTGTTCGGACAGATTTCAGTGAGTTATTCCTAAAAATTACAGTCTACAATAAAAAAAACTACATATTTCCATGCAAAAAAATGGTACCGCTTTCAGCACCAAAAATCGGAAAGAATCATACCGCCAGGGAGGTTAATAATCCTTTATCCCTTTGGACACGACACAGTGCTCTGAAACTCCTTCAGAGCCCATGTGCCAGTGGACAAAAAGAGCAAATATCTCCTAAGCGGTGAATGTTTAGGAGATATTCATTTTACCTACAGGTAAGCTTTATTGTAAGCTTACCTGGAGGTAAAAGATACAAAAGTGGGTTCACTTCCAGACATCCCTGGTTTCTGGGGACCGGGCCAAGTATGGTTAGCATGTCCGCCTGGCAGTACTATGGTCGTTGGTTCGAATCCCAGCCACGACACCACCTGCCTGGAGTTTGCATGTTCTCCCTGTGCCTGCGTGGGTTTCCTCCGGGTACTCCGGTTTCCTCCCACACTCCAAAGATATGCAGGTAGGTTAATTGGATCCTGTCTAAATTGTCCATAGTATGTGTAGGTATGAATGTGAGTTAGGGACCTTAGATTGTACACCCCTTGAGGGTTAGGGACTGATGTGAATGTACAATATATATATATATATATATATGTAAAGTACTGCGTAAATTGACTGCGCTATATAAGTACCTAAAATAAATAAATAATAAATAACTCCCTTGACTCTGGAGTGGATTCAAATATGGTGGGTTAATGGTAGGAGAATGGTAGAATTAATGGTAGGAGAATAGATGGCGTACTGGAGGTTCAGTCATGCCTGTCCCCATTGGTTGAAGCAGTGGGATGGAAGGCAGTGCAGCTGTAGTAATCCTGCATTAGTAATCCTTTATCCCTTCTCATGCTGGGCTGGTCTGGGGTTGGGG
The DNA here is from genome assembly GCF_062004578.1 of Staurois parvus. Lineage (NCBI taxonomy): Eukaryota > Metazoa > Chordata > Amphibia > Anura > Ranidae > Staurois > Staurois parvus. Next base: position 4,586,848 of record NW_028317928.1, on the reverse strand, counting down.
ACACTGGAACATTTGTCTTGAGTGATGTCTGTTGAGGCTGACTCTGTCCGTACTGACAGAAGTATGACTGCCGACCTGAGCACAGCCACTTCCGGAGAAAGAATTGGAGACACATTTTATCCAGAGACAACAACCTGAAAGTGGGATCGGTCCCCAGAAACCAGGGATATATGGTCATTTTATTTTAGGTCAAACTGACTAAACACTTAAGCCCCGTACACACGATGAGAATATTGGACGAATTATCATCTGGTTTTTTTTGCATGCTAGTCTCATATCGAGCATATAGAGCTGAACTAAAGTGTCAGGGCCGGATTTACATCTCAGGAGCCTATAGGCAGAGAATTCAGATGACCCCCCCAATAAAAAAAAGAAAGATATACTTTTTTTCTTCATAAAATATTTGTATATGTGTGAAGGAGAATGCTGCGGACTTTGATGTAAAGGGGAACTGTGATGTAAGGAGGTCTCTGGTCACCAGAGCCTTCCTTACATAAGGATCCCCAGAGATCCTCTCACCATAGCTCCCAACTTTTGAACTTCAGAAGGAGGGACACCTGAGAATGGAAGTGTCCTGCAGTGTGCCTAATGCACTGTGACAAAATGGGTGTGGCCAAATGCTTGACAGTGGGAGGGGCTTAAGGGGAGTGGATAAACAAAACCCAGGCATTCTTGTACCTATAAAATATGCTTTGATTGCTGTGCCACAAGCAAGAGTCTCACGGACACAACCCCGGCACAATCATTTCAAACATTAAATAAATAAACTTCCATTACAAATGATTTTTCACAAATTGTGGAGCGTTACATAAAGTGGGGAAAGATACAAGAGTGCATTGGATACAGAGTGTAGGGTTCAGGAATGTGTTATGTACAGAGTGCAGGGTTCAGGTATGTGTAATGTATAGAGTGCAGGGTTCAGAAATGTGTTATGTACAGAGTGCAGGGTCCAGGAATGTGTTATGTACAGAGTGCAGGGTTCAGGAATGTGTTATGTACAGAGTGCAGGGTTCAGGAATGTGTTATGTACAGAGTGCAGGGTTCAGGAATGTGTTATGTACAGAGTGCAGGGTTCAGGAATGTTTTATGTACAGAGTGCAGGGTCCAGGAATATGTTATGTACAGAGTGCAGGGTTCGGGAATGTGTTATGTACAGAGTGTAGGGTTCAGGAATGTGTTATGTACAGAATGCATGGTTCATCGAATGTGTTATGTGCAGCGTGCATGGTTCAGGAATGTGCTATGTACAGAGTGCAGGGTTCAGGAATGTTTTATGTACAGAGTACAAGGTCCAGGATTGTGTTATGTACAGCGTGCAGGGTCCTGGAATGTGTTATGTATAGAATGCAGGGTCCAGGAATGTGTAATGTACAGAGTGCAGGGTTCAGAAATGTGTTATGTACAGAGTGCAGGGTCCAGGAATGTTTTATGTACAGAGTGTAGGGTTCAGGAATGTGTTATGTACAGAGTGCAGGGTTCGGGAATGTGTTATGTACAGAGTGCAGGGTCCAGGAATATGTTATGTATAGAGTGCAGGGTTCAGGAATGTTTTATATACAGAGTGCAGGGTTCATCCAATGTGTTATGTACAGAGTGCAGGGTTCAGGTAAGTGTTGTGTACAGAATGCATGGTTCATCGAAAGTGTTATGTGCAGAGTGCATGGTTCAGGAATGTGTTATGTACAGAGTTCAGGGTTCAGAAATGTTTTATGTACAGAGTGCAGGGTTCAGAAATGTTTTATGTACAGAGTGCAAGGTCCAGGATTGTGTTATGTACAGCGTGTAGGGTCCAGGAATGTGTTATGTACAGAGTGCAGGGTTCAGGAATGTGTTATGTACAGAGTGCAGGGTTCAGGAATGTTTTATGTACAGAGTGTAGGGTTCATGAATGTGTTATGTACAAAGTGCAGGGTTCAGGAATGTGTTATGTACAAAGTGCAGGGTCCAGGAATGTGTTATGTACAGAGTGCAGGGTTCTGGAATGTTTTATGTACATAGTGTAGGGTTCAGGAATGTGTTATGTACAGAGTGCAGGGTTCAGGAATGTGTTATGTACAGAGTGCAGGGTTCAGGAATGTGTTATGTACAGAGTGCAGGGTTCGGGAATGTGTTATGTACAGAGTGCAGGGTGCAGGAATGTGTTATGTACAGAGTGAATGGTTCAGGATTGTGTTATGTACAGAGTGCAGGGTTAAGGAATGTGTTATGTACCGCATGCCAACAAAGTTTTTCCCCTAGTATGTAGTGGGACTTTTAAGGCAACACACCAAAGTAAAAATATGTCATCATTTTTATTACAAATGGTTAAAAAACATTGGATCGTCACAAAAGAACACATCAGGCTAAAAACACCATATATAAGGTGGCTGAACAGGCGATGCAAGCTTGATGTGGAAATGTATCCTCCTTTTTCAACTGATGGAGAGAAGAGGAGAAGGATGTCTGAAAAGAGCTCTATGGGTACATTAGAGAACAATAAGAATCCACGTCCGCAATTATAGGAGTGAGAGAACTACATTCTCATACAGTACAGTACATGTGTTACATACCATCCAATTGTTCTTGGTCTTTCCAAATCACCAATAAATTAAAAACTTCTTTTTATGTCCACCAACATCACCAACCAGCATCCCAAACCAGATTTTCCACAAAGGGGAGTCGCAAAGATTCCGCACATCCAAGTCCATGTCAGGAGTCTCCCAGGAGAAATACATAAGACAAATGACTTGTAATGCTTAATGCCCAAGCTAGGCAGATATCAGGAGGACTTCATGTAGTATATAATAGCCCCATCAGAAGGGGGAGTATATGTATTTAGAATTGCACATGCACAAACCCCAGACTTCTCAGCTTCATAATGTATAAGAAAAAATTCCAAGGCCATGTGTAATTGCCACAAGCACTCAGAGTCCAGAAGGCCCAAAGTCAGAGTCGTAACGTCCTAAGAGTCTTACCAGCATTAAATGCCCGGCATTTACAGGTCATCAGATATACCACACCTTCTATGTTACAGTCCGCACAGAATTTTGGGAGGAAAGTCTCTCCATTGGGTAGGGTCAATAGTTTGTCTGAATTAATCCAGGGTCATAAATTACATTGGTTACATTTAAGCATTCCTGCAAGACGGGTTTTTAAATGTGATGGACAGGGAATGTAACGACTCTTACCTAGTTTATCACGTAAAGATGTAGATTTCCTGAACACTATTTCTGGGTAGTTGCCAATATATTTCTTCAAAGTGGGATCTTCTAGCCTGGACACATCGAAAGAGTAGATCAAGGGGTCCTTCCCATATGAGAAAGATATCATCTATGAAACGATACCACATCGTAATGTGGCTTGTCAGTGACCCCAATTCCTCATTGGTCAAAGAGGTACAGATTGATGTAGGATGGGGCACAACATGTTCCCATCGCTATGCCCTGTACCTGGAAGAAGTGGAAACCCTCAAAATTGAAAATATTGTGGGTCAAATTGTTTTCCAACACCAAAACAATGAATTCATTGAGATTGTAATTTTGTCTATATGACTGAGAAAGTATATGTTTAATGATCAGTAAGCCTTTGTCATGGGAGATAGAACTGTACAACGCCTCAACATGGATTGCTACAAGTACTGCTTAGATAGTTTGATACCATCCAGATATTGCAGTAAGTGGATGGTATCCCTAATATGTGCTAGGAGGGGTGTTGGGGGGATATGCAATAGGAGGAGTGATTGGAGGGGAATATGTGCATTGAGGGGTGTTGGGGGGGATATGCGCTAGGAGGAAGGATTGGGGAGGATATGTCAAAGGACGAGTGACTGGGGGGAATATGTGCTATGAGGGGGGATTGGGGGATATGTATTGGGGGAAATTGGGGGGGGGGGAGGGAAAGAATATGTGTTAGGAGGTGAAAAGAGGGAGTATGTGTTATTAGAAAGGATTGGGGAATATGTGCTGGGGGGGGGGAGATTGGGATAATATATGCTAGGAGGGGGGGATTGAATGTGATATGTGCAAGGAGGGCGGATTGGGGGAAATGTGTACGGAGGAGGGATTGGAGGTGGGTATATGTGTAAGATGGAGGAATATATGCAAGAAGGAGGAATTAAGGAGGATATGTACAAGGAGGGTGATTGGGGGGAGGAGATTTGTACAAGGAGGAGGGATTAGTGTGGATATGTGCAATTAGGAAGGATTGGGGGAATATGTGCAAGGAGGAGGGATTAGGGGGGATATGTGCATGGAGGAGGGATATGTGCAAGGAGGGGGGATTGGGGGTATATGTGCAAGGAGGGAGGATTGGGGGAATATGTGCTAGGAGGGGGATTGGGGGATATGAGCTTGAAGGGGGGATTGAGCAGTATGTGCTATGAGGGGAGATTGGGGAGTATGTGTTAGGAGGGGGATTAGGGGGAGGGGAGGGGAAGGATGTGTGCAAGGAGGTGAAAATAGGGGGTATGTGCTAGGAGAGGGGATTGGGAAATATGTGCTGGGGAGGATTGGGTGAATATATGCTAGGAGGGCAGATTGGGGGGGTATGTGTTAAGAGGGGGAAATGTGCTAGGAGAGGGGATTGGGGGGATATGTGTTAGGAGGGGTATTGGGGGGATATGTGCTATGAGGGGGTTTGGGGGTGATATGCGCATGAAGGGGGGATTGGGAGAATATGTACTAAGAGGGGGGATTGGGGATGGGAGTTTTTGCTAAGAGGGGGTGGGGGTTTGGGCTAAGAAGGGGAATTTGGGGGGTCTGGGTGGGGAGGGAGGATTTGTGCTGGGAAAAGTAATAAGATGGGATGCGAGAATAAGAAATTTGAGGAAAAGAAGATGTGTGCTGGGGGGGCGGATTCTATTGGGTAGGGGAGATTTGTGCTGGGGAATTAGAGATTTGAGCTGGGAGGTTGGATTGAGTGCCATAGGTTTTTGTGATGGGGGGGGGGTTGGACTAGGAGGAGGAGGATTTATTACATTGTGCTGTTGGCTTGCAGAGGGAATTAATGCTTAGGGGGTGAGTGTTCTGATCAGTACTGTTTGTTTTTTTGTTTTTTGAGGAGGAGAGATTTATGCTGAGACATGAATTGAGGGCATTCAGTATATCCCCTCTCCTCACATCACACAGCTGAGATCGGATTTCCTTACAGACACAGCCTCGATCTGTAGTCAGCTAAACACTGTACAGATGGATGCTGTGTCTGTAAAGGAATCTGATCTCGGCTATGTGCTGTGTGGGGTGCAGGATAGCTGATTACCCAGACTGCATGCAGTGTAGGGAAGGGAGGGGGAGACCTGCTGAGTGCTCTGCCAGCTGAGACTCTGTACCCTTCTCTGCTGATCAATGTCTTATGCCCTGCTGATTCCTGTCCTCTGCACTGCTGACCTGACAACACATTTTCTCTACCCTGCTGACCCTTGTCCTCTGTTCTGCTGACCCCCTGCACACTGTCCTCTGCTCTGATAACCCCCTGCACACTGTCCTCTGCTCTAATAACCCCCTGCACACTGTCCTCTGTTCTGCTGACCCCCTGCACACTGTCCTCTGCTCTGATAACCCCCTGCACACTGTCCTCTGCTCTGATAACCCCCTGCACACTGTCCTACAAACTAATGACCTCTGTAGACTGCCCTATAAACTGCTCACCCTATCCTCTGCCCTGCTGGCACCCTGTACATTGCCCTACTGACCTCACATTCTCTGCCCCCCTGAGATTTTACTGCACCCCTGCATCAGACAGTCTAGATTTGGCCCTGGTTAAAAGTCCCACTACATACAGATGAAATTCTAAAAATTAGAATATCGTGCAAAAGTTCATTTATTTCAGTAATGCAACTTAAAAGGTAAAACTAATATATGAGATAGACTCATTACATGCAAAGCAAGATAGTTCAAGCTGTGATTTGTCATAATTGTGATGATTATGGCTTACAGCTCATGAAAACCCCAAATCCACAATCTCAGAAAATTAGTATATTACATGCAATCAATAAAACAAAGATTGTACATAGAACAAGACCTCTGAAAAGTATAAGCATGCATATGTACTCAGTACTTGGTTTGGGCCCCTTTTGCAGCAATTACTGCCTCAATGCGGCGTGGCATGGAAGCTATCAGTCTGTGGCACTGCTGAGGTGTTATGGAAGACCAGGATGCTTCAATAGCGGCCTTCAGCTCTTCTGCATTGTTCGGTCTCATATCTCTCATCTTTCTCATGACAATGCCCCTGTTTCACCTGTACTAGGGGAAAAACTTTGTTTTTCCCCTAACACATTCCTGAAGCCTGCACTCCATACATAACACATTCCTGAACCCTGCACTCTATACATAACACATTCCTGAACCCTGCACTCTGTACATAACACATTCCTGAACCCCACACTCTGTACATAACACATATCTGGACCCTGCACTCTGTACATAACACATTCCTGAACCCTGCATTCTGTACATAACACATTCCTGAACCCTGCACTCTGTACATAACACATTCCTGAACCCTGCACTCTGTACATAACACATATCTGTACCCTGCACTCTGTACATAACACATTCCTGAACCCTGCACTCTGTACATAACACATTCCTGAACCCTGCACTCTGTACATAACACATTCCTGAACCCTGCACTCTGTACATAACACATATCTGTACCCTGCACTCTGTACATAACACATTCCTGAACCCTGCACTCTATACATAACACCTTCCTGGACCCTGCATTCTATACATAACACATTCCTGAACCCTGCACTCTGTACATAACACATTCCTTGACCCTGCATTCTATACATAACACATTCCTGAACCCTGCACTCTGTACATAACACATTCCTTGACCCCGCACTCTGTACACAATGCACTATTGAATCCTTCCCCACTTTATGTAACATTCCACATTTTGAGAAAATCCATTTGTAATGGAAGCTTTTTATTTATTGTTTGAAATGATTGTACCAGGGGTTGTGTCCGTGAGACTCTTGCTTGTGGCACAGCAATCAGCATATTTTATAGGTACAAGAAAGCCCTGGTTTTGTTTAACCACTCCCCTTAAGCCCCTCCCACTGTTAAGTATTTGACCACACCCATTGTGTCATTGTGCATTAGGCATGCTGCAGGACACTTCCACCCTCAACTGTCCCTCATTCTGAAGTTCAAAAGTTGGAATCTATGGTGAGAGGATCTCTGGAGACTCATGTAAGGAAGGCTCTGGTGACCAGAGACCTCCTTACATTACAGTTCCCCTTTACATCAAAGTCAACAGCTTTCTCCTTCACACATATACAAATGTTTTATGAAGAAAAAAAGTCGTTCTTACTGTCTTTTTTTTGTTTGAGGGAGGGGGCTCTTCTGAGTTCTCTGCCTATAGGCTCCTGAGATGTAAATCCAGCCCTGACACTTTAGTTCAGCTCTGCAGGGACTACATCTTCAGCAGTACTCGAGTATCTCATGACCATGCCCTGTCTACCTCGGGCCCCTCCTACACTGACATTCAAGGTTCAAAAATATTTATTGAGGGATGAATATGCCATTGCAACAGAATAGTTGTCAAGAACAATGCACAAGAACAAAGTGGAGCCAGATGTGGGTCCCTCAACAAGGGATCAGCATTTAGAGTCCAAGAAGGAACTAAAGAACAATGGCAGCCACAATGGTTGAAACCCAGTGAAACACAAGGTATAAAATACCCGACACTTTCAGGGTCCATGGTGCATGTACCATAGACTAAGTGACCATAGCTTTAGTAATAGGAGTATAAAAAGTTGGTGTCTTCCAAGGCCTAGCAATTGTTTGTTTTGGGACTACCGTGGCATAAAAGAGGTAACAAGATTGGTTCCTGGTCAGCTCCAAAGGTGCAATATTCAACATTTTGTGACTATCGTGGCACAAAAGAGCAGACAAGATTGGTTCTTGAGAAAAGAAAAATGGGACGATCATCAGGTGGTAGGAGGTGCCATGTCCCTATTAATTGATAATGGAGAAAAGAATATTGAGTGGACTTTTTAGGAACAAAGTACACCAAAAGATTGGTTCTTGGTCAGCTCCAAAGGTGCAACATTCAACATTTTTTGGCTATCGTGGCATAAAAGAGGAGACTAGATTGGTTCTTGGTCAGCTCCAAAGGTGCAACATTCAACATTTTGTGGCTATCGTGGCATAAAAGAGGAGACTAGAATGGTTCTTGGTCAGCTCTAAAGGTGCAACATTCAGATGTGCGATCTGTAGATCGGCTTTAATGGGTCTACCAAACAGGTGTGGAAAAATAGTACGCTGACATTTAAATGGGCACTCACCCATGACATCACCAGAGAAAAGACTTTCCTAAAAGAGGAGCTAACACCCTGTTATAACTTTCCCCTTACCATGATATATTGGGAACAGAGCCATCTAGTGGTGGGCAGTCTAACAGCACCTGACAATATAGGAATAAGTCCCCAGTCACACTGGGTGTGACTTGGCATGCGATTTGCATGCCATGAGACTTGCCAAGTTGCACCCTATTGTCTGCAATCAGAGCAGTCATATAGTTGCGGTTCCAACTTGGTTGGAGCCGCACCAATTTCTAAAGTAGTGCATGCACTACTTTTGGTGTGGTTTGCATATACATCTGTGTCAGATATCTTGCAAATCACACCTCAAATCGCAATGACACCTCAACTCTGAATTTATGCGACTTATATTGAAGTTGCATGATTTCAAAGTCGGGATCAGTGTGACCGGGGGGGAGGGGTAACTCAACTCACTTTGCAGACATGTCAGAATGGCAGCATTTGGCCATATTTGTACAGTGAAAGCTTTATACGTAGTGTGCTGCTGTGTTTCATGGACAGAGAACGATGGTAATTTTAAAATAGAGGAAGTTTCCTCCTATACAGCTAATCTTATACGGGAATAACAATTTTAGTATTGCTGCCATGAATTCCAGTGAGCATTGCTGATGGCGGTTTGCTGGATGGAAAATGTTCTATAAATGTTATTAAAGAGAAAGTAAAAGTATAAAGAGTAAGTGCCGACTGATCCATTCTGTATGCTTTTATCTTGATTGGATAAAGTGGAGGATCTCTCCGGATCAGTGGGGCTGCTGAATCCAACTGGGAGCTGATAAGTGCACTAAGGACATGATTTCCCCCCAACTAATGTGGGTTCCTGATATAAAAATGATTAAAAAAAAGAAAAAAACTCAGTGTATGCTCCATCTTTATTATTTATAAGACATCTGTTGTGCAATTAGCTCAATGACATTCCACATCAGATGATTTACAATTCACGTTTCAACATGTTTTCTGTATTTTACACATGATTGTGGGCACAAGACCAGCGGCCGCTTTAACCAACCCTGCTAAAAATCGTTTTTCCACTTCAACATCCCCTCCATCTTCATCATCTCTCCTTTCTTCATTGGCATCTCTCCTGGGAGAAGACACAGTAATCAGTAAATAAAGCAACATTGATTATGACACAAAAACTGCATTTCACTGGGACCACAAATGTGTATTTTTCAGCCTCATTGACTACCATTCCATGACCACATTAACATATTAAAGGAATAGCGCCCATCGGGATGTCAGAAACTTGAATCTCTTATTGAATAGCCAACTGCAGCATTCTGATGTGTTTCATGCTACCGCACAGAAATTTCTAATCAGTAATTGGACACAGCTAGAACTGACCATACACCAGTAGGATTTAATTCATGTGGACATTCTGAAAAATTATTCATCAGATCACTTCATTCCCAGTGATGTACCTGGAATTTCAGCCGGTATACTGGGATGATGCCTGCATCGGCAGGCGTCACCCTGGTGTTGCTTTTTAGAGTCAGCAGGCAGCATCCATGTAATAATGATAGTTATATAGTTACATAGTTAGTCTGGCTGAAGAAAGACAAAAGGCCATCTAGTTCAACAACAAAAAAAAAAAAGTTAAAATCCTATACCCACAATTGATCCAGAGGAAGGCAAAAAACCCAGCAAAGCATGATCCAATTTCCTTATGATCACCTAAGAGGCAATCGGACATTCCCTGGATCAACTTTACCTATATCATACATGATAATGATCACTGCGTCTAACTTCTACATGCAGTGGAAGGGAATGACCTCCCCTTCTGCTGCCTTCTGCCCCTTGCTTGGGCTCTCTCATCCCACCGGGAGAGCTGAGCTACCAGCTGGTGCATCCACTGGCTGGCCAGATAACCAATGAAAGCCGGAACTGGAAGTGAAAACTACCAGGGTCCCATGGCAATCATCACCTCCAGTTCCAGTAGATGTCAATTCCAGCCTACACCATTCCGGTCAGTGGAACGCCGAACACAAGGGGGTGTGACTGTTCTTTGGTAACAGACCGTCTACATCAGTGCTGAACTTGGGCACAATATTACTGTATGTGAGTACAATACTTTTGTTTACCTTCTTCATCCATTTTATAATAAGATACTAAAACTATACTGTAGTTCTTTCCTTTTGGTTTGATGGTTTTGTGTTTCTGGATGGATGCATCAAGAACAATGGAGATTGGGGAAGAGCTATAGCGGAGTGGCATTACTGGTTTGGAGGATACTCACTATCCTGCAGTGCTTCTTGACCTTTAGTAATATAGAGGTCACTGGATGGTGGTGAGTGTGCACTTCTCACAGAGGGGGGGAATCGAGGTGGCACAATTGCAAGATTTGTTATTAAAGGCACAGGGGATTGTAATGCACAGTGTGGTAGACATATTGCATATGTTGGACAGGTAATTGTTTAGGATGGAGAGAACAAGTAGTGGAGAGTTTTGTATCTTGATGCACACTTAGACTATAGAACCTATTAGAGTATTGGAAATCTATATTATATTTAAAATAAAGTCTTCTACATACTTACTCTTGCTCACAGAGAGATAAGTTGATGGTGCCAAGAAAGAAAAGAAGTAACAGGGATTTCTTCAAGGTGAACATCTTTGAGCTGTCTGGATAATTTGGATTCATAGAAAGAAAAAGAAGACAAAATTGAAAATATGACTCAAAAATATTACTAGGCCCCCTATTGTTAGGTGCACATAAAATGGTTGTTCCATTACAATAAAAAGTACAATGTTTGCTCGAAATCATCATAAAGGATTGCATACACCTGGCACCTGTTATGGGCAGGTTGAGTGTATTTTTTAATGACATGGATTTACTTGATGCTTTCTGGACTGTCAAGGATCCGTTAAACGATCACCCTGTCACGTGTCCACCACACGCCATGCCTACAGCGACTAGCTAACCGTGACGCACGCGTGCGGCCGCGACAGGGTGGTAAAGAGGGGAAAATAAAGGGATTTACACTTAAATATCTCAAACCGTATATAAGACCAGCCGTGATACCTTTTCACAGCCCGCACTACCTCTGGCCACCACCAGATGGAGACTCCACTCCAATCCAGCTGGTCGACCACACACTGGCAGATACGATCTTACATACAACCTGGTGCCCTGATTAGAGTTGAGGACCAGCTTAGTAATCACACACCCTTCTAAGGTCTCTTCAGCTATCCTAGCTTGAACCCCGGTGTTGATAACCCTTCCACTGTCCACACACCCCCACACCAGACGCACCACAAAGGTAGCCTGCCACCACCCAACAGTTTATCCGCAGAACGGTCTGTTGAGACACCACACAGATCTCCGTCTGGCAGATCTGATACCTTTGCAATCTGCGTGCAATCTGCCCATTCACAGTGCAGTTGCATACAGATTGGCAATGAGCTTAACCGAGGCACTAAAATACAATACAATATAACCCAATCTAATCTCTCCGATCTAGTCTCTCCGAAGATATGAGCATGTGCTTAAATACACAGAAGTTCACTAATTAATTTTAAGATTTAATTTCCCAAAGTGGGCAGTGCATAAATAATGTACAAAATATAAAAAGTTACAGAAATACAAAAGATATAAGAAGACACACAAATGACTAATTACTATAAAATAAAAGGGAATAAAAAGACAGAATAACACTTTACCCTCTCGTGACTCTCCTGGTATCTGATTCGGCTTGTGACTCGACTATTCTTTGTATTCTCCTTTGATCTGACCCTCTGTTGCTGAACCTGGCTCGTGACCTGTGATTCTCGTTTGCTGTCCTGTACTGTTTTGTCCTGTTGTTGTTGACCCGGCCTGTCTGACTACTCTTTTGTCTCTTCCACCAGCTACACGCCATTGGCGGCGGCCATTACCGCAGCTGAGGTGTCTCGGGGGCCGCGACCTGGTTCCTGGCTGCGTCAAGTCCATCCCCACCATCAGGGGCCCTGGTGAAGGGCAGCCTGGGACTTAGACTCCGCGCCCTGAGGGACTTCGGTCTGTGGGTGGTGGTTGTCGTCAGCCAGTGCGTTACATTGTTAGGCCTGCCTGTCCGTTCCTCGGCCCCTGCCCTGACAGCTTCCTCCCCAAGCCACAAATATGATTCTTATATGCAAATGTAGCGTACAGAATGGCCTGCACAAAGGAAGCATTTCCATCTCTCTCCAACTAATATTTCATCTTTTATAAGAGATTAAACATACCCCTTTGATGAATACATAAACCTAGCCGTCCTGTCTCCTATAACAAATTCCTAAACAGGTTTTCCCAGCAGGTGATAATCTCATTAACACAAAGGCGTCACCTCCAGGAGGCCTGGCTTTAGGCTAATTAACGCTAATTGATGCTAAATGATGATTGAGTCTGTAAGGCCTATTGAGTAATTGTGTATACATACACATCTGATCCCAGACCATTTGTTTGTACCTTCTGTTCATTTCCCTACTGCCCAGGGGCTCACTGTACATCCTTAATTACCAGACTGTTCCTGCACACACCTTTGCAATGAAAGGGCCTGACATAATCTAATCTACTCAACCTGTCATGGCTATGATACCATATTTCCACTCAAATCTTACATGTCCCTTACAATAAATTTTACATGTCCGTTACATGGACCTTACTGGATCTGGCTACCCATGGATAAAATAAATAATTGGGGGTCTTGACCTATCTTGTTCCTCAATCCCAAAAGGAAGAGCACAGCGGGTTCCTAGGTGTCATAAGAGCTGGGTCACAAGAACCAAAGTTCTAGTCTCCATTGTCTATGGTTTCCAGGGCTTTCTATCTTAAACAGAAATACGTTTTGCCTCACCTTGTCTACCCACTCTGGGCCTCACTCAAGTAGTGCTAAAGGATGTTAGATGGAAAATAATTGTATTGTATATGAATCTGCTTTACTAACTGGACTAAGAGTTTCATTAAGGTTTTTCTTGTATGGATGGGAAGAGTCCCCAGATAATGGTCTCTATGATTTTAATTTGTTCCAGGTTTATAGAGAAGGAGAATGAGACTATTAACAAAAAAGTTAACAACCTCCCCCCCCCCCAAAAAAAAAAAAAACACACACACAAAACAGGCAGACTAGATGGACCACTCGGTCTTTTTCTGCCATCACTTTTCTGTTTCTATTGAAATTATGTGAAAATGGTTGATCGTTATATGGAATAGAAATAGCTTTCTACTGTACTATTTCCTAATAAGGGCATACATATATGTATAACTGTGATAGAATATGTAATAATATTTGGGTCAAATGATTGATATTGCAATTCAGTGAAAGTATGTTAGGTTTTACTATGTACTGAAGGGCAATATCCCATCCCCCTCTTCTACTGGTCAGCTGGTAACAAAGATTTGAATGACACCATGTGCAACATGTAGTATCTGCTCTGTACCAGAATTGTTCTCTAACATCCGGACACACATTTCCACAAATCTGCACACACAAATCTGATTTAAGCAAAGATTTTTTGTTTCTGCTAAAACTTTATATTTATTAGGTTTTATATTTTGTTACATTTACTAATTAAGTACAAAATTACTGACAAACACATTTTTTATTTTTATACAAGTAAATAAGTACCGTTTATCTTTAAACACTTCTCATCCCTAAAAGGTATTTTTTCAAAGTTTAAGAAGTACCGAAAATAAAGTTAGAGAAAGGACCACTGATCAGACTGCTAACGGGGACTTATTACAGGACCCCACTACGAGCTGTGGAGGAACTTTAGAGAACTTTTAGTTGACCATAACCCTTTAGTGACCATTATAGTGCAACAATGGATTCCTCCTTTACATTTCAAATGTAGTTAAAGTTTGAAGAAACTTGGGCAGAGGATTTACCTAAAACATTCATTGTGCAAAATAAGCCATTGTGGGGAAAATGATATGAGGAACCTTACCATCATTTCAAGTCAAACTAAAACAGAGGCAATTCAACTTTACCTGAAATCTGAATACGAAGGTTTCTTTCCTTATCAACAATTATACAGTACTAGGAATAATAATAGGATAATGATATTCCAGCATAGACAGTACTTACCGGGGGGGTTCAGTTGGTACTGAGAATGTAGACAGCTGGAAGACTTCAGTGAAGGTCTACGCAATGAAGAACGGGGTCGGCTTATATATTAGCAGACAAGCAAGTTGAGTTAATAGAAGTTTTAATTAAAGTTTGATTTAATAGTCACAACTTTCTTAGGTACATGTAACTGATACCATATGTATTCATTCAAATATTTATCTTCTAGCCTCCAGTGTAGGATAAATATCAGCACCCAGTCAGGAGTTTAGATATCTCCTGATCTGCTACGTAGAGTTTAAAAAATAAATAAATCAATTTAAGTGGAATTCCAGTTTATTTTTTTCCTATACAGTAGCATGGAGTCATTTTGGATAGTTATGTGATCTTTTTTAAAGCCTGGTACTCACGATCAGCAAATCATATGAAAAATACCAGTTTTAAACGGATCGTATGATAATCTGATTATTAGTACACAGCTTTCATCAGAAAATATTTGAAGGGACGAGCACAAATATTTTTCTTGCACGAGACCAGATCGTACAATTTTAATTTTAATCAGTACAGTTCTCGTCCGAAAATACAATACAAATACATTACATCACTTACAAATTTTCTTTCTGTCATACGAGAATTTTCTTAACTATAGTAACCTCTTTACTTTCAAAGTGAGACTAGCATTCAAAAAAAAAAATGGATGATCAATCGTCCAATATTCTCATCGTGTGTAAGGGGCTTAAAGCAGTAGAAGACTGCAACTTGAAAAAAAAAATCCCCTGGAAGGTAATGTCATAATGTGCTAGGATGCATATGCAGGACTTACCTTAAAACGAACCCCTCTAGCAGTGCGGCGTACCCACTGCAGAGGCTTCCATCTTCACCCAGTCTTCCTTCCTGGTTCTGGACGCCTGACTGGCCGAGCCACATTGATGTCACTCCCGCACACGGGAGTCTCTGGACACGGCACAGTGCTCTGAAGCTCCTTCAGAGCGTATGTACCAGTGGACAAAAAGAGTGAATATCTCAATAAAAAAGCACTATACCTTCATTTAAAATAGCCGCCCGGGCTTCAATCCAACTTGGTTCTCCCTCTGATGAAGTGCTATTTGCACGAAAGGCCTCAGGAGGAACTAGACCAGCAATGGGCAAACTACGGCCCGGCGGACCTTTTTATCCGGCCCGCGGATGTGGCTGTCAGGATGTGTGTAGGCGGGGCAGCGTGACGAACGTGAGGGGAGGGGAGCTAGGCTCCTCTCACAGTCTGCCCTGAAGATCGGAACGGCGCGGGAACACGGCGAGAGAAACGCGCGGAGCAAAGGTAAGTTAATTGACACAGGGGGGACTTGGCTTACTACTTGGAGGGGAATAGTACTGTGGGGGATGAAATACTATATGGGGGATGAATTAATATGGGGAATTAATTACTATAGGGGGGATGAATTACTATGGGGGATGAATTACTATATGGGGGATGAATTACTATATGGGGGATGAATTACTATGGGGGATGAATTACTATATGGGGGATGAATTACTATGGGGGATTAATTACTATGCTTACTATGGGGGAATATTACTATTCTTACTATGGATGACACATACACATCATTCATCTACTCTTGGTCCGGCCCCCGGGTCCAATATATGAACCCATTGCGGCCCTCAAGTCAAAAAGTTTGCCCACCCCTGAACTAGACAGTACAGCACACTTCTGCCACCTGGTGCTGGATTGAAGCCCGGGCGGCTATTTTAAATGAAGGTACAGTGCTTTTTTATTGTATATCACTATACCCTGTCTGTGATATGTGGTACTGCAAATAAAAGTTCATTAACATACTACACTATGGGCACCTTTTTTATGGCTCCTATTTGGAGCTATTAAGCCCACAGGTACCTGTCAGAACCCAAAATATCTGGAGGAACAGGAGCCCCGTATACAGGCTGATTACCTCATAAGCCTAAAGAAGGAACTCCTGGTCAAGGAATTAAACACCGTTCTCCAAGGGCTTGATGACTGCACCATAGGATAAAGTTCACCGGATTGGCCAATCTACTCTGGAAATTTATATATATATATGCGCATTATCTATGCGCTTCCGGTGAGTGCGCATTTTTCACTTTTGGTTGGAGTCACAAGTTCATCTGCTATATTTCTTCTTGATACAGACTCTATATCCGTTTACGCATTCACATGCGTTTAAATATGTGGACATATTGTTTTTATTTGTTTTGAGCGCTACACCCCACTTATTTATCTATACTTTTACAGAGTTTTTATTGGTACAGCTCCCCTGTACTACATTATAGTGATGTGACATGTATACAGTAATCATAGTAATTAAAAAAAAAACTATAAAATTGGTGCAGCGCTACTATTAAAATACATATGAAGCAAATAAACCAACACAAGTGAATCAACCCCCTTAGTGACAGCATAAATCAATCACTGGTGTCAAGGTGCAATTGACACACACTTAGTAAGTGACTAAGGGGTGATAGAAAGTCCAATATGAGCACACAGGTGAGGAACTCTTCACACGTGGATGTGTCATACGTGCCACAGGAATCCCAAAACAATCTGAGTGCCCCCTCACCTCCTTGCAATGACCTCAAGGGCCAACCAGCTTTCAAAAGATAGTCAGGCAATCCCCTGTTGATCCCTTCAGTATGACCGGAATGATGGTAACTTTAGCCAGACCTCTTCCACCGCTCTACCGACACCACTATCTTCCACTCAGAGACGTAAACCAAACAGGCTCCATAGTGCAATATATCCAATTTAATTAAATAAAAACACAAATACCCACTTACATGTAGGCAAACGATCATACACAGTAATCGGCTGTCCTCCTGACATGCGGCTTCATGGAGTCCCAATATGGCGCGGACGCCGGAAGTGACGTCACCGCGTCCCGGAATAGACAATGAACGTACCAACGCGTTACGTCACGAATATCACGTGACTTCATCAGGGTGAACGCCCATAGTCCCACTCATCGCTTATATTGGCTGCCTGGGTGTCAATCAGCTTAAGAGACAACCCCCGGCGGCCATATTCTTGAAGTCTCGACCCATGCAGACACTCCCATTCAGTCACAATGGGACTGATCACAACCATTAATATATTATATAGGAAGACAAATATCGGTGGTTTTATTAACAATTAAAACCCACCCAACATCCACAACCCCTAAATGGAATAAATCGGGGCATGATAGACCAGTAAATATATGATTAAAATGAATTAAAATATGTAATAAATTAAAATAAAATAAAAATACATATATCCATATATACATAAAATATATAAAATATATATAAAATATATGTATACGCCTGTAATTTAACTCCATGTAAACACTCCATGTCTTGAGTATACATTCAAAAACCTACCAAAAATACATATATCATATTATATCATAATAGCCAGATAGATCAAATACAGTTATATATAAAAGACAAAATGTTAGAATCATTTTCAAAAATCACTTATAAAACAATTCAGGTCGAATTCAATATTCAGACCTTTGGGAGCTTGTGTATGCATTTTGTATATCCACCGCGACTCGGCCTTACTAAGAGACCGCACCTTGTGACTCCCCCTCCAATGGCTCTTATATTTTTCAATACCCCAAAAAATTAAAGACGAGGGGTCTTTATTGTGACACAAAGAAAAATGCTTTGAAACGCTGTGTTTTGGATAACCCTTTTTTATCATAGTAATCATAGTAATGTATATCCCAGCTCCCCTGTACTCCATTATAGTGATGTGACATGTATACAGTAATCATAGTAATGTATATCCCAGATCCCCTGTACCCCATTATAGTGATGTGACATGTACACAGTAATGTATATCCCAGCTCCCCTGTACTCCATTATAGTGATATGACATGTACACAGTAATGTATATCCCAGCTCCCCTGTACTTCATTAGAGTGATGTGACATGTACACAGTAATGTATATCCCAGCTCCCCTGTACTCCATTATAATGATGTGACATGTATACAGTAATGTATATCCCAGCTCCCCTGTACTCCATTATAGTGATATGACATGTATACAGTAATCATAGTAATGTATATCCCAGCTCCCCTGTACTCCATTATAGTGATAGGACATGTTGTATACAGTACTTACTGTCCCCCCGAGTCCCCCGCAGCGATGATGTCTCCTCTCAGCAGAGGAGAGCGGACCTCTCCTGCACCTGTCCACTCGGCGGCGGTGCCGCAGAAGCCGAAAAACGGAAGTTGTAAACTGGAACTCGGCTTCACAATGAGGCTTGGAGCACAGGTACAGTCGCTCCATGCTTCATCTGTGCTCACTGTTGGCAGCCACTTGCCACAGAGGAATTTCTCCTCGCATTTGGCGAGCGGCCGAGCGGCTTTTTCAAGCCCTGGGTTAATAGATGGGGTACTGGAGGTTCAGTCAAGCCAGTCCCCATTGGTTGAAGCAGTGGGATGGAAAGCAGTGCAGCTGTAGTAATCCTGCATTAATAATCCTTTATCCCTTTGGACACGGCACAGTGCTCTGAAACTCATTCAGAGCACATGTGCCAGTGGACAAAAAGAGCGACTATCTCCTAAGCGGTGAATGTTTAGGAGATATTCATTTTACCTACAGGTAAGCTTTATTGTAAGCTTACCTGGAGGTAAAAGATACAAAAGTGGGTTCACTTCCAGACATCCCTGGTTTCTGGGGACCGGGCCAAGTATGGTTAGCAGGTCCGCCTGGCAGTACTACGGTCGTTGGTTCGAATCCCAGCCACGACACCACCTGCCTGGAGTTTGCATATTCTCCCTGTGCCTGCGTGGGTTTCCTCCGGGTACTCCGGTTTCCTCCCACACTACAGAGACATGCAGGTAGGTTAATTGGATCCTGTCTAAATTGTCCATAGTATGTGTATGTATGAATGTGAGTTAGGGACTAGAGATGAGCGAATCGAACTTGGCGAAGTGGAATTCGTTTCGAATATTAGGAAATATTCGATTCGCGCCGAATCCGAAAATTAGCAGACTTCGGATGCGCGAATCGAAATTTTTCCAAAAATGGTGGCGACATGTGTGGCGACGGAGCGGGGATCTCTGGGAAGGCGCGCAGACAAGGCGCGCTGACCCATAATGCATTCATTCATGACATGTGATCGCATTAGCCAATCAGCAGCCAGCCAGCCAGCACTGTGTAATGGTGGAGCTATAAATTGCGGCCATCTTACAATTCTCCATTTGCCTCCGGTCATTCAAGAGAGACAGACCTCTCTGTATTAGGGACAGAGTTAGGGCCACAGATACTTTAGGGACACAGAATCGTTACTTAGGGACACAGAACTGTTACTCAGGGACACAGAACTGTTACTCAGGGACAGACACAGAATTGTTACTCAGGGACACAGAACTGTTACTCAGGGACACAGAATTGTTACTCAGGGACACAGAACTGTTACTCAGGGACACAGAACTGTTACTCAGGGACACAGAACTGTTACTCAGGGACAGACACAGAATTGTTACTGAGGGACACAGAATTGTTACTGAGGGACACAGAATTGTTACTGAGGGACACAGAATTGTTACTCAGGGACACAGAACTGTTACTCAGGGACACAGAACTGTTACTCAGGGACAGACACAGAATTGTTACTGAGGGACACAGAATTGTTACTGAGGGACACAGAATTGTTACTGAGGGACACAGAATTGTTACTCAGGGACAGACACAGAATTGTTACTGAGGGACACAGAACTGTTACTCAGGGACACAGAACTGTTACTCAGGGACACAGAACTGTTACTCAGGGACAGACACAGAATTGTTACTGAGGGACACAGAATTGTTACTGAGGGACACAGAATTGTTACTGAGGGACACAGAATTGTTACTCAGGGACAGACACAGAATTGTTTCTGAGGGACACAGAACTGTTACTCAGAGACACAGAACTGTTACTCAGGGACACAGAACTGTTACTCAGGGACACAGAATCGTTACTCAGGGACACAGAATTGTTACTCAGGGACAGACACAGAATTGTTACTGAGGGACACAGAATTGTTACTCAGGGACACAGAACTGTTACTCAGGGACACAGAACTGTTACTCAGGGACACAGAACTGTTACTCAGGGACAGACACAGAATTGTTACTGAGGGACACAGAATTGTTACTGAGGGACACAGAATTGTTACTCAGGGACAGACACAGAATTGTTACTGAGGGACACAGAACTGTTACTCAGGGACACAGAACTGTTACTCAGGGACACAGAACTGTTACTCAGGGACACAGAATCGTTACTCAGGGACACAGAATTGTTACTCAGGGACAGACACAGAATTGTTACTCAGGGACACAGAATTGTTACTCAGGGACACATAATTGTTACTCAGGGACACAGAATTGTTACTGAGGGACACAGAATCGTTACTCAGGGACACAGAATCGTTGAATTAACCTCTTGCCGACCGCGCATAGCCGAATGACGGCTTCACCGCGGCCGGCTAGTTCTGAGTGGACGTCATATGAGGTCCTCCCAGAACGCGCTCTCCTGCGCGCCCCAGGGGGCGCGCACCCGGCGATCTCCGTGATCGCTGTGTCCTACGGACACAGCTGATCACGAGATGTGGTGAAAGGCCGATCCCACCGGCCTTTTACCACGTGATCAGCGGTGTCCAATGACACGCTGATCACAGGGAAATGCAAGTGCCGGTTCTCGGCTGCACTTTCCTCACGCTGTCAGATCGTGAGGAAAGTACTGCCGAGAACCGGCAGTTGTCAGAGCGGGGATCGGCACCGATCATCAGGGCACTGATGATCAGTGCCCTGATGATCGGTGCCCAGCAGTGACACCCGCAAGTTCCGCCCAGCAGTGCGCCCACTAGCCCCGCCCACCCATGCCCAGCAGTGCACCCACCTGTGCCCAGCAGTGCCCCCACCTGTGCCCAGCAGTACCCCCACCTGTGCCACTCTGCAGTGCCACCTACCTGTGCCCAGAAGTGCCACCTACATGTGCCAGCAGTGCCACCCACCTGTGCCCACCCACCTGTGCCCACCAGTGCCACCCACCTGTGCCCACCCACCAGTGCTGCCCACCAGTGCCGCCCACCAGTGCAGCCCAGCAGTGCTGCCAGGCAGTGCCGCCAGTCAGTGCCCAGAAGTGATGCCAGTCAGTGCCGTCTATCAGTACCCATAATCAGTGTCACCTATCAGTGCCGCCTATCAGTGCTGCATATCAGTGCCGCCTATCCGTGACCCCTAATTAGTGCTGTCTATCAGTGCCGCCTATCCGTGCCACCTCATTAGTACTGCCTATCAGTGCCCTTTAGTGCTGCCTATCAGTGCCCATCAGTGCCACCTATCAGTGCCCATCAGTGCCGCCTCATCAACGCAAATCAGTGAAGAAGAAAAAATACCTGTTTGAAAAATTTTATAAAAGAAACAAATAAACTTTTTTTTTTTTTTCAAATTTTTTGCAATTTTTTTAATTTATAGCGCAAAAAGTAGAGTGCCCAGTGGCGATTAAATACCACCAAAAGAAAGCTCTATTTGTGAGAAAAAAATGATCAAAATTTCATATGGGTACAATGTTGCATGACCGCGCAATTGTCAATCAAAGTGCGGCAGCGCTGAAAGCTGAAAATTGGCCTGGTAAGGAAGGGGGTATAAGTGCCTGGTAGGCAAGTGGTTAAAGAGTATGTCAGACAACACGCAGAGGAGTGGCAGAGGAGGCAATGTTTTAGGAGCGAGCAGACGTGGCAGCAGAGGAAGGGGTCGAGGCAGCACTAGTTGCAGCCAGAGGCCAGTGCTCCCGGTGTCATCCAGCGGTCGTGTCTCCACCGACAACCCTGCCGTCATCGATTGGTTGGCTCGGTCGTCTTCCTCTTCCCAGGTCACCTCTGACACCTACAGCCAATGGTCGGTGTGTACGTCAGACACAACCGTTAGTTGGCATGGCCCGGGAGCAAGCCCACTGAAATCACGTGTCCTCTACCTGCCCCTGTCCTTTGGTGTTCCCTCACCAAGCGAAGTATCGCATGCTGTGGGCTCAGCCCCACTGTACAGTGAGGAAGAGCTAACAGAGGGCGGTCAGGAACGGGGGGAGACATCCGCCTCTTCAGCAGCCAGGCGAAGAAGTACTGGCGAGGAGAGTGGCTCGGTAGCCGGTCTAGAGACAGGTCTGTCTCCTGACCCACACGCAGCCGAGGGGGCTAGTAGTGACGCGGAGACCCTAATTGATGATGAGGAGGCTGATCGCACTTGGCAGCCTCGTCGTCATCAGGCTATTGCTTCCGCATCATCAGGAGAAGAGGGTGCCAGCTTGGCAGCGAGCAAAACAGTCGGTGGGTTGCCCAGGAGGCAGCAGGGTCTGTAAAATATCGTATTGTCTCGATATTTTATTAACTTGTATTGATGAGAAATGTTCAAATAGAAAGTCCTTCCACTTCTTGTAAAAACTCAAAAAGATGGTTTAATAATAACGTTGCATAAAATTAGAAATAAAATATTGGCATACAGAATGTTTAAATAATGTCCAAAAAATATAGTTAAGTTCTTGATAATAAGATTGTATATATGTATATGTGTGTATGTGTGTGTGTGTGTATCTCATCAAGGCCGCTATAGAGTGATTGAGAAACTCAAACCTTTGTTCTGAAAAGAGCAATCCAGCCCCCACCAACCTAAAAGTGGGTTGGTATTCTCTTGTAGTCCTACTAAGATAATTGCTTCTCTCAAAGTCTGAGTGTAACTTTATCTCTTACATAGATGGGGGAGGATGGGGGAAGGTATAGCTAATTACTCTCATATGTGGCTTGAATGTAAAGGAAAAAAACCCAAGATATGTATATTCACAGACTATGAAGTCTAATTCCTTACTTTTCCCAATCTAGAACAAATATAAATATAATAACTCAATTATTCTATTAAGATCCAACTCATTCATACTTATGTTAGTACTGTTAATAAGAAGATATTAGGTATTAGGTTAAGGAAAGCTTCTAACATTTCCCTCTCAAAATGATCGATTTTATCGAATCTTAATCATTTTCTTTATCTTAATCCATTTATACACATTCTCGTCACTTTCGTATCCATTCATACGTTTTTGGATCTTAAGATAATTGATCTGAACATATCTTTAATTTGATTCTATAATGGGAAAACAAATTCTTTGATAAACCTTTTGTCATGTATCACATAAAAATATTTTTACCCTTATTATTTTCCTTTTACCAAATAATTCATCCCCTTAATAAATGTATAACTGTAACATTATAGTACAATACTTTAAAATATGTCACTTAAAAAATAGATGTTTCATATTTTCCCTCCAAAATGTGTATAGCACACAGTTCTATAATCCATACATTTTTCAAATTACCTTATCAACATTTAAACATAACATATGTTCTCTAACTTCAATCCATACATGTATATCAAATGATTTTTTTTTTTTTTTTAAAAACATACATATAACAATGTAAAGCTTGCCTAAGTTTCTCTATATGTACCTTAGAATAACTTATCTCTAGCTTAATTAACAACAGATGTTCTAACTAAGTAGAGTGACTCTGTTGTGACAAAAGTTTAACCTCTTCCCTTCTGAAAGTACATAGTGTGTGATTGCAAATGTTCATGTGAAAACTGATCTCATCTTGATATGGTAAACATATTATATCAAAATAAAATGTACACACAAAAACAAAACCAATATATCTGATGAATGAATTATTTCATCAGTAGTCAAAAGTCAATTGTTTTATAAGTTCTTCCTCTATGAGATGCCTTGAGATGTCTTGTCTTCTTCTAGCACTCTGTAAAGTTAAAATAACTTTATTGAACATAAAAAGAACAACAAAAACAATGATGAATGAAATTCTTGTTGCAAAGCTTCTTCCAGAATAAATTTCCTTCTTGGAAAATGTATTATCATCTGAAAGGTTTAGAAATATTTGAACTTTCTTCCTTTAACAGTTACTCTTAGGTCATTTCCTGTAACAGAAATGCAGTATCATTATTTTGGCATTGATAATTTTACATGGATTAATCCTCTTACATTTAATCTGTTAACATTACATATCACAATCACAAACATTTCTAGTCATGACATGGAAGACATATTTTCATTATAACACTTCTTATTGACTTGTAGTGTTCTATTTTAGAATGCGGGCACTTCCGCCTAACAGTACTAGGGTTGCTGATTCAAATCCCAACCATGGCATCACCTGCCTGGAGTTTGTATGTTCTCCCTGTGCTTGCGTGGGTTTCCTCCAGGTACTCCGGTTTCCTCCTACACTCCAAAGACATGTGGGTAGGAGAATTGCTCCTATCTAAATTGGCCCTAGTATGTATATGTATGACTGTGAATTAGGGACCTTAGATTGTACACCTCTTGAGGGTTAGGGACTTATGTGAATTTACAATATATGTAAAAAGCACTACATATAAAATAGTAAAATTGACGACACTATATAAGTACCTGAAATAAACAAAAATAAATATAACAGGACGCTACATCTCCATTATTGGTCATGATTCAAAACCTTGGTTTCAAAACCAAAGAAAGGTTTTGTATCAACCCAGAGATGACAAAGGATCATGCCTTTGATCTTATCTCTATAAAATTGGAAATATGCGTAGCTGTTTTCTGTGTTGGCTCACTTCTTGTAGTGTAAGACTGATCTGCAGTAATACATACTGGTTTCAAACTTTCCTCAGTTCTTATGTTGAAAACATGAGGTACAAACTTCTCACCTACAGCTGTACAAACATGTGTTGGTATGTTTTCCTGAAAATGTCTTTTTGTTACATCTATCTGAATGTGTTTGGAAGACAGTGTTTTGTACCATATAGGATAATTTTCACAGTAATTTTCTGTTGAACCATCTTCCTCTAGGAGTTTCAGTGATGAATCAGGTGTCTGTAATATGATATTACTGAATCTCACAATGTTTTCAGTTATTTTGACTGCAAAGAAAACACTTAACAATTTTTTCATATGTGCATCAAAGTTTTTCTCCATATTTGTCAAAGTTCTTGAGAAGAAACCTATTATTTTCTGATTACCTTCTTTTAATTGTGACAAAGTTGCTGAGATTGCATTATTGGAAACATTGGTTTCTAAAACAAAAGGAATTTTACTACAAAACTCAACAGTATTTAATGTAGTAGCATTCTGCAAATCCCATTTCAATAGTTCAAAAGCTTCTTTCTCAGTTTGATCCCATTGATCAAATACTCCATCTTTTTGTCTCAAACGATCAAATAATGATCTAGACTTTTCTGCAAAATTGGGTATAAAATCTTTACAATGATTTACTTCACTCAAAAACTGACGCAAAGCCTTGCGATTTGTTGGAATTGGATAAGCAGAAATAATTCTAACTTTTTCTTGCAACAACTGTCTCTGTCCATGACTAATTTGCATATGAAGGAATTCCACCTGTCTTTTCATCAACTGAACTTTCTCTGTATTCAATTTCAATCCTGCTGTTTGTAACAACGTAAATATTTCAGACAAAAGAGTGATATGTTCAGTTATATTTTGTGTAGACAAGAGAAGCTTGTCTACATGCTGGACAATACATTCTGGCCTAGAGAATTTAGATAATATTTTCCCCAAATACTCATGAACAATGCCATCACTTAAATCTAAGCCTGGGGCTAATCTTGTGAATGTATAAGTTTCTTTGTTGAAGCTAAAAGCAAGTTTATATTGACAACTCTTAGCTAAGGGTACTGACAAATGGCTATTGGCAATTTCAAGTACTGAGAATATGTTGGCCTTGGCATCCAGATGTGACATTATGTTACAATCAGGAACAATAGATCTGTTATTTGTGATGCATTTGTTCAATGTCCTGAAGTCAACTGATAAAGAATATGAATTATCAGCTTTGATAGGCCAAATACAATTATTCACCACTGATTGTACTTTCTTTAAAATTCCTTGCTGTAAAAACTCATCTACAATGGAAGAAATTGGATTAATTGATTCTAATGGCAATTTGTATTGAGGTTGAGGCTTAGGGTCTCTACCTTCAATGTCAACTTCAAAATCTGTAAACAAACCTACATCATTTTTGCTTTGATTCCAAAGATCTGTATGTGATCTAACCAATTGTTCCAATTCAAGATTGGTTCCTGTATGTGGCCATTTATGATCTGAAGACATGTCAGCAGTTGCTGTACAAATACTTCCAACATTACAGTACATGGAAGAATCAATTAATGTTGATTTGGGCCTTCCACTTTCATCCAAGAAATTTGGAGCAACATATTCCAACGGTAAAAAAGAAGAATCTCGATTTGATCCTGATCCTAATTTCGGCAATGGCAATAAACCATTCCTGTTAATGACAACAGCACTGTTTACCATATTGTTTAAGCTGTTGTTGACTCTCAGTGAACTGATCTTTTTAACTTCTGAGGCATAAGGCAACTCAGACAGACTATTGTTGGAACATGGAGGAGCAGATTGTTCAGAAATTATATTTTCATCTTCTAATTCCAAAACTTTTCTTTGTAAATCTAATTTATAATGAATACAATCTCTTTTCAAATGACCAAATCGTTTACAATAGAAACAAATAGTATTTCCTGTCTGCTCTGAGACTCTCGTCCTGCCTGTGACGTGTTCATCATCATAACTGGGTGTGGCTAAGCACATGGTCTCTCTCTGTTCTCCATTTTGAACAATTAAACTTTCCTTTTTCTGATTGTTTAATTTAAGTTGTCTCCTAACTGTATCAATAACTTTGGCTGCGTGATCTAAATCATTTTTTCCAGTAGCAATAATAAAAGATGCTGAATCAAGATACTTGAATTTTTTAACAAAAGCATTTACCATAGAAGGAGTCTCATTGTCTAAATTAAATATCATTTTGTAGACTTTAGAAAATCTATTTTTAAATTCAAAAGGATCATCATTAATCGTAGCTCTTAAGGAGTCTAAGATTTCCAAAGAAGGAATTTCCTGTCCAGTAGTAAATATCAATAATTGACGTAGTCGGTCTGATGCATTGCTATGCATTTCCTCATCATCCTCAATATATGGCGTTTTGATTAATCTACATGCCATAACACTGGGGAGCCATAAACAGAATAGAAAATTTCTTTGCTCCTGATTTAAACAAAAATTATTACAAAAATTTTCATAAACCTCCATGTTATAGAAAGCATCGGCGTCCATATCATAGGCTGGCATATCCTTCAAAATTTTCATGAGCTGATCAAGGATTTTAAGATTAAGTTTTGCAGCTTTATCCCTTAATTTTCTCTTACACATTTCTTCCTGATCTATAGGATCTCCTTCTATAGACTGGATCTCTGGTACAAAAGATTTTTGTTTCTCTGCCTTAGTATTCACACAAATTCTTTTTACATCATTCTGCAGGTCAGATAACTGAATGTCTTTTGTTTGAATTGTACTTTGCATATCATCTATTTGCTCAGTCAAAATCTGGCAATTAGCACATACACTGTTCTGATCTTGCTGCATTACACAAACAGCAGTCTTAGGAACATCAAAAATCATGGCATTAAAAACATTAACTAACTTCATTACATTTCTAACTTGTTTGCTCAGTTTCTTAAAGGAAAACTTAGATTTTTCTATCTTAATATTAGCCTGTAAGCACTCATTATACATGTACCGCCAAAGTTCATTATCTTTAACAAATGTAGACAGATTCTTGAATTCTAACTTACTCTCTCTAGATAATTCATCAATTAAATCCATTACTTACCAATTAAGAAGGTCTTTCTTTACATAACGCGTCTTTTCTCTCTTGGCGGGAAATGACATCACCAAGGAACAGCGTTGCTTGCAATTGCGCAAAATTCTCACCAATTCTGCTTTTAGGTTCTCGATTATGCCGACGATTCATCTGTTGCAGACTTTTACTTCTCCTGAAAGCTTGATTTCATAGTTTGCTGAATTTGCAAACAACTTCCCTCTCATCAAGATGAAGAAGAAAAAAGTCAAAAATAAGCGATCGGCGGAAACGAATCGAACTGGAGGCTCGCCACTGTAAAATATCGTATTGTCTCGATATTTTATTAACTTGTATTGATGAGAAATGTTCAAATAGAAAGTCCTTCCACTTCTTGTAAAAACTCAAAAAGATGATTTAATAATAACGTTGCATAAAATTAGAAATAAAATATTGGCATACAGAATGTTTAAATAATGTCCAAAAAATATAGTTAAGTTCTTGATAATAAGATTGTATATATGTATATGTGTGTATGTGTGTGTGTGTGTATCTCATCAAGGCTGCTATAGAGTGAGTGAGAAACTCAAACCTTTGTTCTGAAAAGAGCAATCCAGCCCCCACCAACCTAAAAGTGGGTTGGTATTCTCTTGTAGTCCTACTAAGATAATTGCTTCTCTCAAAGTCTGAGTGTAACTGTATCTCTTACATAGATGGGGGAGGATGGGGGAAGGTATAGCTAATTACTCTCATATGTGGCTTGAATGTAAAGGAAAAAAACCCAAGATATGTATATTCACAGACTATGAAGTCTAATTCCTTACTTTTCCCAATCTAGAACAAATATAAATATAATAACTCAATTATTCTATTAAGATCCAACTCGTTCATACTTATGTTAGTACTGTTAATAAGAAGAAATTAGGTATTAGGTTAAGGAAAGCTTCTAACATTGTCGCAGCAGTGTCAGTGGAGGCAAACGGCCACGGAGTAGAGCACCAGCTCCACTGCAGCCTACCACCACGGCCAGTAGTGGTGCCGGTGTGCACGGAGGAAGTAGCAGTCAGCCAGTGAGGAGTAGCGGGGGCAAAGTTTCCTACTCGGCGGTGTGGCAATTTTTCGTCAAGCCGCCCGAGGAAGTAAACGTAGCCGTATGTCGACTATGTGGCCAGAAAGTCAAGCGTGGCCAGGGGGCCCATGTTGGGACTACAGCGTTGCGTCAGCATATGCAGCGTCGCCATTTGGTGGCCTGGGAAAACCGTGATAAAGATACGGCGGTTCTGCCTGCCCCAGCCCCCGCTCCATCACCCGCTCCGTTACTTGCTCCGTCACCAGACGTCAATCGCCCTCTATCAGCCAGTCAAGGCTCCAACACCTCTGCTGAGGGGAGTTGTCGCTCGTTGGCATCTTCCGCTCGTTCAGATGCTCCTTCTCCTGCTACTCCTCTTCTCGGATTCCGTCAGCAGTCTTTCTTGGAATCCGTTTCCAAGAGACAACAGTTTGCGAGCACGCACCCGACGGTGCAGAAGCTGAACGTCCTCCTGTCCAAGTTGCTGGTGCTGTAGTCCCTCCCTTTCCAAGTGGTGGACTCAGCACCTTTCCGAGAAATGATGGCTTGTGCCGCGCCGCGGTGGAGAGTGCCAAGCAGGCATTTCTTCGCCAAAAAGGCAGTGCCAGCCCTGCATTCACATGTAGAAGAGATGGTGGGCCAGTCTTTGAGCATGTCGGTCTCTGCCAAAGTGCACGGCAGCGCCGACGTGTGGAGCTGTAACTACGGTCAGGGACAGTACATGTCATTTACGGCCCACTGGGTGAACGTGGTGCCGGCACAGCCGCACCAGCAACTTGGACAGGTCACGACGCTTTTGCCTCCACGTTTGCACGTCCTTGGTCCAGCAAAGATGTCCGCCTCTACCACCTCTTCTTCCGCCGTGTCCTCTGCCGCCACCCCCGTGCCAAGTCCCATTACCCGACCGGCATATCACATGTGCAGGGCGCAACGGTGTCACGCTGTGCTGCACCTGGTATGCCTTGGCGAACGTAGTCACACAGGGGAGGAACTTCTGAGTGTAATGAACAGAGAAATCGACAGATGGCTGTCTCCGCGCAAACTGAAAATCGGAACCATGTTGACCGACAACGGAAAGAACATGGTGTCTGCTCTGCGTCAAGGAAGGTTGTGCCATGCGCCATGCATGGCTCACGTGTTCAATCTGGTTGTCAAGCGGTTCCTAAAATCCATCATCCCACTGCAAGACATCCTTAAAATGTCACGTAAACTTTGCATGCATTTCAGCCATTCCTACACCGCAAAGCACACCCTCCTTGAGCTGCAGCGGCAGAACGGAATTCCACAGCATCGCCTGATCTGCGACGTTGCAACAAGGTGGAATTCAACCCTACACATGTTAGACCGCCTTTACGAACAGCGAAAGGCCATCACCGATTTCCTGATGTTACAAGCGGATAAAGGTACTCCCCTGTGTAACTTCGATGTCAGCCATTGGCAGCTCATGCGTGACACCTGCCGCTTGCTCAGGCCCTTTGAGGAGGCCACGCTATTCGTGAGTCGGCAGGACTATGGGATGAACGACGTCTTTCCTCTGTTGCACGTCCTGGAACAAATGCTGTTAACAATGGCTGGTCAGGGTGCGGTAGACGTGGCGCACAGATCTCAACGCCACATGACCCCTGTGGGGGCAGGACAGGAAGAAGAGGAGGAGGTAGAGGAGGACATTGGTGCTCAGGAATTATTGAGTGAAATGGGTGGTTTTTCCACTCAGCGGACAGGAGTGGAGGAGCAGGAGCATCTGGTAGAGGAGGAGGAGGAGGAGACAGAGGACCCAGACGCACCGTGGCAGTATGCTGTGGAGATGGAGGCAGGGAGTCCCTCGCATTCCTTGGCACAAATGGCCCATAGCATGCTCGGTTGCTTGCGTAGCGACAGCCGAATAATAACCATCAGACAGGGGGATGACTTTTGGCTGTCCACCTTGTTGGACCCTCGCTACCGTTCAAAAATGGTGGCCTTTTTCACACCTGCTGAGAGGGAGGCCAAAATAAAGTACTATAAAAACCACCTATGTAGTCAGTTGGTCTCTGCCTTTCTGCGCCAACGTCCATCCTCAGACACTGTGGGCCCTGTGCGCTCGCGTTCCGCTGCCATGGCAGCAGGGGAGGGGTGGGGTGGTAGGAGCAGTGGCAGCTCCACCAGCAGCGGCTGCCTCAGTCTGCAGTCGATGATGAGTAGCTTTCTTCACCAGCGCAGTGAGGAAACTACTAACCAGCCGCAGCAGCAGCAGCATCAGGTGGACCTGGAGCAGGACCTCAAACAACAGGCTTGGGCCTACTTGGACAGCACCCTGCCAACCGAGGTAGACAATCCCCTTGACTACTGGGCAACGAAACTTGACCTTTGGCCCCAACTAGCTGAATTTGCCCTTGAAAGGCTGTCATGCCCGGCCAGTAGCGTGGCATCGGAGCGCGTGTTTAGTGCAGCAGGAGGTATTGTAACTCCGCGGAGGACACGACTGTCCACCCAAAGTGTGGAGAGACTCACGTTTGTGAAAATGAATCAGGCGTGGATTAGTCTGGATTTCAAACCACCAGTTCCTGACACAACTGACTAAATCCGCCATGAATCATGCCCCAAACATGTTATTATTTTTAACATAGGCCTCTGTATGGCCTTCAATTTAAGCTGCTTACGCTTCGCCACTCTGCCATGGGCCCCTGTACCGCCTCCTCTTGCTGCTGCCAGGTCCAGAGTGTGTCATGGGTCCCTGTACGGCCTCCCATTGCTGCTGTCTCCATCGCCACACTCTGCCATGTGCCACTTTCAGGTCTCCTCACACTGCTGGTGGGTTCCATTTTGTCATAGGGTGCTGTATGGCCTCCCATTGCTGCTGCCAGGCCCGTAATCTGCCATGGGCCCCCGTACCGACTTCTCATGCTGCTGCCAGGCCCGTAATCTGTCATGGGCCCCTGTACCGCCTCCTCATGCTGCTGCCAGGTCCAGAGTGTGTCATGGGTCCCTGTACGGCCTCCCATTGCTGCTGCCAGGCCCATAATCTGCCATGGGCCCCCGTACCGACTCCTCAAGCTGCTGCCAGGCCCGTAATCTGTCATGGGCCGCTGTACCGCCTCCTCATGCTGCTGCCAGGTCCAGAGTGTGTCATGGGTCCCTGTACGGCCTCCCATTGCTGCTGTCTCCATCGCCACACTCTGCCATGTGCCACTTTCAGGTCTCCTCACACTGCTGGTGGGTTCCATTTTGTCATAGGGTGCTGTATGGCCTCCCATTGCTGCTGCCAGGCCCGTAATCTGCCATGGGCCCCCGTACCGACTCCTCATGCTGCTGCCAGGCCCGTAATCTGTCATGGGCCCCTGTACCGCCTCCTCATGCTGCTGCCAGGTCCAGAGTGTGTCATGGGTCCCTGTACGGCCTCCCATTGCTGCTGCCAGGCCCATAATCTGCCATGGGCCCCCGTACCGACTCCTCATGCTGCTACCAGGCCCGTAATCTGTCATGGGCCCCTGTACCGCCTCCTCATGCTGCTGCCAGGTCCAGAGTGTGTCATGGGTCCCTGTACGGCCTCCCATTGCTGCTGTCTCCATCGCCACACTCTGTCATGTGCCACTTTCAGGTCTCCTCACACTGCTGGTGGGTTCCATTTTGTCATAGGATGCTGTATGGCCTCCCATTGCTGCTACCAGGCCCGTAATCTGCCATGGGCCCCCGTACCGACTCCTCATGCTGCTGCCAGGCCCGTAATCTGTCATGGGTCCCTGTACCGCCTCCTCATGCTGCTGCCAGGTCCAGAGTGTGTCATGGGTCCCTGTACGGCCTCCCATTGCTGCTGCCAGGCCCGTAATCTGCCATGGGCCCCCGTACCGACTCCTCATGCTGCTGCCAGGCCCGTAATCTGTCATGGGCCCCTGTACCGCCTCCTCATGCTGCTGCCAGGTCCAGAGTGTGTCATGGGTCCCTGTACGGCCTCCCATTGCTGCTGTCTCCACCGCCACACTGTGGCTCCACACTCTGGTTTTGGCCCCGTGACTGCCCAAATGAGTGAAGTGTGCGGTGATTCTAAGATCGACGGCACCCATCTGCATGTCATACTGACTGACAGTATTATTTCTCTTCCCCAGCAGACTCCAAGGGCATTTAAATTAAAGGTACAGTGTTCTGCACTAATATAAAGGCTCTCTGAAGCCTAGAAACACCCTTTTTATAAGTTAAAAACGCAGCGAATATATTCGCATCGAATCGAATTTATTCCGCGAATTCGGCGAATCAGCCTAATCGAATTTTTGAATATTTCGCTCATCTCTACTCCTGATCACTGACATACCCCATATCAGAATCCTGACCACCGCTATACACCATACCAACCTGCTGATCACTGCTATATCCCATACCAGCGTCCTGATCACTGACATACCCCCTACCAGAATCTTCATCACCACCATACACCATACCAACCACCTGATCACTGACATACCCCATACCAGAATCCTGATCACCACCAAACATCATACCAGCGCCCTGACCACTGACATACCCCATACCAACATCCTGGTCACCACCATACAACATACCAGCACCCTGATCACCGCAATACCCCATACCACCATGCCAATCACCACCATATGCCATACCAGTGTCCTGAAAAAAAAAGGCAGCTACAAGATCATGTCTTTCAGCACTTGCCTGTTGTGTCAATGTAATATTAATTTTTTAATATCCAAACTTTAATTCGGTCTTTAGTAGTTTTTGAAATATATGCTGGCAGAATATATTCCCTCTTAATTGGATGTGAATGTGAGGTTTTGCATTTCAGTGGTCAGATGTGAATTATTTGTGTTTGAGCTAAGAGTAATCAGTAGAGGTTTAAAGTCATGTTTTCTTTTAAAATACTCATGTAATGTATACCATATTGTGAATTCTTATAATGAGTCTGAGAGTTTAAATTGTAGTCATAAATCATGGATTTTGACAGTTGTATGTAATATAAGAACTTCAGAAACCTTTTTCATAGTCTGTATGTCAATCATGATAATGACTTGGTGGTTTGAATGGGAACACATGTTTCTATTCAAGCTGGGAGTGATTTGGGAGTAGTTTAGAAGCCCGCGAATTTGAAACAAAGCTTAATGGGAGGACCTAATTTCTCATGCATTTTAAGTATGCAGCTTTTCAAAGAACGGGTCAGAAGCTTCCCAGATACACTACACTTCACTTCATTCACTCACACACAGAGACATTCTTTTCACACACTCTTACTCAAAGCACGTGCTTGGACAAAGAACAAAAGAATAGCACATGGTCATTTCTTAAACTAGGCCAAGAAAACTTCTATCTAAGCTATGCAAAGGAACTACATTATTTCCTAATATCCAAGGCAATTTATTCTTTATTTTTATTTCATTTTAAGCTACATATATCTGAATTTACTGTTTTTTATTGACTTTGTATTTTTGGTGTGTGATCAAATAAAGTCACACTGCTCATACTGACCTGGTTTTCATAAGGATTTCTTCCCACAACCATCTACAAGAACCTAGACATATTAATAGAGTTTTTTTCATAACTCTGGAAATCTAACATTATTGGCGAGTGCCAGCCATTCGATTTTTCCACGTTTTTTCAATTTATCCTCGCTTCTTCAGAGGGGATTGAGATGAACTATTTCTATTGATTAAGCTTCGGAAAGATTGCAGAACCTGGAACGGAAAACGTTGGTTGTGGAGATCTGAGGATTCAAGTGGTGACCAGAAAAGTCCCTGAGCCAGAACAAAAGAGGAAATTTACTACATTCGGTGAGTAGAAAAATGGAATTTATTGATTCATTAGCTAATGAAAGTAAATTGGAATTTCAAGGTTTAGCTAGCCATGCTTCTGATACTGGTTTATGGAAAGCTATGTATGATCAATGTATGCAGGCTAATGTTGATATTGATAGCTCTAGATTTACGTTTAATAAGATGAAAAGAAAATTGCGTAACATTGTGAAGCTAGTTAGAGTTTTCAATTCTATGGTGTTTGAATTGCCAGAGAAAAATGTGGTTTGTGTTGTTAAGACAGATAGCAAAAATGTCTTACAGAGTACAGACATGCAGGATACTGTTGAATCCAATTGTGCAAACTGTGAAACTTTTTGTACCTATATTGAACATCTTGAGCAAGAAATTGAATCTCAAAATGTTGCAATATTAAAAAATAAGCAAATAGCTGTGGTATCTAAGAAGAAGCAATCAGAAACTGCCCTAGCCTCATTTATCCCAGACTCACCCAGGGGTGATGAAGTAGGCAGTGAGACTAATGTACAGAGAGAGAAATTACTTGCTAGAGCATCTAAGTTGAAGTTACAGATTCAGGATCAGTTAATGAAAATATTGAAGGATATACCAGCATATAACATGAGAGAAAATTCTTTCCATAATTCCGATGTTTTTGAGAATTTTTGTGATAGGTTTCAATTAACTGATGAGCAAAGAAATCGCATTTTTGGGTTGTGGATCCCCAGTTTTATGGCTCGTAGGTTAGTCAAGACTCCTTTCATGAATGAGGATGATATGGAACTTCATAGCAATGCTACTGATAGACTACGACAGTTATTACTGTTCACAACAGGAGAGGAGACACCTAGTTTGGAAATTTTAGACTCCTTAAGAGCTACTATTAATGATGACCCTTATGATTTTAGGATTAGATTTTCTAAAGCATACAGGATGATTTTTAATTTACAAGATGAGACCCCTGCTATGGTCAAGGATTTTGTAAAAAAAAATTTAAGTACCTTGATCCAGCATCTTTATTGATTGCTAATGAAAAGGATAATTTGGATGACGCTGCCTATATTATTGACAAAATTAGGAGACAATTAAAGCTAAATAATGTAAGACCAAAAATTGCTTTAATTGAGAATAATTATCCTAAGACTGACAGTCAGGATAAATTCAAGACAGGAAATGCTGCCCCCCGCAGGAATGACAGAGTAAGACAAGGGAATCAAAGACCACTCACTTGTTACTATTGTGCAAAACCAGGGCATTTGAAATGGCAGTGTAGGAAGTTTTTGAAAGACATTCAGATGAGAAATTTGGGTAAAGAAAATGGACTTATTTCTCCTGAACCGTCAGCTCCAATTCGTTCACAGGAAGTTAAGTCATCTTCACCCTACACTCCTCTGATCAGAGAGATTAGTGAAATGTCAATTAGTAATGGAGGAAATGTGAACAACTCACATTCATCCAATACTTCAAGACAGCCATTATTACCTTCACCATGACTAACAAAAGAAAAGGAAGTTGAACTCCATTGTCTGGAATATGTAGCTCCAATTTTCTTGGATAAGTGTGGCCGCCCTTATGTAAAAGCTAAAATTAATGGACAGAAATCTTCAATTTTATTGGATTCAGGAGCTCAAATAAGTGTTTTAGGCATGAAAATACCAATTCCATCTAATGCAACAGTATGCACAGTTGTAGGTTTCAATGGAAAAGGTGATGTTCAAGCTAAAAAATGTAAAAATGTGTCTTTTGAAATACCAGGATGTTCGCAAATGGAGATAGACTTTTGGTATTGTCAAGGTTTAGAGAACATTATTGGTGCTGATGTTTTGTCTCAAAGAGGGTGGATACTTGATTTAGCCAATGGCATTGTTTGGCAAGGCTCTGCTAATCGTAAGCCTATGGTAATTGACCCAGCAGATTATTGTGAAGTCGGTAGCATCTGTTTGACAGAAGCAATTGATGCTGACTATAAATGGCCAGATACTGGAGATAATTTGGAATTGAAACAGTTAGTACAACTACACAAAAAACTGTGGAGTCAAGGTAAAAATGAAGCTGGACTGTTCAAAAATATTGAAGTTAATATTCAAGGCAAAGACCATCCCCCATTAAAACAATACAAGTTGCCGCCAGAATCTGATGAACCTGTATCAGTAATCATACAAGAATTTTTGGAACAGGGTATCATCAGGAAAGCTAATTCAGTTACTAATAATCCTTTGTGGGTAGTGGCAAAGCGTGATGACCCTAGTGCATATAGATTATTGATAGATCTAAGAATGCTAAACAAATACACTCCAAGTTGTACACCCATTGTGGCAGAAACTCCAGACATCATGTCACAAATAAATGCCAATGCGAAAGTGTTCTCTGTTCTTGACATTGCAAATGGATTTTTTAGTATTAAATTGGCTGAGAGTTGCCAATACAAGTTTTCATTTGTCCATAGAAATGTCCAGTATTGTTTCAAT
Organism: Staurois parvus; assembly: GCF_062004578.1. Lineage (NCBI taxonomy): Eukaryota > Metazoa > Chordata > Amphibia > Anura > Ranidae > Staurois > Staurois parvus. The sequence goes on along the minus strand of NW_028317928.1, from coordinate 4,549,543 downwards.
CGTCTTCCACAAGGCTTTCATTCTTCTCCATCTATATTTCATCAGGCATTAGCAAATGTTTTGTCTAAATTTTCTAGACCTGATTGTTTAATTCAATATGTAGATGATATCTTGCTTATGACGAATTCTGACACTGAACACAGGACTCTCTTAGCAGAATTGTTTACACTTCTGCAAGATGAAGGTCTCAAGCTGAATACACGCAAAGTTCAGCTCATGAAAAATGAAGTAAAATTTCTTGGAGTTCTGATTGGTCCAGGAAAGAGACAGCCTTTACAGGAAAGAATTGAGTCTATTGCGTCACTTCCTGTACCAACAACATTCAAAGCACTGACACAGTTTTTGGGTTTGGTAAATTTCTCTAGAGATTTTATCGAATCATTTGCAGAAAAAGCCAAACCATTGTATGATTTGTTGAAGTACAATGAGGAAAATGTATTTGGTCCCTGGACAGAAATACAGCAAAAAGCTTTTGAGATGTTGAAAAATGATTTGCAAACAGCTCCAGCTTTGGCTACTGTTGATAAGCAAGCACCATTTGCTTTGCAAGTGCATGCTTCAGAAACTGCAATCTCAGCTGTTTTGATTCAGAAACAGGGAGGAGTCTGGAGAAGTCTTGGATACTTCTCACGTCTTCTTACCCCAGTAGAGAGAGGTTTTGATGATTGTGTCAGACAACTTGTGGGAGTACATTATGCAGTAAAAGCAACAGAGCATATTGTAGGATTCAACAAAATTATTCTACAAACTCCACATAGCACATTGAAGTTTCTTTTTGAGAAAAATGTTCCGGGAGTTTCCAACCAAAGATTTTCTCAATGGTTGTTGGCTCTATCACCTAAGCAAATACAGGTTGAACATAATGCCAAGTATGTCCTACCTCAGTTGATGGAATACAACGGGTTAGAACATGAATGTCTATGTGAAGTCCAAGAAACTTCCTCTCCTCTTTTCCGTAGAGAGGCAGAGAAAATTGATGAACCTGTATTTGTTGATGGTTCTAGATACTGTATGTCAGGTAATTATTACAGTGGATATTCAATTTGGTATCCAGAGCGTAATTATTCCATACAGCACAAATTGCCAGGACATTTTTCAGCTCAAAGGGCAGAACTTGAAGCAGTAAAAACTGTGTTGACATTAGACAAGGAAGAGAACAGAAGTCCATTAGTGATCTACAGTGACAGTTCATATGTTGTACGTTCCCTGACAGATTATTTACCAATTTGGAAACGTAGAGGTTTTGTAGATGCATCTAACAAAGTCCTAGTGCACAAAGAGACACTTGAATCAATTTTTAAGCTAGCAGAGGAAAATCCTATTGCCTATGCAATTGTAAAAATTCCATCTCATAGGAAGGACAATGATGAGATGAGTGTAGGCAATAGAACAGCTGATCTCTTAGCAAAGGAAGCAGCTTTACATGGAGTACCAGTGATGCAGTCTGAACCAGTCTCAGTTAATGTTGTTAGGAAGACAGACACACAGATTCCCTCCTTTGCAGAAGAACAGAAAAGGGATCCATCTCTTTCTGCTTCTCAGGTTGATCCAAAATTTCCCTTTATATGTGAATATGGAATTTTGTATCATGACTTAAACGGGTTTCTGCGTCCTGTTATACCGCAGCATCTACAGGTAGAATTTACAAAATACAATCACGAAAGCCTAGGTCACATAGGTAAACAAAGATTGCTTGAAATACTCAAGGAAAAATTTTACTGGGACAAAATGGAAGAAACAGTAGACAGTGTAGTTCAATCTTGTTTAATCTGTGCTCAAGTGAATCCTCGACCAAAGGGTCAAAAACCTCCATTACAAAGAACTCCTCCAGCAGATGGACCATGGTCCACATTACAACTAGACTATATAGGACCGCTACCTACAGGTAAAAATGGGTACAGGTATGCTTTAGTTGTAGTTGATGTTTTCTCGAAATGGATTGAAATCTTGCCTGTTCGCAAAGATGATGCATTAACAACTGCTAAAATGCTAATTAATCATGTTTTTCCAGTCTGGGGTATGCCAACAAACCTCAGTAGTGACAGAGGAACCCACTTCACAGGTAAAATAATGCAGGCAATGTGTAAAATCTTGGGTATACAACAGAGATTTCATGTGCCCTATCATCCACAATCTGCAGGTATTGTGGAAAGAATGAATAGGACTGTCAAATCAAGGATTGCAAAAATGTTATTAGACAGAGGAAATACTTGGGTTGATGCTGTACCATTGGTTCTGATGAGTGTCAGAAGTACAACATCTTCTGCAACACAGTATTCTCCTTTTGAGTTAATGACAGGAAGGAAAATGCGTATTGTTTTTCCCCATGAACCGTTCTTGTCAACGCCGCAAAAAGAGGCAATAGAAAAAACAAAGTGGTTACAGATGTTGCAAGACAATCTGAACACTATTGTACCACATGCAGCTACTCGCATGCAAAAAATGGTTCCTCCACATTCTTCTAAGTTCGAAAAAGGAGGACAAGTAATGGTAAAAACTTTCAGAAAAACTGGACCATGGCAAAGCAACTGGGAAGGTCCATTTGATATTTTGGATGTTCAAGGAGTAATGGTACAAGTGCAAAGACCTCTTAATTCAGTAAAAAATGCGCGCAGACAACAAACAATGTGGGTGCACAGTGACCAATGCAAATTGTTTATACCGAGATAATGATACTGCATTTCTTTTGCAGACATGGATTTCAATAATCCGGAAGAAACAAAGCATCGCAGATTCCAAAGAAAAATAAACATTACAACAAAAGAACATAAGGAAAATCAAAGCAGTAGAAAGAAAAGACTTATTACAGGATTGATTTTTTCCTTAGTGACAATGACAATATTAGTAATCTACAACATAAACTTTTCCAGCAATGCAGAAGTTAACAAGACTGAAGCCCTACATAAGAAAGACACTACACTTATTAGGAACAAAAGATTTTTTCCTAAAGACAGTAACATTAATACAGCTGAAGACTTGCTAGGATATATGTGCATAGGTTATGGTAGAACTTGTTGTTCGGAATTGTATTTCGTTCATAATAATGATATTGAAGTTAGAGCTAAAATAGAGTCTAAATCAAAATTTGTTAAAATGCAAGGATCTTATAGGATCAATAACGAAACTAGTAACTTTGAATGTAATTTATCCGATATGGGATACTGGTTAATAGTTTTAAAGGGAAATGAACCTACTATTTGGTCAGGAGATATTTCCATAGACATGTTAAATACTGGAAATATAGGAAGTTCTAAAACAGATATTTGGTATCAATTACAAAGTTATTCACACTTTCTTGATCCTGAACATTTGAATATAAATGGTAATGAAAAAGAGGACATAGTGAAAATATGGGATTTCCAAGTGACAAGAGCTTTGGTTCAAACTAAAGTCAAAGTAATTGTTACTGTGGTAGATTTGATTGTCCCAGAGATAAAAATATCTCCTCAATCATTAAGACTTGTAGAAGGAAAGGATAATCTGAATTTGATGTGTAATATACAAATACACCTACCTCAAAATTCATTATTAACTTGGAAAAGGAATGGTGAATTTTTGGGAAGTTTTCTTCATGATAAAACTGATGTTATCCATAAAAGTATTTTTGGTAATTTGAACTGGGATAATGATAACTTTGTGTATCATCAAAACACTATATCTATTAATGATACAGGTATATATGAATGCTGCATATCAATAGAAAATTATCCAAAGAAATGTGTAAATACAAATGTAATTGTACTATCCCCTAAAAGAACGCAGTGTACGGATAAGAAATTTATTCCAGCCAGTCCCTTCCAAATTAACCATTTCCAGACCAGACTTCTGTTGAGAGAAGGAAAGTTTGTTATTATAGTGTGGAACTTTAACATTTCAGAATGGAAAATCTCAACAAGGTTTCCACAATGTAAAGAACATCTGGTTAACATGGAATTAGGTATTGAAAGATGGTTTGGTACTGATATTAGGAATCCTCACAGGAATAAACGTGGTATAGTTGAAGGTATTTTAGGAGGAATTGGTACTATTGGTAGTATTACAAATAGCATGGACATTAGTACACTAAAGTCTGATCTCGAGACAGCCGGTTTAGTGGGAAGCAATAGTATTAAAGTACAAAGAAACTTGAATCAAATATTGGAAAATATGGTGATTAAAACAGCCAATATTATGGGTCCATCTATATTACACTTAGAGAATATTACTCTTAATTTAATGTCAAGTGAACAGCATTCCCATATAGCCAGAGCATGTTTAGAAATTCAGATGGAATATTCCACAAATTTTAAAATAATAGCTCAAGCTTTTCAAAGTGGAATAACTCCTATAGGTATTGTACAAAATTTACCAAGAGAGTATGTATATGCCATAAACCATACTGATCTGTGGGTAAATAAGTGGATTGGATGTTATCAGAACATATGTTATAGTTCTTCAATGATTCCTGTAGCAGGAAAAGAACAAATGTTGGTTCCAATCACTGTCTTGGGATTACCAGTTAGCAACACACAGTTACTATATTATCATCTGCAATATACAGATTTTGCATTTACTGATAATAATTTTGAGTTAGAACAATTAGATCTGTCTTCATGTTTACAATTTCAGTCTAAAGTGATTTGTCTACCTAATCAAGACAAAGGTATATTTCATTCTTGTTACCATAACCATACTCTATGTTCAGCAAGTATAGAAAAGGTTAAAACCACTTCTGAGTTAATTTCAATTGTAGATAAAAAGAAAGTTTGTTTTCAAGTTATGTCTGACTCAGAAAGGGTTCAATCCTTCTTCTCTTCTTGTACACATACAGAAAACTTAAGTCGAGGTTTGTTCTGTATAGAAGGAGATATTTCAGCAATAAGTGTTAATGGGATGAGAATGAATTTAACAAACATGCTTATGAAAAATATAAGTGCTCTTCCCATACAGTACAATATATCTCAAGTGGATGAATTCCCATGGAGAGATTGGGCAAATGTTATTCAAAAAGATGAAGGTTTACTGATAGCATTATCAGATGAACTTCAAAAAGCAGAAATATGATTTAAACATGAACAAGGGAGTTTAAAAGATATAGAACATGAATGGTCTGAATTTTCAGGTCATTCTTGGTGGTCAAAATTTAAACGTACTGTATCAATGTTGGGAAAAACTTCAATTGCATCTGCAGCAGGAAATATTTTATTACATCCTGTAATAATTATTTTTATTATTATCATATTATGTATTATATTTCAATTATGTTTGATGTGTAAAATGAACAGTTTCTATAAGCGAATTAGAAGTGAAATTAGGAAAGGAGATAATCTATTACAAGACATACTTCAGAGAAAAATACTTTCTGGTTATGCTGACTCAGTTACAAATAATGATACATTTGAGATTACTAAATCAAAACCTGAGTGTTTGTGATATAAATGATGTGTGCTTGTTATAAATTAATATGAATTTCATATTTCAGAGGGGAATGTAATATTAATTTTTTAATATCCAAACTTTAATTCGGTCTTTAGTAGTTTTTGAAATATATGCTGGCAGAATATATTCCCTCTTAATTGGATGTGAATGTGAGGTTTTGCATTTCAGTGGTCAGATGTGAATTATTTGTGTTTGAGCTAAGGGTAATCAGTAGAGGTTTAAAGTCATGTTTTCTTTTAAAATACTCATGTAATGTATACCATATTGTGAATTCTTATAATGAGTCTGAGAGTTTAAATTGTAGTCATAAATCATGGATTTTGACAGTTGTATGTAATATAAGAACTTCAGAAACCTTTTTCATAGTCTGTATGTCAATCATGATAATGACTTGGTGGTTTGAATGGGAACACATGTTTCTATTCAAGCTGGGAGTGATTTTGGGAGTAGTTTAGAAGCCCGCGAATTTGAAACAAAGCTTAATGGGAGGACCTAATTTCTCATGCATTTTAAGTATGCAGCTTTTCAAAGAACGGGTCAGAAGCTTCCCAGATACACTACACTTCACTTCATTCACTCACACACAGAGACATTCTTTTCACACACTCTTACTCAAAGCACGTGCTTGGACAAAGAACAAAAGAATAGCACATGGTCATTTCTTAAACTAGGCCAAGAAAACTTCTATCTAAGCTATGCAAAGGAACTACATTATTTCCTAATATCCAAGGCAATTTATTCTTTATTTTTATTTCATTTTAAGCTACATATATCTGAATTTACTGTTTTTTATTGACTTTGTATTTTTGGTGTGTGATCAAATAAAGTCACACTGCTCATACTGACCTGGTTTTCATAAGGATTTCTTCCCACAACCATCTACAAGAACCTAGACATATTAATAGAGTTTTTTTCATAACTCTGGAAATCTAACAGTCAATATTACAGATTGGAGTTTACACCAAGGCCCCTGAATTTTATATGGCTTTAAAATATTATTTGAGGCAAAAAAGACTGGTGAGCTACTGAGGACAGAATGGGGAGCTTTAAAATGAAGGATAAAAGTTACTTCCCTGTATTTCTGCCCGCTATGATAACTACCAGATGCCACTGAGCTTTCACGGGAAGGTTCCTTCAAAATAGTGCTGAGAGGCCTTGCAGTCTTTAGTTCCACCCTGGTGGCTTGCCTCAGCAACCAGCTCAAACCACATCCATCCTGGAAGATCCTTTACCTACGTAGTTTGTAGATCTAAGGACATTGTGCAAACAATTTGTATGGTCAGCCTTGGAAACATGGTGGCCTCACATGCAGTGTTGTGTTTCTGTTCAAAGGTCAAGGCTGATATGTAAAGACCGTTTACGGTAGTTCTGTACCTTTGGTCAAAACCAGCTTTTAGTTCCTGTTCTCCAGTCCAGTACTCCCATCCTCCTTGTAAAAGACGCCCCGTAAGAACAAACCAACAACATTATTGGTTGAACTAGATCTGTCTTTTTCAACCTCACTAACTATGCAGCTTGGTAATTTGAGTAAAATACTTTTTCCCTTCAATATTTTCTGTATCTGTACTTTTGGTCAAGCCCTTATATTTTCAAAACTAGCTTTTAGCTCCTCTCCCATAATCCAGAACACACAGCCTCCTTAGAAAAGACAACCAGCTTGAAACAAAGACCAGTAGAAAAAAAACGAAGTCGGGAGAGGAAAAAAACAGTAGAAACCAGTAAAAACAGAAAAACAGTAGAAAGTAGAGAAAAAACCAATCAATAGAAACAAACCAACAACTTATTAATTCAAGTAAAAGACTTTTCCCATCAGAATTGTCATCTGGTCTCATTTCTTGTGTGTTCAGGTTAATAAATATATATTACATGTCAACACGCACGGCTTTGAGCAAATGTTTGGACAAATAGAGTAAAAGCAGCTTATACTGTATCAGACTGAAATCAAATGCAGTCTTATGAAAGGCATGACTTCAGATACAAATAATGGGGGAGAAACATAAATATCACCGGCATAACTTTAGAAAAGACTTGTGCTGAGAAATATGACATTTTGCTGACCTCCTTCTAAAAATGCTGGTGGACTGGCTGCCTCTGATTTCAGTATTTTGGAAGGAGAACCTGAAACAAGCCAAGCTACTAGTATATTCTTTAGGAAGGTTCAGCTTACTCAATGATCTCATGGTGCATTTTCTATCATCAAAACTACTAATAACATGACCTACTACTCCACCTTTTAGATCGTCCCACGTCAGTCTTATATCAGCTACTATTTAGGATTCCTTAATAGCAACATCTAGCATTCCAATAAGGACCACAGTTTCTATGGCTCTGGCCTACTTCTTCTGGCTTTCTGCACCATTATACTGGGCCCAAAGTGTAATGGCTTTACTGGCCAAGAGGAGACATACCAGAGCCTAACTATGAAAATTGTGGTTGTGATTTGCACCCTTGAGATTTATTGCTAATGATACAGAATAAAGCCATCTTTCCATAACTGCTTTTTTTCACTCATCTAAACCAGTACACCTTGAAGGCACCTACACACCAGGGATAGCTACGTGAGTTGACCGCTCACTAGGATTCCATCTCCAGAAGAGCCTCCACTATTTCACACACTCAAACTGCTGAATCATTTGAAGGTGTCAGGAGACAAATAGAGAAGTATGGATCAGACTGTAGCTTTGTGAGGGAATAAATCACTCATGGGTTCATTGATACCCTACTAGCTTGGAAAACCTTTTGTGTGGTCTCTACCCTTTGACCTGTCCCAACAGGGAGTCCTTATTAAAAGGACAACCAGTATGTTTCTCTGAGCCACATGGACATGAAAGAACATGACAACAAACCAGCCATTTATCTAAGAGGTTAAACAATGAGGGCCATTTACCAAAGGTGTTTATGTAAACTACTTACAATGTCATCCATGAGTAAAGTAAATGGCAGTCAAAATAATGAGCTGACCTTAGCCTACAAAACAAGGTTCTTTCACCGGGGAACCTCTGAGGGTAGAAATATCAAACATCTATCCTCGTTCAAGTTCCACAAATGTGCATCCACTATTTTAGCACTCTTCATATGCATTCATGGTGTGCAAGTACTATCAGGAATCAATCCTTGGGTTTGAGACTATGCACAGCAACTGGATTCAGAACCTGGTCATAAATTGCACCTTGCTAGGCATGTCCAGTGAAAAGGACTGCTAGAAGTGCATTGAAGTGACCTTGTGGCAGTTGGCACTGTCGGAGAGTGACTGCTGTGATGGTCAAAATATTGTCTCCCATGTTTGAGAAGACTTTGAAAAATGTACTTGTGCCTTTAGGGGGAGGGCGGCATTTTGGGTTTTTAATTTTTTGGGGTTGGCTTGTCCTAGTATTCACTGACCATCTCTGCTTGTAGCTGTCTTTTGTTTGCAGCTTTTTGCTGCATTGCTTGAAAGAAAAAAAAGACCTGCAAGGACAGTGTGCACCTAAACTATCTCACACTATATTATGCATGCACATTATACATTCACTAGACATGTGCCAGAAATTTTCATTTGGTTTCATTTCGGGTGCATCCATTCATTGAAGATTTTTGTTTTGTCATTCGTTACATTGACCCGCTTCGTTTTCAGAATTTGTTTCGTACATTCGTTGGTCCGGGTAAGTTAGAAAAACATTTTGCAGTTTTTCCGGAAGATTTCAATATATTCAATATTAGGGATGGGCTTCATGTTCTAATCGAACCTAAGTTCAACTCAAGCATGGACCGTTTGTGTGTTCGGCAAACACACAAACATTACGGGTTTTCTTAGGACTGTTTGCCCGCCACGCCCAACAATGCACTGCGCCCTGACAGTGCATTGTGATTGGTCAAAGCAATGTACCTGACTACAGGTCAGCTGCAATGCTTTGACCAATCACAGCGCATTATGACATCACAAAGGGGCAGGGTGAACCCCATCCCCCTTTTGACATCACGATGATATATAAGTATACAAGAACTGTCAGATGGTGGGAGCCGGCGTCATGAGCGGGGTGCCTTTTTTTTTTTTCTTTTTTTGGGTATCGGCGGCGGCGGGCATTGTGATTGATGTTGGCTCTACTTCGGGACATTATTTTACATTTATTTTTATTTTTAATATAGGACTTGTCAAAGACTGTCTCCTGGCTTTTTTTATACTACACTTTTTTTTGTGCAGGGGTAGTGGTACCTGTAGCAATTGTGCATACAGAGATGGACGTTGTCATCTTCCATCTTGTATCATTTCTACTCCCAAATCAGCTTCCCTCCAATTTCCCCCCTCCCTCAGGAATGTGGTCTGTATGATGCCAGAGATCACAGGCACAGTGGGAGAGCTCCATGGTTATAAATCCCAACCTAGCTGGTGCCCAGGTGTCTGTTAGCTTCTCAATCTGAGATATCGTAAAACCATAAACCAGTCCTTCACTGAGCTTCAAAAGACATTCCAGCTAGCTGTAAAACAGACTCACATTTAAAAATCCCCTTTTCCATATCATTTTATATCTGGAGATATGGAAGCCTTACAAGGCAACCAGGCCTATATTCAGATTGGTCACTTTAATACAAGTCGTCTGATACCTTACCCCCCCTAGTTGGAATCTACAGGAGAGCAGAAAATGATATCTCCTTAACCATCCCAAGCAGGTATGTCATATTTAATATCTAGACGTTCAGCAGATCATTCTGCATATTAATCTACTAGTGGCTAGGCTGCTACATGCACCGAGGGTAAGTTACTGATCATGATATAAACTGCGAGGGATTTCGGTTCTAGCTTAGGTCTCCACCTGCAACACCCTCCCCAAAATAGGCGATTGGTTTTCTGCTTCAAGGAGACACCCTGCTGAGTTCCTAGAAAAAGCTGTTATGCTTGGAGCAGACGGGTAAGTTGAGTAGGTCGTGTTGAAGTTTAAGAATACTCCCTTTTAACATCGGAACTAACTTTGGGAGATAAAGCACCCTTTTGGCTCAGGAAACTTGATCTGCTTAACCCAGGACTTTTGGCAAGTACTCTATCTCTCTAAACTTCTTTCTGTTATCTCTTTGCGGTGTTATTGTTCTCTGTATATTTATATATATATATTGGCTACATCTTTTTCTGTAAATATTTTTATTGCACCCTTTTGACCTTTTAGTAATAAATCTTACTTTCTGAAAGTGTTGAACTTTTTCTAAAGCTCTTTAATGCAAACTAAGAATTCATGTCTCTGAAGAACGCTACTGTGTGTTTTAAACGTCTGCAGACATCTGTCTGCGGTGACATTGTGTATACAAATGATTATTCAAACATCGTAGTGTTATTGCTGAGTTTCCTCTTTCTCTGTACAAAAAGGAGGTGGTGGCAGTGTGAAGGGTTAATTGCATAATTTACCTGACCCAGTAACAATCGTCCCCAGGCTGCAGGTACACAGATTGTGGTCCATTAGCTGTAAAATCTTTGTGCAGGGTGCAGCTGGGCGTGGCATTGTTACGCACGTGACAGCGCGGTTTTAGATTGGCTAGTCCTTCGGACATGAGTTTGGTGAGAAGGGCTAGGGTCTGATGCCGCGATTGTCACAGTACCATGTACCGCATTCTTATTCATATATAAGGCTGGGATCTGGGGGCCCTCTTGTTAAAGGAGGCTTCCAGATTCCGGTAACCCCTTTGCCCACAGACCCCCACAACCACAGGGCACAGTTGTGGGGAAGAGGCCCTTGTCAGCACCAACATGTGGAAAAGGTTTGGGGGAGTCCCCCACCCCAAAGCACCCCCCCATGTTGAGGGCACGTGGCCTGGTATGGTTAAGGGGGAGCACGCTCACTCATCCCCCCCCCTTTCCTTACTTGCCGGGCTGCATGCTCGGATAAGGGTCTGGTATGGATTTTCGTGGGAACCCCCATGCCATTTTTTTTTAATTTTGGAGTAGGGGTTCCCCTCAAAATCCATGCCAGACCTGGATGGCTTGATATGGATGGGAGGGGGGACCACATGCCATTTAAGGTTTTTTTTTTAATTATTCAAAAATGCTGAAAATTCTTTTTACATTCAGATGGCAGCAGGGAACCCCACTGGCAGCTGAAACATGAATGAATGTTTCACTACTAACATACCGCATGACTTCATAATATAATGCATATGGTATTTTAGTAACTGAGCGGTATCTTACCACATACTCAGATGAGGTAAGATACCGCTCAGTATATTTTCCAGTTCGTGTTCGAAGTTCGCGGTCGAACATTCTGTAAGTTCGGATGTTCGAACCAAACAGGGGGGTGTTCGGCCCATCACTATTCAATGTATTATCGAATTGGACAGATTAAAGTTGGTAGGATTTGATATGTTTGGATGCTAGTCCAACACACCAAGATAAATAGCATGAGCTGAATGGACAATATCTACTGGTGTCATGTGCATCCAAATTAGCAAATGGAATAAAATTCTGGTTCATTCATTACCCAAATCAAAATTATCAAACTAATTTGAAAATGTAATTCTCCAGGGGCCCAATCTACTGTCACATCATATGACGTCATCCAAATTAAGCCAATGAAATTAATGCATTTGGTAACTTTGTTACAAATTTTTTTTTTGATGACTTGTGAATAAAGTGAATAAGTGAATAAAGCTCAAAATCCTTCTAATAGCTTTTATTTCCATACACACAAATGCATTGGGAACACGACACATTCTATTCCAAATCAAAACATGAAGAAAAATATATCAAATTTGTGTTTTTCCACTAAAAAAATTGAAGAAAAGTGAATATTAGACTGTTCAAAAAAATAGCAGTGTTTGTACTCTTCTTTACAAACTCAAACATTCACTATATAAACTGAAAAATGTTTGAAGATTTTGCTTTCCTTTGAATCACTTAATGAATATTTAGTTGTATAAGCACTGTTTCTGAGAACTGCTGTACATCTGTGTTGCATGGAGTCAACCAACTTCTGGCACCTGTGAACAGGTATTCCAGCCCAGGATGATTGGACTACATTCCACATTTCTTCTCTATTTCTTGGTTTTGCCTCAGAAATGGCATTTTTGATGTCACCCCACAAGTTTTCTATTGGATTAAGATCCGGGGATTGGGCTGGCCACTCCATAAAGTCAATCTTGTTGGTCTGGAACCAAGATGTTGCAAGTTTTCTGGTGTATTTGGGGTCGTTGTCTTGTTGGAACACCCATTTCAAGGGCATTTCCTCTTCAGCATAAGGCAGCATGACCTCTTCAAGTATTTTGATGTATTCAAACTGATCCATGATCCCTGGTATGCGATAAATAGGCCCAACACCGTAGTATGAGAAACATCCCCATATCGTGATGCTTGCACAACCATGCTTCACTGTCTTCACAGTGTACTGTGGCTTGAATTCAGTGTTTGGGGGTCATCTGACAAACTGTCTCCGTCCACTAGACCCAAAAAGAACAATCTTACTTTCATCAGTCAATGTGCTCTTTGGCAAATTGTAACCTCTTCTTTTTTTCAACAGTGGGACTTTGCGGGGCTTCTTGCAGATAGCTTGTGTTAGTAACCACCTAGCGGGGCCTCTGGCAGTCCACAGGACAGGATTCCCCAGGGCGCGAAGTCTAAACCCCAGTCTGCTTGTTCACCAGGGCCCCTGATGGTGGGGATGGGCTTGGAGCAGACAGGGACCAGGTCGCGGCCCCTGAGTACACCCGCCCGTGGTAGAGGGATCCGCCAGAGGTATATGCAGGTAGAGAGCCCGACGTGAAGAGGCGGAAGGCTGGAAGTTCAGATCAGGTATGGGGATATCCAGAAGAGAGGTCAAACTAGCCAGGGGGTCAGAGCAGGAGAAGTCAGCGGAGGTCAGGTTCAGGCAAAGTCAGCAACGAATCTCAATAGCAGGAATACAGGAACACAGGAGCAAAGACCATACGGCAATGAGTGTAAGTGTAGGGCAGGTTTAAATAGTGCGCCCTGCCCTGCCATTGGTGCCAGGCGAGCGGCCGCGATCGCGAGTGCGCATGCGTGGCCACCGCCGTCCATGTCTCAGTGTCCGCCGGATCTAATGGATCGGCATGCGCGGAGTACACCCAGCCCAAAGGCTGAGACCCTTGTGCTGCACAGTATGGCTCCTTCTGATGGATGAAGGTAGAAAGTGAAGTAATTTACATACTGGCAGGCACAAATAAGCTGCCACAACTTACCTGTTATTACCCTAAAAGAGCAGGAATCAGTGTATGGGTGTACGGTATGGGCTAGCCTGAGGTGCAGCACAACAGCTTACAATTAGAGATGAGCGAATCGAACATGGCGAAGTGGAATTCGTTTCGAAGATTAGGAAAAATTAGATTCGCGACGAATCCGAAAATTAGCAGACTTCGGATGCACGAATCGAATTTTTCCAAAAATGGCAGCGACATGTGTGGCGACGGAGCGGGGATCTCTGGGAAGGCGCGCAGACAAGGCGCGCTGACCCATAATGCATTCATTCATGACATGTGATCGCATTAGCCAATCAGCAGCCAGCCAGCCAGCACTGTGTAATGGTGGAGCTATAAATCGCGGCCATCTTAGAATTCTCCATTAGCCTCCGGTCATTCAAGAGAGACAGACCTGTCTGTATTGAGGGACAGAGTTAGGGCCACAGAGACTTTAGGGACACAGAATCGTTACTCAGGGACACACAATCGTTACTCAGGGACACACAATCGTTACTCAGGGACACACAATCGTTACTCAGGGACACAGAATTGTTACTGAGGGACACAGAATTGTTACTGAGGGACACAGAATTGTTACTCAGGGACAGACACAGAATTGTTACTCAGGGACACAGAATTGTTACTCAGGGACACAGAATTGTTACTCAGGTACAGACACAGAATTGTTACTCAGGGACACAGAAATGTTACTCAGGGACACAGAATTGTTACTCAGGGACAGACACAGAATTGTTACTCAGGGACACAGAATTGTTACTCAGGGACACAGAATTGTTACTGAGGGACACAGAATCGTTACTGAGCGACACAGAATTGTTACTCAGGGACAGACACAGAATTGTTACTCAGGGACACAGAATTGTTACTCAGGGACACAGAATTGTTACTCAGGGACAGACACAGAATTGTTACTTAGGGACACAGAATTGTTACTCAGGGACACAGAATTGTTACTCAGGGACAGACACAGAATTGTTACTCAGGGACACAGAATTGTTACTCAGGGACACAGAATTGTTACTGAGGGACACAGAATCGTTACTGAGGGACACAGAATTGTTACTCAGGGACAGACACAGAATTGTTACTCAGGGACACAGAATTATTACTCAGGGACACAGAATTGTTACTCAGGGACAGACACAGAGTTGTTACTCAGAGACAAAGAATTGTTACTCAGGGACACAGAATTGTTACTCAGGGACACAGAATCGTTATTCAGGGACAGACACAGAATTGTTACTCAGGGACACATAATTGTTACTCAGGGACACAGAATTGTTACTCAGGGACACAGAATTGTTACTGAGGGACACAGAATTGTTACTGAGGGACACAGAATTGTTACTCAGGGACACAGAATTGTTACTCAGGGACACAGAATTGTTACTCAGGGACACAGAATTGTTACTGAGGGACACAGATTCGTTACTGAGGGACACAGAATTGTTACTCAGGGACAGACACAGAATTGTTACTCAGGGACACAGAATTGTTACTCAGGGACACAGAATTCTTACTCAGGGACAGACACAGAATTGTTACTCAGGGACACAGAATTGTTACTCAGGAACACAGAATTGTTACTCAGGGACACAGAATTGTTACTCAGGGACAGACACAGAATTGTTACTCAGGGACACAGAATTGTTACTGAGGGACACAGAATCGTTACTGAGGGACACAGAATTGTTACTCAGGGACAGACACAGAATTGTTACTCAGGGACAAAGAATTGTTACTCAGGGACACAGAATCGTTACAGAGGGACACAGAATTGTTACTCAGGGACAGACACAGAATTGTTACTCAGGGACACAGAATTGTTACTCAGGGACAGACACAGAATTGTTACTCAGGGAAACAGAATTGTTACTCAGGGACACAGAATTGTTACTGAGGGACACAGAATTGTTACTGAGGGACACAGAATTGTTACTCAGGGACAGACACAGAATTGTTACTCAGGGACACAGAATTGTTACTCAGGGACAAAGAATTGTTACTCAGGGACACAGAATCGTTACTGATGGACACAGAATTGTTACTCAGGGACACAGAATTGTTACTCAGGGACACAGAATCGTTACTGAGGGACACAGAATCGTTACTGAGGGACACAGAATCGTTACTCAGGGACACAGAATCGTTACTCAGGGACACAGAATCGTTACTCAGGGACACAGAATTGTTACTCAGGGACACAGAATCGTTACTCAGGGACAGACACAGAATTGTTACTCAGGGACAGAGAATCGTTACTCAGGGACACAGAATCGTTACTCAGGGACACAGAATTGTTACTCAGGGACACAGAATCGTTACTCAGGGACACCGAATTGTTACTCAGGGACACAGAATTGTTACTCAGGGACACAGAATTGTTACTGAGGGACACAGAATCATTACTGAGGGACACAGAATCGTTACTCAGGGACAAAGAATTGTTACTCAGGGACACAGAATCGTTACTCAGGGACACAGAATCGTTACTCAGGGACACAGAATTGTTACTGAGGGACACAGAATCGTTACTGAGGGACACAGAATCGTTACTCAGGGACACAGAATCGTTACTCAGGGACACAGAATCGTTACTCAGGGACACAGAATTGTTACTCAGGGACACAGAATCGTTACTCAGGGACACAGAATTGTTACTCAGGGACAGACACAGAATTGTTACTCAGGGACACAGAATTGTTACTCAGGGACACAGAATCGTTACTCAGGGACACACAATCGTTACTCAGGGACACAGAATTGTTACTGAGGGACACAGAATTGTTACTGAGGGACACAGAATTGTTACTCAGGGACAGACACAGAATTGTTACTCAGGGACACAGAATTGTTACTCAGGTACAGACACAGAATTGTTACTCAGGGACACAGAAATGTTACTCAGGGACACAGAATTGTTACTCAGGGACAGACACAGAATTGTTACTCAGGGACACAGAATTGTTACTCAGGGACACAGAATTGTTACTGAGGGACACAGAATCGTTACTGAGCGACACAGAATTGTTACTCAGGGACAGACACAGAATTGTTACTCAGGGACACAGAATTGTTACTCAGGGACACAGAATTGTTACTCAGGGACAGACACAGAATTGTTACTTAGGGACACAGAATTGTTACTCAGGGACACAGAATTGTTACTCAGGGACAGACACAGAATTGTTACTCAGGGACACAGAATTGTTACTCAGGGACACAGAATTGTTACTGAGGGACACAGAATCGTTACTGAGGGACACAGAATTGTTACTCAGGGACAGACACAGAATTGTTACTCAGGGACACAGAATTATTACTCAGGGACACAGAATTGTTACTCAGGGACAGACACAGAGTTGTTACTCAGAGACACAGAATTGTTACTCAGGGACACAGAATTGTTACTCAGGGACACAGAATCGTTATTCAGGGACAGACACAGAATTGTTACTCAGGGACACATAATTGTTACTCAGGGACACAGAATTGTTACTCAGGGACACAGAATTGTTACTGAGGGACACAGAATTGTTACTGAGGGACACAGAATTGTTACTCAGGGACACAGAATTGTTACTCAGGGACACAGAATTGTTACTGAGGGACACAGATTCGTTACTGAGGGACACAGAATTGTTACTCAGGGACAGACACAGAATTGTTACTCAGGGACACAGAATTGTTACTCAGGGACACAGAATTCTTACTCAGGGACAGACACAGAATTGTTACTCAGGGACACAGAATTGTTACTCAGGAACACAGAATTGTTACTCAGGGACACAGAATTGTTACTCAGGGACAGACACAGAATTGTTACTCAGGGACACAGAATTGTTACTGAGGGACACAGAATCGTTACTGAGGGACACAGAATTGTTACTCAGGGACAGACACAGAATTGTTACTCAGGGACAAAGAATTGTTACTCAGGGACACAGAATCGTTACAGAGGGACACAGAATTGTTACTCAGGGACAGACACAGAATTGTTACTCAGGGACACAGAATTGTTACTCAGGGACAGACACAGAATTGTTACTCAGGGAAACAGAATTGTTACTCAGGGACACAGAATTGTTACTGAGGGACACAGAATTGTTACTCAGGGACAGACACAGAATTGTTACTCAGGGACACAGAATTGTTACTCAGGGACAAAGAATTGTTACTCAGGGACACAGAATCGTTACTGATGGACACAGAATTGTTACTCAGGGACACAGAATTGTTACTCAGGGACACAGAATCGTTACTGAGGGACACAGAATCGTTACTGAGGGACACAGAATCGTTACTCAGGGACACAGAATCGTTACTCAGGGACACAGAATTGTTACTCAGGGACACAGAATCGTTACTCAGGGACAGACACAGAATTGTTACTCAGGGACAGAGAATCGTTACTCAGGGACACAGAATCGTTACTCAGGGACACAGAATTGTTACTCAGGGACACAGAATCGTTACTCAGGGACACCGAATTGTTACTCAGGGACACAGAATTGTTACTCAGGGACACAGAATTGTTACTGAGGGACACAGAATCATTACTGAGGGACACAGAATCGTTACTCAGGGACAAAGAATTGTTACTCAGGGACACAGAATCGTTACTCAGGGACACAGAATCGTTACTGAGGGACACAGAATCGTTACTGAGGGACACAGAATCGTTACTCAGGGACACAGAATCGTTACTCAGGGACACAGAATCGTTACTCAGGGACACAGAATTGTTACTCAGGGACACAGAATCGTTACTCAGGGACACAGAATTGTTACTCAGGGACAGACACAGAATTGTTACTCAGGGACACAGAATTGTTACTCAGGGACACAGAATCGTTACTCAGGGACACAGAATCGTTACTCAGGGACACATAATCGTTACTCAGGGACAGACACAGAATTGTTACTCAGGGACACAGAATCGTTACTCAGGGACACAGAATTGTTACTCAGGGACACAGAATCGTTACTCAGGGACACAGAATTGTTACTCAGGGACACAGAATTGTTACTGAGGGACACAGAATCGTTACTGAGGGACACAGAATCGTTACTCAGGGACACAGAAATGTTACTCAGGGACACAGAATCGTTACTCAGGGACACAGAATAGTTACTCAGGGACACAGAATTGTTACTGAGGGACACAGAATCGTTACTCAGGGACACAGAATCGTTGAATTAAAGAGTATGTCAGACAACACGCAGAGGAGTGGCTGAGGAGGCAATAATTCAGGAGCGAGCAGACGTGGCAGCAGAGGAAGGGGTCGAGGCAGCACTAGTCGCAGCCAGAGGCCAGTGCTCCCGGTGTCATCCAGCGGTCGTGTCTCCACCGACAACCCTGCCGGCATCGATTGGTTGGCTCGGTCGTCTTCCTCTTCCCAGGTCACCTCTGACACCTACAGCCAACAGTCGGTGGGTACATCAGACACAACCGTTAGTTGGCATTGCACGGGAGCAAGCCCACTGAAATCACGTGTCCTCTACCTGCCCCTGTCCTTTGGTGTTCCCTCACCAAGCGAAGTATCGCATGCTGTGGGCTCAGCCCCACTGTACAGTGAGGAAGAGCTAACAGAGAGCGGTCAGGAACGGGGGGAGACATCCGCCTCTTCAGCAGCCAGGCGAAGAAGTACTGGCGAGAAGAGTGGCTCGGTAGCCGGTCTAGAGACAGGTCTGTCTCCTGACCCACACGCAGCCGAGGGGGCTAGTAGTGAGGCGGAGACCCTAATTGATGTTGATGAGGCTGATCGCACTTGGCAGCCTCGTCGTCATCAGGCTATTGCTTCCGCATCATCAGGAGAAGAGGGTGCCAGCTTGGCAGCGAGCAAAACAGTCAGTGGGTTGCCCGGGAGGCAGCAGGGTCGCAGCAGTGTCAGTGGAGGCAAACGGCCACGGAGTAGAGCACCAGCTCCACTGCAGCCTACCACCACGGCCAGTAGTGGTGCCGGTGTGCACGGAGGAAGTAGCAGTCAGCCAGTGAGGAGTAGCGGGGGCAAAGTTTCCTACTCGGCGGTGTGGCAATTTTTCGTCAAGCCGCCCGAGGAAGTAAACGTAGCCGTATGTCGACTATGTGGCCAGAAAGTCAAGCGTGGCCAGGGGGCCCATGTTGGGACTACAGCGTTGCATCAGCATATGCAGCGTCGCCATTCGGTGGCCTGGGAAAACCGTGATAAAGATACGGCGGTTCTGCCTGCCCCAGCCCCCGCTCCATCACCCGCTCCGTTACTTGCTCCGTCACCCGACGTCAATCGCCCTCTATCAGCCAGTCAAGGCTCCAACACCTCTGCTGAGGGGAGTTGTCGCTCGTTGGCATCTTCCGCTCGTTCAGATGCTCCTTCTCCTGCTACTCCTCTTCACGGATTCCGTCAGCAGTCTTTCTTGGAATCCGTTTCCAAGAGACAACAGTTTGCGAGCACGCACCCGACGGTGCAGAAGCTGAACGTCCTCCTGTCCAAGTTGCTGGTGCTGCAGTCCCTCCCTTTCCAAGTGGTGGACTCAGCACCTTTCCGAGAAATGATGGCTTGTGCCGCGCCGCGGTGGAGAGTGCCAAGCCGGCATTTCTTCGCCAAAAAGGCAGTGCCAGCCCTGCATTCACATGTAGAAGAGATGGTGGGCCAGTCTTTGAGCATGTCGGTCTCTGCCAAAGTGCACGGCAGCGCCGACGTGTGGAGCTGTAACTACGGTCAGGGACAGTACATGTCATTTACGGCCCACTGGGTGAACGTGGTGCCGGCACAGCCGCACCAGCAACTTGGACAGGTCACGACGCTTTTGCCTCCACGTTTGCACGTCCTTGGTCCAGCAAACATGTCCGCCTCTACCACCTCTTCTTCCGCCGTGTCCTCAGCCGCCACCCCCGTGCCAAGTCCCATTACCCGACCGGCATATCACATGTGCAGGGCACAACGGTGTCACGCTGTGCTGCACCTGGTATGCCTTGGCGAACGTAGTCACACAGGGGAGGAACTTCTGAGTGTAATGAACAGAGAAATCGACAGATGGCTGTCTCTGCGCAAACTGAAAATCGGAACCATGTTGACCGACAACGGAAAGAACATGGTGTTTGCTCTGCGTCAAGGAAGGTTGTGCCATGCGCCATGCATGGCTCACGTGTTCAATCTGGTTGTCAAGCGGTTCCTAAAATCCACCATCCCACTGCAAGACATCCTTAAAATGTCACGTAAACTTTGCATGCATTTCAGCCATTCCTACACCGCAAAGCACACCCTCCTTGAGCTGCAGCGGCAGAACGGAATTCCACAGCATCGCCTGATCTGCGACGTTGCAACAAGGTGGAATTCAACCCTACACATGTTAGACCGCCTTTACGAACAGCGAAAGGCCATCACCGATTTCCTGATGTTACAAGCGGATAAAGGTACTCCCCTGTGTAACTTCGATGTCAGCCATTGGCAGCTCATGCGTGACACCTGCCGCTTGCTCAGGCCCTTTGAGGAGGCCACGCTATTCGTGAGTCGGCAGGACTATGGGATGAACGACGTCATTCCTCTGTTGCACGTCCTGGAACAAATGCTGTTAACAATGGCTGGTCAGGGTGCGGTAGACGTGGCGCACAGATCTCAACGCCACATGACCCCTGTGGGGGCAGGACAGGAAGAAGAGGAGGAGGTAGAGGAGGACATTTGTGCTCAGGAATTATTGAGTGAAATGGGTGGTTTTTCCACTCAGCGGACAGGAGTGGAGGAGCAGGAGCATCTGGTAGAGGAGGAGGAGGAGGAGACAGAGGACCCAGACGCACAGTATGCTGAGGAGATGGAGGCAGGGAGTCCCTCGCATTCCTTGGCAAAAATGGCCCATAGCATGCTCGGTTGCTTGCGTAGCGACAGCCGAATAATAACCATCAGACAGAGGGATGACTTTTGGCTGTCCACCTTGTTGGACCCTCGCTACCATTCCAAAATGGTGGCCTTTTTCACACCTGCTGAGAGGGAGGCCAAAATTACGTACTATAAAAACCACCTATGTAGTCAGTTGGTCTCTGCCTTTCTGCGCCAACGTCCATCCTCAGACACTGTGGGCCCTGTGCGCTCGCGTTCCGCTGCCATGGCAGCAGGGGAGGGGTGGGGTGGTAGGAGCAGTGGCAGCTCCACCAGCAGTGGCTGCCTCAGTCTGCAGTCGATGATGAGTAGCTTTCTTCACCAGCGCAGTGAGGAAACTACTAACCAGCCGCAGCAGCAGCAGCAGCATCAGGTGGACCTGGAGCAGGAGCTCAAACAACAGGCTTGGGCCTACTTGGACAGCACCCTGCCAACCGAGGTAGACAATCCCCTTGACTACTGGGCAACGAAACTTGACCTTTGGCCCCAACTAGCTGAATTTGCCCTTGAAAGGCTGTCATGCCCGGCCAGTAGCGTGGCATCGGAGCCCGTGTTTAGTGCGGCAGGAGGTATTGTAACTCCGCGGAGGACACGACTGTCCACCCAAAGTGTGGAGAGACTCACGTTTGTGAAAATGAATCAGGCGTGGATTAGTCTGGATTTCAAACCACCAGTTCCTGACACAACTGACTAAATCCGCCATGAATCATGCCCCTGCCATGTGCCACTTTCAGGACTCCTCACACTGCTGGTGTGTTCAATTTTTTGACATAGGGTGCTGGCAGATTACGGGCCTCCCATAGCTGCTGCCAGGCCCCTAATCTGCCAAGGGCCCCTATACCGCCTCCTCATGCTGCTGCCAGGTCCAGAGTCTCTCATGCCATGTGCCACTTTCAGGTCTCCTCACACACTGCTGGTGTGTTCAATTTTTTGACATAGGGTGCTGGCAGATTACGGGCCTCCCATAGCTGCTGCCAGGCCCCTAATCTGCCATGGGCCCCTATACCGCCTCCTCATGCTGCTGCCAGGTCCAGAGTCTCTCATGCCATGTGCCACTTTTAGGTCTCCTCACACTGCTGGTGTGTTCAATTTTTTGACATAGGGTGCTGGCAGATTACGGGCCTCCCATAGCTGCTGCCAGGCCCCTAATCTGCCATGGGCCCCTGTACCGCCTCCTCACGCTGCTACCAGGTCCACAGTGTCTCATGGGTCCCTGTACCGCCTCCCATTGCTGCTGTCTCCATCGCCACACTCTGCCATCTGCCACTTTGAGGTCTCCTCACACTCCTGCTGGTTTCCATTTTGTCATAGGTTGCTGGCAGATTACAGGCCTCCCATAGGTGCTGCCAGGCCCCAAATCTGCCATGGGCCCCCGTACCGCCTGGTCACGCTGCTGCTGGGTCCACAGTGTGTCATGGGTCCCTGTACCGCCTCCCATTGCTCCCACTCTGCCATGTGCCACTTTGAGGTCTCCTCACACTCCTGCTGGTTTCCATTTTGTCATAGGTTGCTGGCAGATTACAGGCCTCCCATAGGTGCTGCCAGGCCCCAAATCTGCCATGGGCCCCCGTACCGCCTGGTCACGCTGCTGCTGGGTCCACAGTGTGTCATGGGTCCCTGTACCGCCTCCCATTGCTCCCACTCTGCCATGTGCCACTTTCAGGTCTCCTCACACTCCTGCTGGTTTCCATTTTGTCATAGGTTGCTGGCAGATTACAGGCCTCCCATAGGTGCTGCCAGGCCCCAAATCTGCCATGGGCCCCCGTACTGCCTGGTCACGCTGCTTCTGGGTCCACAGTGTGTCATGGGTCCCTGTACCGCCTCCCATTGCTCCCACTCTGCCATGTGCCACTTTGAGGTCTCCTCACACTCCTGCTGGTTTCCATTTTGTCATAGGTTGCTGGCAGATTACAGGCCTCCCATAGGTGCTGCCAGGCCCCAAATCTGCCATGGGCCCCCGTACCGCCTGGTCACGCTGCTGCTGGGTCCACAGTGTGTCATGGGTCCCTGTACCGCCTCCCATTGCTCCCACTCTGCCATGTGCCACTTTGAGGTCTCCTCACACTCCTGCTGGTTTCCATTTTGTCATAGGTTGCTGGCAGATTACAGGCCTCCCATAGGTGCTGCCAGGCCCCAAATCTGCCATGGGCCCCCGTACCGCCTGGTCACCCTGCTGCTGGGTCCACAGTGTGTCATGGGTCCATGTACCGCCTCCCATTGCTCCCACTCTGCCATGTGCCACTTTCAGGTCTCCTCACACTCCTGCTGGTTTCCATTTTGTCATAGGTTGCTGGCAGATTACAGGCCTCCCATAGGTGCTGCCAGGCCCCAAATCTGCCATGGGCCCCCGTACCGCCTGGTCACGCTGCTGCTGGGTCCACAGTGTGTCATGGGTCCCTGTACCGCCTCCCATTGCTCCCACTCTGCCATGTGCCACTTTCAGGTCTCCTCATACTCCTGCTGGTTTCCATTTTGTCATAGGTTGCTGGCAGATTACAGGCCTCCCATAGGTGCTGCCAGGCCCCAAATCTGCCATTTGCCCCCGTACCACCTGGTCACGCTGCTGCTGGGTCCACAGTGTGTCATGGGTCCCTGTACCGCCTCCCATTGCTCCCACTCTGCCATGTGCCACTTTCAGGTCTCCTCACACTCCTGCTGGTTTCCATTTTGTCATAGGGTGCTGTATGGCCTCCCATTGCTGCTGCCTCCACCGCCACACTGTGGCTCCAAACACTGGTTTTGGCCCCGTGACTGGCCAAATGAGTGAAGTGTGCGGTGATTCTAAGATCGACGGCACTCATCTGCATGTCATACTGACTGACAGTATTATTTCTCTTCCCCAGCAGACTCCAAGGGCATTTAAATTAAAGGTACAGTGTTCTGCACTAATATAAAGTCTCTCTGAAGCCTAGAAACACCCTTTTTTAAGTTAAATTCACCGCGAATATATTCGACTCGAATCAAATTTTTTCCACGAATTCGCCGAATCAGTCGAATCGAATTTTTGAATACTTCGCTCATCTCTAATTTTCACACTTTTATCTCAAATAATTTGAATGTCTAGTTCTAATTTCCCAATATAATTATATATCTTCCTTCTCTTTAATCATGTAACTATTCTACATTCCAGCTCAAACTCTGTCTCCTACAGTGGCTTAGTGATTAGAACTCAGAACGTACAGCACTTGGGTCATGGATTCTAATCCCAGTGATGGCTGCGCCTGGCTGTATGCCAGTTTGCATGCTTTCTCTGCACGGGTGTGTTTCTACCAACACTCCAAAGACATGCTGTTAGGTTAATTGGGCCTAGTATATGTCTGAGTTTCTGCCCTCAGATTGTAAGCTCCTTGACATTTGTAAATGCCCAAAATATGGAGATCAATTTCCAGGCTTCTGTCAGTGCCAGGAATATTGATCAATCAATTGGAGTGAATCTTACCTGTGTCCTGTTCTTCTGACAAGTCTGAAACTTTCAGTTTTCCTTCTGTTTATATTTAATTGCAACTTTTTTCTCTTCTCTTTGGCTACGTTCACACTAGCTTTGTCAGCAGGCATCAGACAGGTGTTTGGGAAAAATTCTGCACATGTCAGCACACAGTGCTGTTCACACTGAAGCATTAGCATTGCGTCGCAGCAAAACTGGCTCCTCATGTCAAGTCAGGAGGAGTTGAAGCCTCCTATTCAAGTCTTTGGTGCCGCTCCTCAAACGCCTGGCAGGATGCGATGCGGTTGTGGAGTGTTAATACCATTTAACTTCATTACAGGCATTTGTGGTGCAGTTTTAAAGCTTGGCAAATGCCTATTAAATGCCTCAAAACCGCACATAGGGTGTTTGGGGAGCATTTGAGGAGCGTTAAAAACGCTTCCCAAACGCCTGTCAAACACTATAGGGGCATTTGGCAAGAGTTAGAAATAAAGTCAAGTGTGAACGAGCCCTTAAGCCTCTCTCCTTATACAACTTGACCCCCTCCCCCACCCCACCCCCGTCATCACCTATTCCATCTGCAAATCTTTTTATCACCGCCCCACTCTTTTTATTTAACTATTTTTTTTACTGATCAAGTTAATGTGTCTCATTTCCTATCACCTCCATCCCAGATCTCACATTATTATGATTCCTGATTGTATCTCACCACTAGTCTGATTGAATTCACAATTCCTGGTCAGTCCCGTTCCCTGACCTCTAATAACCTTTAGGGCCAGTTCACACTACATGTGTTTCAGTTGCTTTTTTGCATCCACAACGCACAGAAAGAAGGTTATATAGTTGTCAATGTCATAGTTCACATCAGCGCTTGCAGTTCCAGTGCGTTGCAGGTGCTGCCAAAAAAGTCAAACAGGCTGCATTTTTTATGCATTGAACTGTACTTGGACGCGGTAAAACGCCCTGGAACGCACTAAAATGCACATGTCCCCAATTGAATTGAAGAAAAAGAGGGGAACAAATTAACTGGAATGCATAAAAAAATGCACTGGAACACATCAAAAATGCATTCAAAATGCACTGGAACACATCAAAAATGCATCCAAATGCACTGGAAAACATCAAAAACGCATCCAAAATGCACTGGAACACATCAAAAACGCATCCAAAATGCACTGGAACACGCTAAACATGCATCAAAAAAGTGCATGCAAAAATGCATCTGGAACACATCTAGACTGTGTTTCTATAGTGTGAACTGGTCCTTAGGACTCGTTCTCACCATTTGTGGTGCAGAAATGCATGCAAGAGCACGCATTTTCTTGCACAGCAAAGAAATGCAATTCCCTCTAAAGATGTGCGCGGGTACCATGATGAAAACTTAATTGCACCTCCACACATCTAGTAAACACTGACGCATTCACAGTCACCAAAACGCATGACACCACACTACTGTGCGGTTAGGTGCAACACACTTTTACAATAATATGCCTGCAGTATTTTTGCATGTTCCCACACGTTAGGCAGCCAATTGAAATTAATGAGCTGAGGAGTAAAAAATGCTCCATTCACACAGGTCCTCTGGCCTGTACAGCATGAATGAGGGGGTTGTTCATGTGGCTGGAACTACCTGTTACACTATGGGGAAACAGCTGTATGAACACAGGTTTTAATCTGACAGGTGTGAAGGCGTGGGGCAGTGGCCCTGAATGCTCACTCAGGGCTGTACACCTGCATCCACATGCTTGTCAAATTAGGACCTGCAGCATTTCCATAGTGTAACATAGTGCGACAGCCACAAAAACAAACCACTGATTTACTCTGTGATTAGGCCACAGCATCAATGTGAATGAGCCCCAAGACCTCAATTACACACACAGCTTTATTTATGAACTCAGTACAGTTTTATCAATTAGATTTCACAGGAATATGGTTGGGATTATGTCCATTCATAATGTTTTTAGTGTATTTTTACCATAAATATAATTTGGATATTTTCTCTGGCTCACTGTCTGTGTTCAGGGCTGTACACCTGCATCCATATGCTTGTCAAATTAGGACCTGCAGCATTTCCATAGTGTAACATAGTGCGACAGCCACAAAAACAAACCACTGATTTACTCTGTGATTAGGCCACAGCATCAATGTGAATGAGCCCCAAGACCTCAATTACACACACAGCTTTATTTATGAACTCAGTACAGTTTTATCAATTAGATTTCACAGGAATATGGTTGGGATTATGTCCATTCATAATGTTTTTAGTGTATTTTTACCATAAATATAATTTGGATATTTTCTCTGGCGGTGGGTGGCTGTCAGGTATGCTGTACGGGGCCCCGTGATATATAACAGTGGTCCTGGGTGTATGCTTGTGTCTGTGCCACCTGTATAGTTAGGAAGAACAATAACTTCTTCTTTGGAATACCTTGAACTTCTGCTATGTACCTCAATGTATCTAGGAATCGGACATGTTTTCAACTGAAAATACAATTATTAGTAATGTTTCCCCTGAAAACGAGGATCAGCTCCTTGGTCAAGAGCAGCGATCTCGCCATGTCCAGATGTGGTCTGGAATTCCACAAAAGAACAATTCACAAAGCTTGAAAATGTTAACAATAATATGTGGAAGATTCTAAAATCTCTTGTTATGCAGGACTTTTGACAGTTCTTTTCTGGTCCTCAGTATCTAGCCTAGTCAGTGCTTCCACAGACATTCAAACAATGTAGGACAAGAGGAATACATCAGGTCCAGTACGATTCAGCTAAGCTATGTATCTGAGAGGTTTAAACGGTGGTATTCGGGGCTATCCCAGGAGTGACGTCCACTAACCAGACCAATACCAGGAGGGGGAGAGTCCGTTATAAGCGGTGCAACTCATCAATCCCATCCCATGCGGGGGACCTCTGGTTATTGATTACATGCGTACATAAAGATACGCATCTGGTGAGTGCGTATTTTAACTACTCTATCACCTCGCCACCTGGAACGTACAGTCACCAATATCTCCTGTATCCATCACTTATCACAGACTGTGACCATTTTTTACGTTGGTTTAACTGGGATTATTCATTCAGCTTATCCTATGGATTGAAATCATTCATTTATTTTGTTTTATCTTTAGCGCTGCACTTTCTTTTACAGTATTTTATGAGGTTTTATTCTGGTTGCCTTTTTGTGCTTTTAGCTGCTATTACTACCAAGCGCTCACAGAGTATTTTGTTTTATTCAGTATATTGAACTTGAACATGAAATAACAAAAAATATACATAGTCCAAACGTTTATTGATCAAATATATATTCCACATTTATTTGGAAAGCAGCAACAAGTAGGTAGTCAATTTCTCGGTGGGAAAAAAAAGCAGGATTGTAGTGGATAAAATAGAACGGTCCTGCTCATAAGAGCTTACAATCTAAAAGATGATACTTCTAATGAACTGTGCTTTCACAGGTTACAGCAGGAAACAAACGGTTAATGTGAATCACATAGTAGGCTTACCTATCCACAAAACAAGCTGCAGATCAAAATATCAATATAAAAATACATATGTGCCAAAATAAAACACCTCCCACCTCCCCAAATCCCCCACACATACATACACAGATAATAAACACACAATCATTGTACAATAACACACAAACACACCTTAGAAGGAAAAAAATGCAAAACATTTACAGCCCACATCAAAACACAGCGTGAGTGTGGCCTGGGGCAATTCACCACAATCTCTCTTCCTTCTTAACCACCAAAGGCAAGGATTTGCTGAAAATAACCTGGCCTATACAAGACAAATCACCCACTACTGCAACTCTTTATATAAGGTAGGCCACACCCACCACTGTCATTCATTTGGTCAGAGAAAGTGTTTGCACCTGATGAATCCTCTTCCCACCTGGGTTAACCTTTGGTATACAGGCCCCACAAATCAGAATCAGAAAGAAAGCCACAGTGAAGTGTACCTGTGCAGCATACAACAGAACAGGGATGTGAAAGGGAACCCCATGGCAATATTTATTGGCACTATGGGCACAATTCACTCCAGATTATCGCATGAGTTAAGGCAGTCACATGACCACATCTCGCATGCAATACTGAAAATGTTAGTTCACTGTTGCTAGTATGCGGGATTTCCCATAAATAGGAAAAACACTCAGGAAATCAAACATTAAAAGATCTTACACCCCGGTCACATCAAAGCCGATTTAGAAATTGTGCGATGTACAGTGAAGAGGCCGATTTCCTTGCAATTTGCAAGACATCTGACACAGATATCTATGCAAATTGCCACAAAAGTAGTACATGTACTACTTTAGAGATCAGTGTCGGAAACGCACCCATGTGACTGCTGTAATAGCAGACAATAGGGTGCGACTTGGCATACAATTTGCAAGTCGCATGTCATGCAAATCACATGCCGAGTCTCACTCAATGTGACTGCTATTAGAGCGTTGGCAGGTCAGGAAAGGGTGGGGGACGAGTGAGCACCACCCCTCTCCTGAACTATACCAGGCCACATGCCCTCAACATGGGTGGGTGCTTTGGGGCAGGGGGGGCTCCCCCCAAAGCACCTTGTCCCCATGTTGATGGGGACAAGGGCCTCTTCCCCACAATCCTGTCTGGTGGTTGTGGGGGTCTGCGGGTGGGGGGCTTATCAGAATCTGGAAGCCTTAACAAGGGGGCCCCCAGATCCCTGCCCCCCCACGTGAATGAGAATGGGGTACATGGTATCGCTACTAATTCACAAAAAAAAAAAAAAGAGAAGTGTAAAAAAACACAGGACACGGTCTTTGACAAGTCCTTTAATAAAAGAAATATCTCAAAGAATGTCCCCAGAAGTAGATCCAACGTCAATCACGAAGCCCACCGCCAGTGACCCGAAAAAAGAAAAAAAAAAGGTTCCGCTCCCGACGATGGCTGCTCAGCTGTCAGGGTCAGGAGTTCTGGAAGATCTGGCATTTCTGCCAATACTCTACATGGCCGCAGATGGACACATCAGCCTCAGTCTGGTGCCAGACGGCCTTTATAAGGAGGCTCATCACTTCCTCTGGTTGCTGGATGATCTCTGGCTCCCCATGCCCTGTTCCTGTTTCCTGTGATTCTGACCTGTGATTAACTGTTACCGACTCGGCTTACTCCTGGACCTGTCTACTCTGATTTACCCCTGATCTGACCTCGACTTGACTTACGGATACTCTCTCTCTCTCTCTCTCTCTCTCGCTCCTCTGTGAATGACCTCGGCTTCCCCATCTGACTACGTCCGCTCTGATTCCCACCTGGTACCTGACCTTGGCTTGAACTGACTACCCAGCAAACATCCAAATCCCGGAAGGGCTTGCATACCACACACAGGCGCCTCCTGTCTGCAGACCTATCTCCGTGCACCAGCTGTACTTCAGAGTGGACCACCAACCAGCACTCCTACAGGCGACCTGTGCAACTTTGGGCCTGACTCCCGCTGTCCCACTCTCAGGGGAGTCTGTTACTTAGCCGCAAAGGAAGCCTTCTCTCCATTGGCCTCCATCACCAGGTACGTGATAATATCATCCAGCCAGTATGTCCAAGGCCGAGAGAGGCGCTTCCGCACTAGAGGCCCTGTGCCAACAGATGATGGCACTTACCCAAGCAGTGAAGGATTTACAGCAAGGATACTTCCAGCTAGAAGGGCGTCTTTACTCCATCTCTACTTCCACAGACCAGTTTCCCTCCGCCAGTTCCAACCCAGTAGCCGCACCAGAGTTCCTACTCCAACGTTTTCTCAGGGATCGACGTAAGTTCAGAGCTTTTAAGAATGCCTGTGAATTATATTTTGCTCTGCAACCCAGGACCTTTTCTCTGGAAGCGGTCAAGGTCGGGTTCGTCATCTCCCCCTTGTCTGAAGAACCTCAGTCTTGGGCACATAGTCTTCTGGAACAAAAGAGCCCAGCACTCAAATCAGTGAGTGAATTCTTTGAAGCCATGGCTGCCCTCTACGACGATCCCCAGAAGACCTCCACTGCTGAGTCCGCCCTCCATGCTCTACTACAAGGTCGGCGGCCTGTGGAGGACTACATAGTGGAATTCCGTAAATGGTCTGCAGACACCGGTTGGAACGATGCAGCATTGAAGTACCAGTTCCGCCTAGGCCTGTCTGAGTCCCTCAAGGACAAGTTAGCGAGGGTGGAAGTTCCCTCCTCCTTGGAGAACCTTATCCTGCTCGCATTTCTGCCAAAAGTTCCAGGGCCAACGAATCCTGCCCTTTCTCTGCAACCCCTCAACAATTCGGAAGTCGAACCTATACAAATTGGCCTTCTCTGACCTGCCCTAACTCCGGAAGAAAGGCTACACAGACAGCAAGGCAACCTCTGTCTCTACTGTGGGGCCACTTCCTGCGTAACTGCCCAGTGCGCCCAGGTAAGTCCAGCCAGCCTAATCCTTCGTATCTCCAGCTATCCGGGACTTTAACCACCCATGTCATTCTCCCCATGTCTTTGCAGGTGGCTGGAAGGGATGTCAAGTTGCGGGCAGTCGTTGACTTGGGAGCTTGTAGCTGTTTCTTAGACATCCAATTGGCCAAGGACTTACACATCCCTCTTCTGCCTAAGAAACAGAGACTTGATGTCTTACTTGTAGATGGCACTACTCAGAGTTCCGGACCTGTTACCCAGGAAACCACTCCTATTCTTGCAACCACCGGCTCCGGCCATCAGGAGTTTATTTTTTTTGACGTGATCAGATCCCCCATGTTTCCAGCCAGCCTAGGAATACCCTGGTTGCAAGCCCACAATCCACAGATCGATTGGCCCAGGAAGGAAGTCACCTTTTCTTCAGAATATTGTCTACAACACTGTGGTGCCCCTACACCCACCAATTCTTTTGTATGCCTCTCAGTCCAACCTTCACCAGAGGCCAGTCAACCCGTTCCCTCTACCTACAATGACTTCCTCGATGTGTCCGATAAAAAGAAAGCCGACACATTGCCTTCTCATCGGTCTTACAATTGCCCAATTGAGTTACTCCCAGGAGCAGAAATACCATTTGGGCAAATTTTCCCATTATCCAAGCTTTAACTGGAAGCCCTCCAGCACTATCTAGACGAGAATCTCGCTAAAGGATTCATCCGCCCCTTTTCCTCTCCTACCGGGGCTGGTATTTTCTTTGTAGAAAAAAAAGATCAGTCTCTTAGACGTACATTGACTACAGGGAACTTAATAAAATTACCATCAAAAACCGGTATCCTCTTCCTCTGGTGCCCAAGATATTTCAGAGATTTCGAACAGCCCGAGTCTTCACTAAATTGGACTTACGGGGGGCCTACAATTTAGTCCGTATAAGAGAGGGCAATGAGTGGAAGACCGCCTTCAGAACACGCTTAGGACATTTTGAACATTTAGTGATACCGTTTGGGCTATGTAATGCCCCTGCTACGTTCCAACATTTTGTGAACTACATCTTTAGAGAGTACCTTGACCTTGTTGTGATCATCTACCTGGACGATATCCTAATTTTCTCTACCTCACTGGAACTCCATCGTGATCATGTTAGGAAAGTGCTAAACACTCTACGGATGCATGGCTTGTAAGCCAAGGTGGAGAAGTGTGAGTTTTAGAAGCAGTCCATTCTGTTCCTGGGGCTCATAATTTCCACCGAGGGGATCTCCATGGACCCTCGAAAAGTATCTGCTATCCTGGATTGGCCTGCACCTTCAGACAGGAAACTGGGTCCAAAGATTCGTGGGTTTTGCCAACTTTTACCGGAAATTTATTAAGGGCATTTCCACAATCATTGCCCCTATCACTCAATGGACTTCATTTTGGATTTGCCGCCCTCGGAGAGGTTTACTATCATTCTGGTAGTAGTGGATCGGCTATCCAAGATGGCCCACTTTTTACCAATGGTGGGTACGCCATCCGCACCAGAGACTGCACTAACCTTCATCAAAGAGATTGTCAGGTTACATGGTCTGCCCAGTAGCATCATCTCAGACCGAGGGGTGCAGTTTACGTCTAGGTTCTAAAGAGCCCTCTGCAAAGCCCTAAAAGTGGAACTCTGCTTATCGTCCGCCTACCATCCCCAGAGTAACGGGCAAACGGAGCGAACGAACCAGACTTTGGAGCAATATTTACAGTGCTTCTCTGCCTTTCCTCAGGATGATTGGGCATCTGTACTCCCATTGGCAGAATTTGCCTACAACAACTCAGTCCATTCTGCCACAAACCAGTCACCATTTTGGGCCAATTATGGATTCCACCCTTCTTCCATTCCTGACACCATTCCTGCAGCTTCGTACCCGCAGTACAGGACAGACTCTCCATGCTACAGAACAACTGTAAAGTCCTCCGAGAGTCTATACTGAAATCCCAGGCTGATTATAAGAAACACTATGACAGGAAATGGAGAGGAAACCCTCCTCTGAAGATTGGAGATAAAGTTTGGCTATCAACTGCCAATCTAAAACTCCCATGCCCATCATGTAAGTTGGGTCCAAGGTACATTGGCCCTTTCTGGATTAAGAGGGTAATAAATCCAGTGGCGTTTGAGCTGTTCCTTCCTGAATCATACAAGATCCACCCAGTTTTCCACGTATCCCTACTCAAGCCAGCTGTTCCTGATTCTTTTCCAGGGAGAGTAGAACCACCTCCTCCACCAATAACAGTTGGAGAAGAGATGGAATACGAGGTTGAAGCAATTCTGGACTGCAGAAGGTGGGGAAGACAAATTCAGTACCTGGTCAGATGGAAGGGGTACCCACCTGAAGAAAGTTCCTGGGAACAAAAAGGGAATATAGATGCCCCAAGGCTTCTCCGAGAACTTCATTCCAAGTATCCTGAAAAGATGGCCCAGGTGGGCACCCGGAGGCTGCCCTTTGGGGGGGGGGCACTGTCAGGGTCCTATCCACGACAGGAGTTCTGGAAGATCTGGCATTTTCTGCCAAAACTCTACAGGGCAGCACAAGGACACATCAGCCTCAGTCTGGTGACAGATGGCCTTTATAAGGAGGCTCATCACTTCCTCTGGTTGCTGGATGATCTCTAGCTCCCCGTGCCCTGTTCCTGGTTCCTGTGATTCTGACTTGTGATTTCCTGTTACCGACTCGGCTTGCTCCTGGACCTGTTTACTCTGATTTACCCCTGATCTGACCTCGACTTGGCTTACGGATACTCTCTCTCTCTCTCTCGCTCCTCTGTGAATGACCTCGGCTTCCCCATCTGACTATGTCCGCTCTGATTCCCACCTGGTACCTGACCTTGGCTTGAACCGATTACCCAGTAAACATCCAAATCCCGGAAGGGCTTGCATACCAAGCACAGGTGCCTCCTGTCTGCAGACCTATCTCCGTGCACCAGCTGTACTTCAGAGTGGACCACCAACCAGCACTCCTACAGGCGACCTGTGCAACTTTGGGCCTGACTCACACTGTCCCACTCTCAAGGGGGTTTGGAACTTAGCCGCAAGGGAAGCCCTTTCTCCATTAGCCTCCATCACCAGGTATGTGATATCAGCCTTCTGCTGTGAGCTTGGTTGAGAGTTCTTAAATATGTAAGGGGTTGGGCCACCCAGGGACATCATACATGTGACCCCACCCCATGTGACATCAATGATGTCACATGGGGTGGGGTCACTTGGATGATGCCCCTGTTTCTGCACTGGGAGTCACAGAGGATTCACATTGTGGAAGTTCTTTGGGACTTTTTTTGGAATTTATTATTAATTACACTGGACTTATATTTTACGATGTTTTGTGGGCACTATTATATCATATATAATTTGTTTATTTTTTGTCACATATATTTTTATGTCACATTTAATTTGTCACTTAATATTTGTGTAAATGAGTTTGCACATAGAGACCATCAAAAGGTCTTAATGTGATATATATATAATGCGCCGCTAATTGTCACCAATATTAGGAGTGGTATTTTTTGGAATAAGTTTTACATAGTATTTAAAGTGGCAGTTGATTTGATATAATATTGAATATTTAAAAGCATCAATTGGCGTGATTTAGTGATTAACATACTTTTAAGAATCATTCTATAAAAAAAATTCAACATTTTGTGGCTATCGTGGCACAAAAAAGCAGACAAGATTGGTTCTTGAGAAAAGAAAAATGGGACGACCACCAGGTGGTAGGAGGTCATAACCCAACTTATACCATAGTGCCATGTCCCTATTAATTGATAATGGAGAAAAGAATATTGAGTGGACTTTTTAGACACAAAGTACACCAAAAAATTGGTTCATGGTCAGCTCCAAAGGTGCAACATTCAGATGTACAATCTGTGGATCAGCTTTAATGTGTCTATTAAACAGGTGTAATAAAGATGACATCACCAGAGAAAAGTATTTTCTAAAAGGGGAGCTAACACCCTGATATAACTTTCCCCTTACCATGCTATATTGGGAACAGAGCCATCTAGTGGTGGGCAGTCTAACAGCACCTGACAACATATGAATAAGTTCCCATTCACACTGGGGGCGACTTGGCATGTGATTTGCATGCCATGCCACTTGCTAAGTTGCACCCTATTGTCCGCAATCAGAGCAGTCATATAGTTGCGGTTCCAACTTGGCTGGAGCAACACCAATTTCTAAAGTAGTACATGCACTACTTTTGGTGCGATTTGCATAGACATCTATGTCAGATATCTTGCAAATCACAGCTAAAATCGCAATGACATCTCGACTTTGAATTTATGCGACTTATAGTGAAGTTGCATGATTTCAAAGTCGGGATCAGTGTGACCCAGGAGAGGGGGGGGGGAGGGGTAACTCACTTTGCAGACAAGTCAGAATGGCAGCATTTGATATAATATAATAATAATTTTTCAGCCTCATTGACTACCATTTCATGACCACATTAACGTATTAAAGGGATAGCGCACAGCGAGATGCCAGAAACTTGAATCTCTTATTGAATAGTCAACTGGAGTATTCTGATGTGTTTCATGCTACGGCACAGAAATTTCTAATCAGTAATTTGACACAGCTAGAGCTGACCATACACCAATAGGATTTCATTCATATGGACATTCTGAAATATCACTCATCAGAGCACTTCATCCCCTGGGATGTACCAGGAATTTGAGCCGGTATATCAGGATGATGACTGCAGCGGCAGGCGTCATCCCGGTGTTGTTTTCTAGAGCCAGCAGGCGGCATCCATGTAATATTGATAGTTATACAGTTAAATAGTTAATCTGGCTGAAGAAAGACAAAAGTCGATCCAGTTCAACCAAAAAAAAAAAAAATAGGTTATAATCCTATACCCACAATTGATACAGAGGAAGGCAAAAAAACCCAGCAAAGCATGATCCAATTTCCTTTATGATCTCCTAAGAGGCAATCGGACATTTCCTGGATCAACTTTACCTATATCATACATGATAATGATCACTGTGGCTATCATTCAGTGGAAGGGAATGACCTCCCCTTCTGCTGCCTTCTGCCCCTTGCTTGGGCTCTCTCATCCCACCGGGAGAGCTGAGCTACCAGCTGGTGCATCCACCGGATGGCCAGATAACCAATGAAAGCCGGAACTGGAAGTGACGACTATCAGGGTCATTACCTTCTTCATCGTTTTTATAAATAAGATACTACACTATACTGTAGTTCTTTCCTTTTGGTTTGATGGTTTTGTGTTTCTGGATGGATGCATCAAGAACAATGGAGATTGGGGAAGAGCTATAGCGGAGTGGCATTACTGGTTTGGAGGATACTCAATATCCTGCAGTGCTTCTTGACCTTTAGTAATATAGAGGTCACTGGATGGTGGTGAGTGTGCACTTCTCACAAAGGGGGGGAATCGAGGTGGCACAATTGCAAGATTTGTTATTAAAGGCACAGGGGATTGTAATGCACAGTGTGGTAGACATATTGCATATGTTGGACAGGTAATTGTTTAGGACGGAGAGAACAAGTAGTGGAGAGTTTTGTATCTCGATGCACACTTAGACTATAGAACCTATTAGAGCATTGGAAATCTATATTATATTTTAAAAAAAGTCTTCTACATACTTACTCTTGTTCACAGAGAGATACGTTGATGGTGCCAAGAAAGAAAAGGAGTAACAGTGATTTCTTCAAGGTGAACATTAGAGATGAGCGAAGTATTCAAAAATTCTATTCGACTAATTAGGCGAATTCGTGGAAAAAATTTGATTCGAGTCTAATATATTCGCTGTGAATTTAACTTATAAAAAGGGTGTTTCTAGGCTTCAGAGAGCCTTTATATTGGTGCAGAACACTGTACCTTTAATTTAAATGCCCTTGGAGTCTGTTGGGGAAGAGAAATAATACTGTCAGTCAGTATGACATGCAGATGAGTGCCGTCAATCTTAGAATCACCGCACACTTCACTCATTTGGGCAGTCACGGGGCCAAAACCAGAATTTGGAGCCACAGTGTGGCGGTGGAGGCAGCAGCAATGGGAGGCCATACAGCACCCTATGACAAAATGGAACCCACCAGCAGTGTGAGGAGACCTGAAAGTGGCACATGGCAGAGTGTGGCGATGGAGACAGCAGCAATGGGAGGCCGTACAGGGACCCACGCTGCTGGTGGAGCTGCCACTGCTCCTACCACCCCACCCCTCCCCTGCTGCCATGGCAGCGGAACGCGAGCGCACAGGGCCCACAGTGTCTGAGGATGGACGTTGGCGCAGAAAGGCAGAGACCAACTGACTAAATAGGTGGTTTTTATAGTACGTAATTTTGGCCTCCCTCTCAGCAGGTGTGAAAAAAGCCACCATTTTGGAATGGTAGCGAGGGTCCAACAAGGTGGACAGCCAAAAGTCATCCCTCTGTCTGATGGTTATTATTCGGCTGTCGCTACGCAAGCAACCGAGCATGCTATGGGCCATTTGTGCCAAGGAATGCGAGGGACTCCCTGCCTCCATCTCCACAGCATACTGCCACGGTGCGTCTGGGTCCTCTGTCTCCTCCTCCTCCTCCTCTACCAGATGCTCCTGCTCCTCCACTCCTGTCCGCTGAGTGGAAAAACCACCCATTTCACTCAATATTTCCTGAGCACCAATGTCCTCCTCTACCTCCTCCTCTTCTTCCTGTCCTGCCCCCACAGGGGTCATGTGGCGTTGAGATCTGTGCGCCACGTCTACCGCACCCTGACCAGCCATTGTTAACAGCATTTGTTCCAGGACGTGCAACAGAGGAATGACGTCGTTAATCCCATAGTCCTGCCGACTCACGAATAGCGTGGCCTCCTCAAAGGGCCTGAGCATGCGGCAGGTGTCACGCATGAGCTGCCAATGGCTGACATCTAAGTTACACAGGGGAGTACCTTTATCCGCTTGTAACATCAGGAAATCGGTGATGGCCTTTCGCTGTTCGTAAAGGCGGTCTAACATATGTAGGGTTGAATTCCACCTTCTTGCAACGTCACAGCATGAGGAGTCGGTACAGGGGCCCATGGCAGATTAGGGGCCTGGCCGCAGTAATGTGAGGCCCGTAATCTGCCAGCACCCTATGACAAAATGGAACCCAGCAGCAGTGTGAGGACACCTGAAAGTGGCACATGGCAGAGTGTGGCGATGGAGACAGCAGCAATGGGAGGCGGTACAGGTACCCATGACATACTGTGGACCTGGCAGCAGCGTGAGGAGGCGGTACAGGGGCCCATGGCAGATTAGGGGCCTGGTAGCAGCAATGGGAGGCCCGTAATCTGCCAGCATCCTATGACAAAATGGAACCCAGCAGCAGTGTGAGGACACCTGAAAGTGGCACATGGCAGAGTGTGGCGATGGAGACAGCAGCAATGGGAGGCCGTACAGGGACCCATGAGACACTGTGGACCTGGCAGCAGCGTGAGGAGGCGGTACAGGGGCCCATGGCAGATTAGGGGCCTGGAAGCAGCTATGGGAGGCCTGTAATCTGCCAGCATCCTATGACAAAATGGAACCCAGCAGCAGTGTGAGGAGACCTGAAAGTGGCACATGGCAGAGTGTGGCGATGGAGACAGCAGCAATGGGAGGCCGTACAGGGACCCATGAGACACTGTGGACCAGGCAGCAGCGTGAGGAGGCGGTACAGGGGCCCATGGCAGATTAGGGGCCTGGCCGCAGCAATGGGAGGCCCATAATCTGCCTGCATCCTATCACAAAATGGAACACAGCAGCAGTGTGAGGAGACCTGAAAGTGGCACATGGCAGAGTGTGGCGATGGAGACAGCAGCAATGGGAGGCGGTACAGGGACCCATGAGACACTGTGGACCTGGCAGCAGCGTGAGGAGGCGGTACAGGGGCCCATGGCAGATTAGGGGCCTGGAAGCAGCTATGGGAGGCCTGTAATCTGCCAGCATCCTATGACAAAATGGAACCCAGCAGGAGTGTGAGGAGACCTGAAAGTGGCACATGGCAGAGTGTGGCGATGGAGACAGCAGCAATGGGAGGCCGTACAGGGACCCATGAGACACTGTGGACCTGGCAGCAGCATGAGGAGGCGGTAAAGGGGCCCATGGCAGATTAGGGGCCTGGAAGCAGCTATGGGAGGCCTGTAATCTGCCAGCATCCTATGACAAAATGGAACCCAGCAGGAGTGTGAGGAGACCTGAAAGTGGCACATGGCAGAGTGTGGCGATGGAGACAGCAGCAATGGGAGGCGGTCCAGGGACCCATGAGACACTGTGGACCTGGCAGCAGCATGAGGAGGCGGTACAGGGGCCCATGGCAGATTAGGGGCCTGGCAGCAGCTATGGGAGATGCCCGTAATCTGCCAGCAACCTATGACAAAATGGAACCCAGCAGGAGTGTGAGGAGACCTGAAAGTGGCACATGGCAGAGTGTGGCGATGGAGACAGCAGCAATGGGAGGCGGTACAGGGACCCATGAGACACTGTGGACCTGGCAGCAGCATGAGGAGGCGGTACAGGGGCCCATGGCAGATTAGGGGCCTGGCAGCAGCTATGGGAGACGCCCGTAATCTGCCAGCAACCTATGACAAAATAGAACCCAGCAGGAGTGTGAGGAGACCTGAAAGTGGCACATGGCAGAGTGTGGCGATGGAGACAGCAGCAATGGGAGGCCGTACAGGGACCCATGACACACTGTGGACCTGGCAGCAGCGTGAGGAGGCGGTACAGGGGCCCATGGCAGATTACAGGCCTGGCAGCAGCAATGGGAGACGCCCGTAATCTGCCAGCATCCTATGACAAAATGGAACCCAGCAGGAGTGTGAGGAGACCTGAAAGTGGCACATGGCAGAGTGTGGCGATGGAGACAGCAGCAATGGGAGGCCGTACAGGGACCCATGACACACTGTGGACCTGGCAGCAGCGTGAGGAGGCGGTACAGGGGCCCATGGCAGATTACAGGCCTGGCAGCAGCAATGGGAGACGCCCGTAATCTACCAGCATCCTATGACAAAATGGAACCCAGCAGGAGTGTGAGGAGACCTGAAAGTGGCACATGGCAGAGTGTGGCGATGGAGACATCAGCAATGGGAGGCCGTACAGGGACCCATGACACACTGTGGACCTGGCAGCAGCATGAGGAGGCGGTACAGGGGCCCATGGCAGATTACAGGCCTGGCAGCAGCAATGGGAGACGCCCGTAATCTGCCAGCAACCTATGACAAAATGGAACCCAGCAGGAGTGTGAGGAGACCTGAAAGTGGCACATGGCAGAGTGTGGCGATGGAGACAGCAGCAATGGGAGGTGTTACAGGGACCCATGAGACACTGTGGACCTGGCAGCAGCATGAGGAGGCGGTACAGGGGCCCATGAAAGATTAGGGGCCTGGCAGCAGCTATGGGAGACGCCCGTAATCTGCCAGCAACCTATGACAAAATGGAACCCAGCAAGAGTGTGAGGAGACCTGAAAGTGGCACATGGCAGAGTGTGGCGATGGAGACAGCAGCAATGGGAGGCCGTACAGGGACCCATGACACACTGTGGACCTGGCAGCAGCGTGATGAGGCGGTACAGGGGCCCATGGCAGATTACAGGCCTGGCAGCAGCAATGGGAGACGCCCGTAATCTGCCAGCATTCTCTGACAAAATGGAACCCAGCAGGAGTGTGAGGAGACCTGAAAGTGGCACATGGCAGAGTGTGGCGATGGAGACAGCAGCAATGGGAGGCCGTACAGGGACCCATGACACACTGTGGACCTGGCAGCAGCGTGAGGAGGCGGAACAGGGGCCCATGGCAGATTACAGGCCTGGCAGCAGAAATGGGAGACGCCCGTAATCTGCCAGCATCCTATGACAAAATGGAACCCAGCAGGAGTGTGAGGAGACCTGAAAGTGGCACATGGCAGAGTGTGGCGATGGAGACAGCAGCAATGGGAGGCCGTACAGGGACCCATGACACACTGTGGACCTGGCAGCAGCATGAGGAGGCGGCATAGGGGCCCATGGCAGATTACAGGCCTGGCAGCAGCAATGGGAGACGCCCGTAATCTGCCAGCAACCTATGACAAAATGGAAACCAGCAGGAGTGTGAGGAGACCTGAAAGTGGCACATGGCAGAGTGTGGCGATGGAGACAGCAGCAATGGGAGGCGGTACAGGGACCCATGAGACACTGTGGACCTAGCAGCAGCATGAGGAGGCGGT